>NW_027102567.1:0-300000 GCF_035609145.1 Eleutherodactylus coqui | reverse complement strand
CAAATAAACTTTATGAACAAGGATCTAAGGGTGTCAAAGAAGCTGGCGGGCAAGTGAACCGGAAGGGATCTAATCTGGTATAGGACAATGGGGAGTATGTAGGTCTTTATGAGGTTTTTCCTCCCAAACCAGGAGATGTACGGTACATCATAGTTCTGGAGCAGGGACTTTATTTTGGCTAGCAGCGGGGGAAAATTTGCAGGGTAGAGATCCTCTATCCTCCCAGTTAGCTTTACTCCCAGAAAAGTTATTGATGAGCTGGACCAGGAGAACGGGGAGCCCACCCTCAGCCTTTCATACCTAGCTTTTGGAATCGCGACGCCCAGGACTGTTGATTTGTTGAAATTAATTTTGAAGTTCGAGAGTGCTCCAAATTGCTCTAGGCAGGTGATCAGTCTCGGTAGCCCACTCTCCGGATTCGTAATTGTAAAAATAACATCATCTGCGAACGCCGTCGCCGATAATTCACAGTCTCCTACTCTTAGTCCCCGAATCTCCTGGTCCAGTCTCACTTCCTGCAGGAGGGGTTCCAGGGCTAATATAAACAGGGAGGGGGACAACGGACACCCCTGGCGCGTGCCATTACTTATTTCAAATGGAGGGGAAAGGGTGTTATTAATTTTTAGCCTAGCATGAGGCTCAGCGTATAGAGTAAAGATGGCTTCTACAAAGGAGGGAGGGAAGTTGAAATGTAGCAAGACAGATCTCATATATCCCCAATCAACTCTGTCAAAAGCCTTTTCGGCATCAGTACTGACCAGAGCGAGGGGGATTTTCTTTGCATTAGCATACTGGATTGCATGGAGAATACGTGTGCTATTGTCCCTTCCCTCCCTGCCCCTCACGAAGCCAGCCTGTTCTCTATTTACCAAGAGCGGGATATAGTTCTCCATTCTCCTGGCGAGAAGTTTAGCCCACATCTTGACGTCCAAGTTTATCAAAGAAATGGGCCTA
Organism: Eleutherodactylus coqui; assembly: GCF_035609145.1. Taxonomy (NCBI): domain Eukaryota; kingdom Metazoa; phylum Chordata; class Amphibia; order Anura; family Eleutherodactylidae; genus Eleutherodactylus; species Eleutherodactylus coqui. Next base: position 299,046 of record NW_027102567.1, on the reverse strand, counting down.
TAGCTGCCACACATCTCCGGGTCCTTGCCCTCTTTATGAATCAACGTGATGTGGGCTTCCTGGGCCTGCCTTGGTAAAGAGCCGCCATTCATGAGATTATTAAACAGTTCTGTTAGTCTCGGGACAAGAATGGGACGTAGGGATTTATAATATATGAGGCCATCTGGACCGGGGCTTTTACCCGGAGGGGATGAATCAAGGGTTTCGTTTACTTCCTTTTCTGTTACTGGGGCAAGGAGAGAGTTAGCTGATTCCCTCTCCAATCCGGGGAGTTTTAGTTTTTGTAAATAGTTTGCGATCTGGGTGTTAGATTTAAGGATCTCTTCCAGATTCCTCCGAGGTCGCAAATTGTATAGCTGGGAGTAGAAATGTTGGAATTCAACCGCAATGTCAGTGGAAGAGGTGACTTTAGTTCCCGAACGGGCCTTTATTATATCAATCTGTTTTTTTGCGCGGGCTTTCTTTATCTGTGATGACATATATTTACTTCCTCAGTTGCCTTGGACGTACACTATATGTTTTAGATGAAGACATCTTTTGTTAAATCTAGACCTCAGGCATAAATTTAGTTCCTTCCTGAGCGCCGTCAGCTTATTCAGGTTTTCTTTACATTGCTTAAGTTTAGTGGAGTGCTCTAGTTTCGCGATTTGCCCCAGCAAGTTGTCTATTTCCCTTTGTTGTAACTTCTTTTATCTGGAACCTAAAGCTATTAAATGGCCTCTGATAAACGCTTTATGCGTTTCCCACACAAGGGCCGCCGACTGGTCTCTTCCAGAGTTAAATCTGAAAAATTCCTCCAGTTGTTTGGAGAGCATCATCCTGTCGTCCTCAGAGTCTAAAAGGGCAGGATTTAACCGCCACCTCCACTCCTTAGGGGTGTTGGAGAGCATTGTAAGGTTCACATGTAACGGAGCGTGGTCAGAAATAGTGGTGGTAGCAATCACTGAATCTACCAAAAAAGGCAGGAGTTCAGAGGCTATTAGGACATAATTGAGCCTCTGAAAAGAAGCATGGACCTGAGAAAAATAAGTGTAATCCCTTGCGGAGGGGGAACACTGGCGCCAGGCGTCCACCAAGCCCAACTCAGAAAGGGCTCGATGTAGCCTCTTCAGTTTAATTTGTGAGATCTGCGAACGTCCAGTTGACGAGTCTACTAAAGGGTTCATCGTCAAATTTAGGTCACCCCCCTAAGATGATGGGGCCCACAGCGAATTCCTTAAGGGTCTCTAACTGCCCGACCAGCCAGGGAACCTGACCCGAATTTGGGGCGTAAAAATTGGCCAGGGTAATCTTAAAGTTTTGGATGTGTCCCCTCAAGAGAATCACCCTACCCTCCTCGTCGGTGTGTTGTGCTTCGCATGTGAAGGGGACAGAGCTATGGAAAAAGATAGAGACCCCCTTAGAAGCTGAGGTTGTGTGTGAACTGTGGAAGCCCAATGAGAACTGTCTGCCCGGAAGGGCCAAGCACTTACCCCTCTTGTAATGCGTTTCCTGAAGAAAGGCGATTTTTTGTGCCATATTTTCGAAGAAGCTGAGCCACACTGTGACGCTTGAATGGGGAGTTGATCCCTCTCACGTTAAATGAGGAGACGTGGAGGAGCTCATTCGTCTTCGGCTGTTGAGAGAGAGGCATGGCAGACTAAAAGGGTGACCTAGAGTAGAGAAGGCTGACACGTGAGTAATTCCTTAGTATTTTATATGAGCTTTCTGTATCGTAAGGAAAGCGAGATAGGGGGGGGGGGGAGGATACACAAGGAGGGGGAAAGAAACACAAGGAAAGAGTAATACGAACTCTGAATATGTGAACAAGTGATCAACAAGACCAGTCAGTCCAAGGACGGTCAGTGGAGGCGGTGTGCAGTACGATAAACTCCTCCAGGGGAGCGATACCGGCAACAAACGCCACCAGGCAGAGAAGCCGCACTGCACCAAGCCTGCCCTGACAGACATCCCTGGAGGTCAGAAACTTAAAACGAAAGCAAGCATTTAAACTTTCAAAGGGTATGGTTATCATGAGTCGAAACGAGAGGGTTAACCGCGATCCCTGCGAGCCGCACGAGCGGCTGGACAACTATAAGTCCAAACAAGTCCACCCGATACGGAACCTCAAGTCCAAACACAAAGACTTCCCGGCCTGATCCTCAGCCTGTCGTAGATACAAAACGTTTTCAAGCATTTTGGGATAGCTTAGAGAGGGTGAATCACCAAACTCTCCCTAAGGGCTCTGGGTAAAAGCATCCAACTGAAAGACTGCTGCTTAAGGTTCAGTCACCCGCGGGTGTGTTGTCACGACTCTTCTTTTTTTTGTTTCTGGGAGATTTAGCGGGTCCAACTGATGTCCAAGCAGACGGGGAGGGAAGCTTTGGTAGGTCAGGCAGCCCCGGGAGTGGCAACCAACTCGGGAGATCCAGCGGCTCTATTTCAAGTAGTCGCCAGCACGCCTGCAGGTCTCCAGGGTCTCTGATATTTATCCTGTGACCCCTGTGGGAGAAACCCAGGCCGAATGGAAACAGCCAAGCATACTTAATACCCTTTTCCTTGAGTATCTCCAGCAGTGGCCGAAGCAGGCGACGTTTGGTTAGGGTGGTAGGGGCAAGGTCCTGAAAAATCTGCAGAGGAGCCTCGGCATATTTTAAATTTTTGTAATTTCTGGCGGCTCTCAAAATGGCGAACGCGTCCTGAAAAGACAACAAACTGCAAATTATGTCCCTTGGCGGGTCAGCGTTCGCCGGGAGGGGCCTGAGGGCTCTGTGAATCCGTTCTATTGATATTGGGGCGGCCCTCTCTGGGCCAAGCAGGGAAGAGAAGATTTCTTTAGCTACCTTAGAAAGACTTTCCGTGGCCCAAGACTCCGGAAGCCCCTTGATGCGAATATTACATCTCCTATTCCTATTTTCCAAGTCCTCCTGCATCAAGAGGGCTCTGTTAAGGTGATCCTGATGCAGCTGCAGAATCTGGGCCATTTCAGAAGCGTGGCTTGTTAAAGAGGACGTGGATGTCTCCAGTTCCTCTACTCTTCTCCCCAGGTGTCTTATGTCTTCTTTTATCTCCCCCAGCTCAGACATTATCGGTTGCAGGGCTTTCATGATTAAATCCTTCATGAATCCCTTTGAGACTGTTTCCCCATCTTCATTATCGGAGCTAGCTCCCTCCTCCCCCTCCTTACTGTGAGCTGCAGCCGGCGCCATCTTGGCTGGGAACAGCGGTGAACGGGGGCTTTTTTCTTTAAGGAAGCGCTGCATACCGGCTTGTCCTCCGCTTCCCCTCGGCGTCCCAGCGTGTTCCGCGGCTCTCTCCCTTCCGACTCTTCTCATTTCGTTGCTTTAAGAAGCTGCTGTGACCTCCAGAAGGTGTCTTGCCGCCGGAGCTCTGCTCTCAAGCGGCCATTAAGCACAGCGGTCAGGCTCCGCCTTCTTTTCCGTATTTGACATAAACATCATTGGAAACTTGGGGTGGGACAATCTTAGGTGTCTCTCTTTTGTAAAGTCAGTCTCTTGCAAACAAATGATGTCTGCCCAAGCTGCTTAAGCATCTTTCCATAGGAAGGCTCGTTTGTATGGAGAATTAAGCCCCTTCACGTTAAAGGACATAAGTTTCATACTCATGATGGCAGGTCTGTTTACCGTTTTATATATGGGTTTTTATTACCTAGTTCCAAACAGTTCCAAATGGTCCGGCGGGAAGAAACTCTCTCAGGTTCCCATTCCAGAATGTGCTCCAGTATTACTGAGGAAAAATTAGCGGTCAGAATATACCTCCAAAATAGGGGAAATTGACAGGATAGAGGAGAATCACCTGACCAGGTGTGGAACCACAAACTTTGGAGAATCTTAGCTACAATGTCCTTCTCTGAATGCTCAAACGTCATCAAAAAAGGACACCCTTCTTTGTTTTAGGGGGAAAAATGTCCAGCCATTGCAAGACTCAGGACCTTCTTAAATCAAACCTTAAAGAAGGGAACCTTAATATTTTCAACAGGCGACTCCTCATAGTGAGAGACCATGAAGCAAGGAGCACATTGAAAGGCTCTCCTATTAATAAAGCGGTTAAGGATTTTGACCCAATCTGGATTAAGGCGTGACAGAGCGCTCATGTTTTACAATTGAATTTTCCACTTTTGCAAGAGTTGTTGTCCGTCTTCAGGATTTTGTATAAAATTAACTATTTGGCTATAATCATTTTAGGTGGGAATCTCCATTTGTAAGGGATCTTGTTGTCCCGCAGGGCCAGGGTGATATTGCAGAACGTTTTCCTAGTTTTAATAGTCATCTGGGAAAGATCTGTAAAAAGTTTTATTTGCTCATATGGTACAGGCAGGGATGCATTCTTCCTAACTGCGAACAGTATGGTTTCCTTGATATGGAAAAAATGAATCCTCACTATAACGTCTCTAGGTAGATGATCAGGCTGATTTTGGATGTGGCAGTCTATGCACTCTGTCGATTATTCTTTCCTGTGAGGGGGTGCATGGCAGCAGATGTTTTATGAGCTGCTGGATAAATTCTTTTAACTCAGATCGCGGGATTGACCCCGCAATTCCTCTGATTTTTAGATTGCTGTGTTCCTGTCTTCTATATCTGCCACTTTGCACTTTAATGCTTCTAACTCTCCCACCACATTATAGTGTGCATCAATAAGATCGTTGTGTGATTTGCACCATTTTACTTTCCAGGTGTTCTACTCTATTTCCTAGCTCTGCCATGTAAGAGTTTAGTAATGTTGAGATAGATGATAAATCTCTTTGAAGCGCCCCCCTCAGGGCTAGGATCTAGAGATGAGCGAACGTGTTCGGCTCCGCCCCTTTTCGCCCGAGCACCGAACTTTGCGAGCAATTCCGTGCTCGGGCGAAAAAAGTTCGGGGGTCGCCGTGGCAGCGCGGGGGGGTGCGGCGGGGAGTGGGGGGGAGAGGGAGAGAGAGAGGGCTCCCCCCTGTTCCCCGCTGCTGCCGCCCGCGCCGCCGCGCCTCTCCCCGCCCCCCGGCGCCGGCCGAATCTTTACGCGCGGACACTGAAGTCCTCGGTAAAGCCGGTGTCTGGGTGCGTAAGTGTTCGTTTAGAACACGTTCGCTCATCTCTACTAGGATCATTTCTTTTATAAACAGTTCTGATGCTGCTTGTTCAGAGCAAGAAATACTTAGAATGGGATCTTCAGGGTCTCCTGAGACTGCATTAGAGTCTCTTTCCTGCAGCTCCGGGTTTTGGGTGGTTTGCAGGAGACCCCATCGCTGTGGAGCGTCACTGCTGTAATTAAAGGGCGGGAGTTTTACTTGCATCAGAGAAAGCAGGCACCATTTTAGAAGTTCCTGCCTACGCCTCTCTGCTGTGACCTGATCCCCAATTTTCCGCTGCAGCCGCATTATGGGATCCCGAAAGTGGGGGAATGGGAGAAGGTCTCCTACCCTTGTTTTTCTTCAAGATGTCCTCCGGTCCACTTCTCCTGTGTGCCGGCAGTCTATTCTTCTCCTCCGCTTGTACGAGTGGTGCAGAACGATGTGAGCCCCTGTAGTCCGGTTTTCATTCTCCTCCTTGCAGCCATCGCCAAAGGGAGTCTCTGTAAGCTTTCCCTTTCTCAGGTCTCTTGTTTCTTCTTGTCGCTTTGCAGGGCCGAATCTCACAGAGCTCAGAGACCTGCGACTGCTCCATCCAGACCACTAATACATTATATATTTAAAAATTATACATTTTTTTCCACATCCTCAAAAAGTACACAGCAGAATTGATTTTACTCTAATAGACATAAACCCTTATAAAAAAAATGTTATATTTACGACAGTAGCGACCATAACCTGGCCAAAGCATGCCGGGGTAGCATGGACACTTTAAGAATAATTTAATCAACCACCCACTGCTACTTGGTGCCTGAATAATTACATATTACAGCACCCAAAATATATACCTTAAGGTGCATTTACACTGTAAGATGATCTCTCAGATGACAGTTTCAGTGACAGTTTTGAGCGATCATCTTTGCATAACTCTTAAGTAGCTAATTAGCTACTTAAAGAGTTAAATGCAGGTGGAGCAGGACACCGCTGATACTCTGAGAACAGCAGCTGCTTTGTATATGCAAATATCTGCTTTGCTCTCTGAGTTATCAGCGGTATCCCGCTGAGCTGATAGCTCTAAGAAGCAGCGGGAGTGCTGACAGCAGCTTAGTTCTCAGAGCTTGCAGCTGGTATTCTGCTGAGAAGTCCCAGCGGGATATCAGCTGAAAGAATGGTATCAGCGCTGTCTGCTAAGAAAATCAGCGTGCAGCACTGATAAGAGTTATCGGTGATTTCTAGCTTGCTAGAAATCACCGATGAATGAATTGTGCACGAACAGTGCATAATGGCCGCGTGTTTAGACACAGCGATTATTGCTTAAAAGATTGCTTTTGAGCAAATTTTGGCCGATAATCGTTTTGTCTGAATGGGCTTTCAGTCACTGCAGGACCTCCTGGATTACTTAAATCTCAATGGCAATGCTGAGGTTTCTAACCCAACTCTGGTGCGCACATAAAGCTACTATCAAGGGTCATTTTATCAAGCAAGCATCTTACGATAAAAAACATAGCAATGACTTATTACTGTCCTCACAACTATGCACATTGCACTGATTAAACAAAGCATCCTACTCCTTGGATAGAGCTAGAGAGATATTGGCCCTACACCAGCAGCTCCAGGAGCTTCATGCCTATGAACATGACCTAGCTCTAGGGGAATTACTATTAATAGAGATCAACGAACATACTCGTTTAGGGCCATTTCGAGCATCGCTTTTTTCAAGTAACTGACTACTCGGGTGAAAAGATTCGGGGGGCGGTGTGGTGGAGCGGGGGTTAGTGGGCAACAGGGGGGAGCTCTCTCTCTTCCCCCCCCCCCCAAACTCCCCTCTGCAACCCCTCGCTCACCCCCGGCACCCCCCGAATCTTTTCGCCCGAGTAGTCAGTTACTCGAAAAAAAGCGATGCTTGATTGCGAAATCGCCCTAAACGAGTACGTTTGCTCATCTCTAACTATTAACATACTACTGGCAAGGCGATAAAACTGGATCTACATTAGTGAAACAAGCAAAAACTCGTACAGCTAAAACATGCAAACTCTTTCTTCATGATGCTCAGGTTAAGACATCTGACCCTCAAGGCATTGTTGATGTATATAACTTAACCCCTTAATGCTCCAGGATGTACATTTACGTCCTGCAGCGTCGGGGTAAGTATGAAGAGAGATCGCAGGGTGACCTCTCTTCATACAGAGTGGACTACAGCTGTTTATTACAGCTGACAACTGCGGGCAATAGCTGCAATTAGCCGAGTGAATGATCAGCGCTATTAACCCCTTTAAATGCTCTGCACTTTAAAGAGTTAGTAGGAGAATTAGGCTAAATGACTTACATGAAGAGGAGGGGGTACAGACCCTAGCTTAAGAATATTCCCCCCCCCCATTCCCCACCCCCTTTTCTTAGACCAAACACATCAGGGAGAAGTCTAAATGATCAGTGATAAAATTCTGTAATCCGGTAACAAGGAGTGGGGTAAGGAGCACAAGGTTAGATGCAACACGTTCTGGTGCTAACATGCACCTTTATCATGAAGAATTTGACATAAAGGAGAGAGATATTTATAAAGACTCACCACAATGGTGGAACCATCAGGCGGCACGCCCCACCGAATGATGCCAGTGGACATGGAGAAGTTATCAAAGGCAGCCACACGGAGCATGGATGCTAGTGTCTAGCACACCATGGCACCGCAGACTAATTGTGTTCCATCTGGGGGCAAGTGCCCAGTGTGCGCAGCCGTGTGAGGTCCAAGAGCGTGATGATGTCACCGCAGCACCACGCAGGGTCATAATACATCATGGGTGCATGAAAGGAGTCATGTAAAAGAAATAAAAAAGATAATATTGATAGAAATATATAAATATATCGGGAACATGATAAAAATAACAATAAATTACTATTTCTCTAGGACTTCATTAAGAAATTTGGAACAAAAGTATAAAGTCTGAAAATCCAGGACATTTCTTTTGACTTTAATCGTGAGAATAACCTTGGCTTTACATATTTCATTGGGGTGACACAGAGTTTTGTCTCGTATCTGTCGAGGACATGTAAAAATTATCGAGAAACACTATCTTTTATATATCCATTAGAAATGATAAAATGTGTTCTTAAAGCATTTACAGTTCGTCGGATATACTTAAGGCCACAGGGGGCTCAACAAGATAAATGACATCGCTTACTCCACAGTTTAAAAACTGCCATAATTTAATTGGGTCCTGATCCGGGTTTATAGGAATCTCCTTTCTTCCATGTTGCACATACGGACAGCAGTTGCACTTTTACAAGCCACATCTAAGGAGCCTATGAAGGGTTTCAGAAATGTGTTTTTCAAAGTAGGTAGATTAATGTGAGAACACAAAGTGTCAAGGAACCGGGATACTGGAAGTCCCTGAAAACCGCCCGCAACCCCTGTCCCTACCTACTTGCCCCCTGGGCTAAGCCCCAGGGCGACAACTGGGCGATGGTCCCTACACTCACTAGGGAAGTGGGACATGGGGACAGACAACAGACAGACACTGGAACAAACGAAACACTCAGGCAAGCCAAGCTATCCAGGTCGGCAACAGGAGGGTACGCAGTACAAAGGGTCAGGCAAAGGCAAGTTGGGTCCAGAAAGCAGAGAATCAAAACGGGAGTCAAATACAAGGAAACGCGGGTACAGCAGGAAGACCACACTAACACTGGCAAGGTCAGGAGCGCATAGACGTTTAAATGCTGGGTGGCATGACCAGAGATGTGGGCACGGAGGACCCGCGGGCCGCGGATCCTGACACAAAGTTGCAAAGATGTTTTTAGGGTTCTTTTTGTGGAAAACAACTTTAGGGTTATCTGGGGTATCATTAAGTAAAAAGGGGTCTCCTTTTAGGATTCCACATTGCTTAAAAAGCATGTATTTTATAGAGGCATGCTGGGAGTTGTAGCGGGTAATGAACAGAGTTTTCAAACTAAAGTCATTTTTCTTCGGAATCATGTCTATTCTATTTTTGTCACCATGGTGATCTTCTTCCAAGGCTTTTGTATATGCCGATGCAATAAGTGTTTTAGGATACCCCTTATTCTTAAATCTTGTTTTCCTGATTTTCGCCTGTTCACTGTATGTTCGGGTAGACGAACAGTTTCTCTTAATCCATTTTTAACAGTCCATACTGGATATTAGTTTTCCAGTTCTTCGCTGCAAGAGTTTCGGTAACTATTTAAATCAATGGGCTTAAAATGGGATTTACTTCGGGTGTTACCTTTAGGAATAAATAATTCCAAGTCTAAGAAGGCCACACTAACAGGGTTCATAGTACCAGAAAACTCGAGGCCAGTTGTTTTTATTCAAATTAACAATAAAAGATGTTAAATCCTCCAAGTCCCCATTCCAGGTCAATAAGATATTGTCAATAAATCCCCTAAAAAATACAATGCAGGAATCATTAAAATGACTTTCTTCAGATGCACCCAGAAAAAGGTTGGCATAGCTGGGTGCAAACTTGGTAAATAAAAAGTTTTTGTTGGTGCGATGTTAGAAAATCTCCACTCAGAAAGTGTTCAACTGCCTTAATCCCTAGATCATTTGGGATATTAGAGTAGAGAGACTTAAGGTCTAGTGTGCATCATATATAGGGGTCTTGCCAAGGGACTGGGTTGATCAGGGTAATTAGGTGCCCTGTATCTTTACCCTTTAGTGACCAGTTGAGAAAAGTAGAAGTGGAGAGGAGCTGCTACCATTAAAAAATATGTCCTTTATTGAATAGAAAGCATACAGCTCACAGGTCCGCGCTGAACGCATTTCGGCTACGATAGCCTTTGTCAACAGCTCTGAGGTATGAGATACGCAAAACATTTATAGACAGAATACAAATTAAAGTAAAAAAAGCAATACCTGTGTGTGCTAGCTTGTCAAGAGGGGAACGACTGGGGAATGGTGTGGTGGGTGTGTTCAGAAGTTAATTGCATCACGTTATGACTAGCAAGCAGAGGTTTGTTACAAAAAAGGTAAAACAGACAGAAGGAAAGGCAAATAATTACAATAAAGTAACTGTATTACACGTATCTACATGGAGATTATATGATGGGTTTATGGTAACTGATTATCTGACTCTGCTCCTTATACAATACATTTTTCCTCTCCTATATACTTTTCAATCATAATACAATTACTTTACTATAATTATTTGCCTTTCCTTCTGTCTGTTTTAACTCTTTTGTAACAAACCTCTGCTTGCTAGTCATAATTTAGCCAATTAGAGCAATCTCTTGCTGGGAGGCGGGGTGTGTTTTCTGGAATGTCTAGAACAAATTAATTGGATTTACATTGATTGCTATGGAAACAATTACCTCGACTTTCATTGGTTTCAAGTTTGGCTGATTGCTTTCAGACGGATTACCAACAAATCTAGAGATTTAACTGTAATTGGTTTTGCAGTGACCGACTGACCCGATTTAAAAAAAATAATTGCCAATTGAGACTCCCTCTTCCAACCTTCATTAAAATCAAAGGCAGCAAAAACCGGGTTCTCTAATTTGGCCTTCAAAATGTCCCTGGAACAACAGTGGAGGTGGTGGTGGCCCAGTGGGCAGCACTGCTGATGGAAATCTAGATCTCCAGCACTGCAAGGCAGCCACACGGCACCAGCACACCCGTCCCCTCTCCTCTAAGTAGGTAGTTAATAATTTGGCAATTTTTGCAAAAATTAGATCAGGATGATCCAATCCAATTTAGCAAAACTGGACCCAATTTTATCGCCCAGCCAATCACGATGATTAACACAAGTTATAAAGAGCATTCCTAAATCACAGTGTGTGCCTGTCAGCTCTGCCCACTATCAGCTGGGCTGAGTGGTAATTAGGGGATGTTTACACATAGCGGCTCACACAGTTCTCCCTCTCACCTCGCACTTCCTTGCACTGTAGCGTACCCCTTCATTCGGCGGTCTCTAGTGGGCTCAGCGCCGCTGGTCAGGTGATGCAGCATTTCCGCTATGTGTATATGTACCCTCAATGTGCAAAATAGTTCCCCTGGATGAGAATACTCTTCAGCGATGTGAGGGCCCATTCACACCGGCGTTTAGGGCTTCTGTCACAATTCTGTTTTAAGAGCAGAGAAACAGATTGAAAATGTAAATAAAAGTTCCCTTTTTTTCTCCTTGATTTCAATTGGTTTTCAAAAAACGGAAAGCTTTCTATCTGCTTCTGTTTCGTAGTTTTTTTTTCCCCCACTGGCACGTCTGCAGCGCTATTTGTTAATTTTTAAAAAATGTAAACCTAATGATATGGAGGTAACATCGAGTTATCCGTTTGTTTTCCTTTAATTTGAAAACCCAATAAAATCAATAAGAAAAAAATGGAAATGATTATTTCCATTTTAATTTCACTTTTCCGCTCCAAAAATGAAAGAGAAACAGAATTGTGGCTGAAGCCCTAAATGCAGGTGTGAATGGGCCCTAAATGGGATTTCATATAGTTTTGTCATTACATATGGACTTGTCAAAGGTTTCTGTACACTGGGGGTCTGAGTGCCGAGACCCCAACCCATCACTAGAACAAGCCAGCTAAAGCGCTCATCAGTGCTGTCCCTGGTATCTGGCTGAAGACGGGCTCAATATAAAGACTAAGGCCCATCCTCAGCGAACCAGCAGTGACAGCGCTGGGATGAGGCTTCAGCTGCTTCATTCTAGCAATCAGTGGGGTCTTAGCATCTGCACCCCCAGCGATCAAAACTTTTTGCGTGTCCGTATGATGTGTCAGTAATTTTTAGAAAGCGCACTTCTTTATGTGACATAAATGTGAGACCTTATAAATGGATTCCTAAAACTTTTCTCTCCTCTGTTTTATATTTAGAACGATGGAGATTCATGTTATTCTAGTGACCTGTGTAATAGCGGGTGTTGCTTCAGGAGTACCTCTCGCCGGGCAGTTGATGAATGTGGACCAAAACGACGACCTCAGGAATGTCTCGGCCCGGTGAGTACCTGTCACCAGCTGCTGTCCCGGTTTCCCCTCCACATATTCAGTATAAGGTCTCATTCACACAGGCTTTGAATTGTTACATTTTACACCATATATTTCCGATATGGATTTCACAGCTAAATGCGCCGAGACAAACAACAAAATGAAAAAATGAAAAACTTGAGCTTCTTCTATCAAGAAAGGCACAGGGTGGCGCTATGCCCCAGAACAATGCCCGGGGAACACTTCATGGCCTATGTTCTAGCTGTGGCTAACGCTCTAACTTGGCATCTGGGACACAGACTGGCTCTATCATACATGACACATGGATGTAAAAGTTTTGTTTAGTAGTTTAAAACACAAAAAGCAAATAAAATAAGAGAGTTCACTGCTGAGCGGTGGAGAGAGTAAGTAAGTACAGGGCCGGATCGGGGGCCCAATGGGGAGGCCCTACATAACAGGGATCAGGAGTAGATCATCTTCTACACCTATATCTTCTTGTAGCCTCGACAACCGCAGGGATAACCCGCAGAAACGCGTAGCGGACGAATCAATAAATTATTTAAAGTTATTCACGGACATTGTGTCCTCTATTTCTGCTGGAACCGACAAGCGCCGGGGAAATTTTTCCATTTGACACGAGAGGTATGCAAACAGCCTGTCACGGCTGTAAACCCCAGAGACGCTCTCCGGTAATCGGATCCGGGACTCCAGAGACGTTACAAGCCAACTTGGATATAAGGTGCCGGTCAATCTCCTGGACAGGAGTTTTGGCCGAGCACCAGGTGAGTACTTAAAAGTAACTCACATTCTTTTGAAAATCGTTGTGTGTGAGTAGGCGCTGATTTTTGTTTTCTTGTATTAAGTAGGATTTAACATACAAACATACCCCCCCCCCTTTCTTGTTCCCATGGTCACTTCTGAAGAGATTGTAACCCTGTAAATTCACCCCAATCGCACTTATCATCAGGCCATGTTTCTGTTATTTCTACTATGTCTTAATTTTCATCAGACATTCTCGCTTAACACTCACCCGCTTTACTAATAAATAACCCCCATATAGCTTCTAATATCACCATATGGGGACTAAATAACCCCATATAGCTTCTAATATCACCATATGGGGACTAAATAACCCCCCATATAGCTTCTAATATCACCATATGGGGACTAAATAACCCCCATATAGCTTCTAATATCACCATATGGGGACTAAATAACCCCCATATAGCTTCTAATATCACCATATGGGGACTAAATAACCCCCATATAGCTTCTAATATCACCATATGGGGACTAAATAACCCCCATATAGCTTCTAATATCACTATATGGGGACTAAATAACCCCCATATAGCTTCTAATATCACCATATGGGGACTAAATAACCCCCCATATAGCTTCTAATATCACCATATGGGGACTAAATAACCCCCATATAGCTTCTAATATCACCATATGGGGACTAAATAACCCCCATATAGCTTCTAATATCACCATATGGGGACTAAATAACCCCCATATAGCTTCTAATATCACCATATGGGGACTAAACCCCCATATAGCTTCTAATATCCCCATATGGGGACTAAATAACCCCCATATAGCTTCTAGTATCACCATATGGGGACTAAATAACCCCCATATAGCTTCTAATATCACCATATGGGGACTAAATAACCCCCCATATAGCTTCTAATATCACCATCTGGGGACTAAATAACCCCCCATGTAGCTTCTAATATCACCATATGGGGACTAAATAACCCCCATATAGCTTCTAATATCACCATATGGGGACTAAATAACCCCCCATATAGCTTCTAATATCACCATATGGGGACTAAATAACCCCCCATATAGCTTCTAATATCACCATATCGGGACTAAATAACCCCCCATATAGCTTCTAATATCACCATATGGGGACTAAATAACCCCCATATAGCTTCTAATATCACCATATGGGGACTAAATAACCCCCCATATAGCTTCTAATATCACCATATGGGGACTAAATAACCCCCCATATAGCTTCTAATATCACCATATCGGGACTAAATAACCCCTCATATAGCTCCTAATATCACCATATGGGGACTAAATAACCCCCCATATAGCTTCTAATATCACGGGGACTAAATAACCCCCATATAGCTTCTAATATCACGGGGACTAAATAACCCCCCATATAGCTTCTAATATCACGGGGACTAAATAACCCCCCATATAGCTTCTAATATCACCATATGGGGACTAAATAACCCCACATATAGTTTCGGAGTGACCTCCCATATAGCTTCCAATATCACCATATTGGGACGAAATAATCTCCTTAGAACCATCCACCCATGTAGCACCGTCATCTCTCATCAGGGTCCGGCCCCCGAGTATTTCTCTTATGTTTTACAATGGCGGAGGAGCAGCTGGAGGGAAGCATTACTCCATGACCCCCATATACAGGCATCTCTCCTCCAATCCCATTATGTTATAACTATGCACCGAATGCCCCTTTATTAGAGACCCCCATCTAGTAACAGTAGAGCTATAAGCCCTGACAAAATAATCCGGGTGCCGTTCTCATACAGCTCTTAGTGGGGTTTCTCATGGGCGATAAAATCACACGATTTCAGTGCAACGCGAGAGCGAGTAAAATAGCAGAATTATGAAATCAATGATTCTCAATGGTTTCCCTCATATTGGGAAGGTTTTCACTCTGCGATGTTGCATTTAAAAAATATATTTCTTGTTTTTTTCAATCTCCCGTGTTTCCCTATGGAGCCTCCTTTTTATTGCATCGCAAAGCACAAAACTGTTATTTTCATGCGATGTGTTTTTAACATTAAAAGGTACTATTGACTTTTGCGCTATTAAAAAATCGCCACAAAGCCCGTGTGATCGCGCCTTATTCCTGTTTATGGAGGCCTTGTTCCCAACAGAACCTCTATAGGGAAAGAAGAGCCATAACACTAAATGATAGAGGTCTAAGTGTGCGCTCAGACGGATGCTTGTGAGGTATCCCATGTAGTAATCAGCGAGTGGCGGCATACATGGAGCTCGGCAAAGGCCAAGGCCGCCGAATCGGCGCAATTTTAGTGGAGGAATAAAGATAGTTTTAATATTTGCGCCAATCATGCTGCCACTCGCTGATCACCGCATTGGATGACCCCTACAGAGGTTCGGGGTTCTGTCCTCTTGCTGGCTTTTGCATACTTTTATTATTGCCTCAGCCTATTTGGCATTTACGCTTTTGGTGTGCTGCAGACCTTGCTACATATATTGGTAGGATGTTTGTGAGTTGTGTGTGACAATCTAGGGCCCAACTCGCAGCGGACCGCACGTGGATGTACGTCCATGTGATGTCAGAGCGGCGGGTAGCGGACATTACATATCCTGCTCATCCATGACACGGACCGGAACAGGACAGGATCCACGTGAAATAACACTCATGTGAAGGGCCTGATTGTCATATATGGGTCCGTGTGCCGTGAAATACAGGGACAGCACAGATGGGGAACAACCGTCTGAACTGTCCCTAACAGCCTCTCCTTCCCGGTGTGAAGTAATAATTGTGGCCGATCTCAGGAAGGAGAACAACGAGACAAAGAGAATTCCAATCACATCACATTTATGTCTCTCTTTTATATTTAGGACAATGGAGATTTCTGTTCTCTAAGTGCAGAATGTGACAGTGGGTGTTGTCGTAGGACATCCACAGAGTTCCGTGTTCCTACAAATAAATGTGCACCAAGAGCAGCAGAAAATGCGACCTGTAACCCTCTGGTGAGTATCTGTAAGCGGCTGATGTATCTGCTTCTCCCTTCGTTGTGCCCAGAATTCCCGGGTGCCGCTCCGATCACATGGGCGCCCCATCCGTGTGTTGTGTGATGTGCGGGCACCACAGATTACATGTCCTGTTCTCATGTGACACGTAAATAGAACATGTGGTGATTCTTCAGCCTCCACTCTTAATAGCACAAATACGGTTATTTCCCTTCATTGTCGGTTTTACTAAATATTTGCATCGCCCACAAAATACCCATCCTGCAGCCTCTTATCTTAGAGCTCTACATTCAGTGGTTCCTCTGTTACTCCTCCTGGCAGTGTATGAATACCTACACACCCGGTACTTGTACCCGCAGCAGTGAGGTGACAGGAGCCTCTACTACAAATTACCACAATCTGTGGCGCCCCCTACAACCTCGTGTTCCGTCTCTACAAGCTGCGCGGCCAAAACCTGCGCTGAGGAGCCGCGATATTATTCACACGGAGGAGGTTAATGCTCAAGTGTGAAACGGACAGAATTTGGACAAAACTTGGAGCAATCAGGCCCATTCACACCGCCGTATCCCCTGTCCGCACAACACGACTGATCTGCATGGGTGGAGTCAGATGTAGATATGTGATGCGGATGTCCTGCTGTCACCCCGATTTACAGACCAAAATCACCAGGAAAGAGCGTTTTTTAAACTTGTTGCAAGGAAGTGCGGAAAAAATGACATCAGTTCATCTTTCTTGCGTTTTGTTTTTTTGCACATCTGGAAACCACAGTGAATACAGACGCAATATGCAAGCAGAGAAACGCGCAAAAACATCCAACATACACGGGCGGAAACAACGGTGCGCTCTTCATGGACTAATACTGCGTGCGCCCGCGGGAGTCCTTAAAGGCGATGAGTTTATTTATGTGCGGTTTTTTAATTTGAATTTTAACAGATTGAATGTCTTATTTTTTGATTCTATGTAACAAAAAGAAAGTCCCCCAGCACCCCTCCGTATGCACAAAAAAGAGGCCACGGAAGAGATGTGATGCAACAGCCACTTAAGGGACCTCGGATCCTTAGTCCCCAGCGTAGTACATCCAGTGGAGAAGCAAATGGCAGCATCAATGGTGGAGCGAAGGAATATAAAGTGTTATTGCTCCATACAGCAGGCGACGCTCCGACTTTAGCAGTCTTTATCAAGTCTTTATTTTTTGATTCTCGGACCAGAATCGCACATTAAAATCAATGAATGTATTTAAAATAAACGCCCCTGTACGGCGAGGGAGTAACTTCTGTTTTATTTACGCACCCATTGACTTTAATGGGAGGTTTAAATGACATCATCTTGACCGCCTTCCGTTTTTTTCTCCCCCATAAAAAACACTGATTGCAATCAGATGACATTTGTGCGTTAAAAACACAAACTCTGATGTAAGACGCCCCACAGCGACATCAGTCCGTCTACATGGACTAAAGTCAGGCAGATGTGGTTAGGAGTCACAAGTGTCTTCATTAACCCTATCATCTCTTTCTTCAGATTATTAATGGGCTCTACCCGGATTACTGCCCGTGTGCGAGAGGACTTACATGTGAGATGGACCTGAATGACCGTTACTTCTGCAAGTAGCCAAACAGCAAATAACTAAGTCTAAGATGAGAAAGTATCCGCCTGTATCTACACGGATCTGCAAGAAGTTGTGAATCTTATGGAAATAAAGCTTCTACAACTTCCTGATATGTTTTGTCTTTCTTCACTGATTTCAAAATCTCTGCTTGCTGTCAGTTAATGAAAACATTGACATTCAGAGGCTGAGAAGCCGTCCTCTTGTCTGGCTCACACAGCAGCAGTTTGTTACAATGTAGCAGCCAGGAGTCTAGAACAGAAGTAATAGGAGGACTGCTGATGTATGGAGCTCATAGAGGAGTCTATAAAGGGCTTATCCAGACGGACTAATTCTCACATCTGTGTGCTCTGCGTGTTTACAACTGACTTCATACTTACATTACACTGACCTGTTACAGTCAATGTGACTGCAGACAGGTAGAATTTATTATGCTGTTCTCCTTTCCTGTAGTCCTAACAGCAGCACATATAGACATGGGGATTTATTCCCCAACCACATGCTTTGGAGAGTTAATTCAAATTTTGTACAAACCCTATAAGAAGGAGGACCTAAGCTCCTCCCCCTTGTCTGTTTTTTAAAGACTACAAAGAGATGTAGAGAAAAATACTTTATTGGTTGGGTAGATATGTGCTGCTGTTAGATCTGCAGGAAAGAATAACATAATAACTTCTGGCTTCCTTGGGTATCCTCACACAGCAGCCATATACATACGGGGGGAGAGCAGGATTTATTAGGGGTGGGAAAGACCAGAAATAAAAACTGAAGGACAGGAGGAAAAGTCTTCTCCATAGAGAGGTTCTTCTTACACAGTAGGTGTGTTGTGTGCTCCATGTGCCGATGCTCTCAGCCAGATACCGCATCTTCTGCCCCTGATGTTTCTGTGGCTCCGGTATAGTGAGTCTGATGTTTTCTGGACGGAGACCTTCACTTTTGTATGAAGTGATAACAGGGTCTCTCGTTCACCTAGATATGGTGGGCTGGGGGGATTTCTCCCTTTCTTTGGGATCTGTGTGAGCACAGACAACTGATCGGTCCAAACTCTCAGCTGGGATAGGTCTATTCTCAGACAGTGCCCCACATCTGGTGTCTACGAGCACCTTTCCTCCTCCCAGGTAGGCTCAGCACAGAAGGCCGGCTGGACAATTACCTGATTCATATTGAGAAAAAATAACCAATTGGGCCTGAAAAAAACCCAGAGTCCTTAATATCACTTTATCCTCATGGAAGGATAAATAAGGCTCTTTGACAGTCAAGGCCCATAGATCACTGATCCGTTTGGCTGATGTAAGCGCCACCTTTCCTGATAAGAATAGCAAATCCGTTTCCTGTAAAGGTTAGGAGTGCTCACATAGCTTTCAATTTTGGGAAAGGGTTGATTTAGCTGTCTTCAGTCTCTGAATGGCCATTATGAACCACTTTGTCAAAGGGTCTTTAGCTAAAGTCTTACCTTAGCCTTTCTCAAATCCATCCTGCGGAATATGTTGCATCACTCCTCAATATGGGTCTTCTCTGCTAAAAGCCTTCCTTGTTCACACTATTTATGAAGATGGACACTATACAGCAGTGTTTCTCAACTCCAGTCCTCAGGACCCCCAAACAGGTCATGTTTTCAGGATTTCCTCAGTATTGTACAGGTGATCTAATTATCAGTTCCTCAGACATTGCCACATGTGTTCTTCCTATAGGATACTGTGAAAACATGACCTGTTTGGGGGTCCCGAGGACTAGAGTTGAGAAACACTGCTATACAGGTATAGGCACCTTTTGTTCAGGTTTCTACCTCTGATTGTTATATCTGTGCAAGCCATGGGAACAATGACCTAGATGAACGTAACCCAAATAAAACAGGAGGGAAAGAATATGCACTCTAACACCAATAACATACAAAAATCAAACATGCATACAAACAACAACAGACGCCAAAATATTTACCTATAGTACAAACCCACATAGGCAGCTGGAATTGCTAATAAGTACGAGATATTGGTTTGTATTTTGGCCAGAATATGTAACCTCACAAGCCCACATCATGGGTCTTCGGTGTCTTGTGAGTCCCTAGGGAACCTTTGCCTGCAAATGGGGCGATTCTCATAATTGGTGCGATTGTCTCAATAAGTTCAATCCCCGCATGATTCAGGTAGCCGGCTCAAGGTTGACTCAGCCTTCCATCCTTCCAAGGTCGGTAAAATGAGAATCCAGCTTGGTGGGGAGTAATAAGTAATAATTACCCGAAAGCACTGCAAAATAAGTTGGCGCTATACAAATACCAAGATTTTTTTTTTTTTTTTTTAGGGATGCCTCCACATTGGAACCTAGGGGCTCAGCCCATCCAAGATGGTAACAAACAGGAACACCAGGCAGGGGAGATACAACAAAACCCACACTGAGCAGGACAATTCACACCAAGTGTAGTCAACACCTACAGACATACACAGAACACGACCTTGTTCACACCAAGTGACTGCATCACAGAGGGAAAACCACAAAGAACATGTCATTGTACACACCAAGAGCAGTCCACTCCTTCAGACCCCACTGAAGAAGTGATTGTTACCACATGAACTCTGCTCACCTCACAGAGGAAAACCCCACTCAGAACATCATGCATGCAGAAATATGTTATGGACAATGAGTGTGGACCCACTGTGCCAACCAACCAGTTTGGCCTTGGCCTGGGCTAATCCTAAGGGCATTATCCTGATGGTTCCCCAGTATTCACTCTTTAACCATTGTACAGGGATCTAGAATTTATTGTAGGAAACCGAGCAGACTGCTACTTCCTGGAGTAGTCCTGGTGTGGTTGGCAGCTGATCCATGGAGGTCAGAGGCACCGGTGCAAAGCTCCGCAAAACAGGCCAAACTGCAAGCAGAATCTGGTACAATGTCTGGGCAGGCAGAGAACAAACATCCAGGTAAAAGGAATCAGGGCGAACACAGAAGTCATAGACAACAACACTCAGGCAAAGGAGGAGAATCTCCAGCTCCACTAAATAGGTGGGCAATAGCCTGTTACCCTGCAGCTGGGCTGAGAGCGCTGGGGAGGATTACCTCCTGCAGTGCCAATGGAAAGTACACAGCTAAGAATCCATTCATATAGAAGGAGCAGAGCAAAGCCTGCATCTGCCCAGAATAGCAAGAGGGCGGCAGACACGGGTAGCTGGCCTAACAAATAAAACAGGAGTTAGTTTAATTGTTCACACATCAAGAAAGGGGCAAGAGCGTCAGACACCAAACTGACATAAGAGGAACATTTCAGATATCACCCACCGCACAATGTATAGGACATCAGATGTCTGGAGGCCACATCTGATAAAAGGGAAGGGAGAAGGGGCCACAGAACCTGCAGACAGAAGATCAGGTGTGCAGACCATCTTCAGTGAAAGCAACTCAAAATAGCAACATGCATAACACCAAGCACTGAGTTGGAAAAGGATAGTGGATAAATGACCAGCACCCGCTAGTAAGAGGCTGATATTTATGTGTGCATCATGATGGTGATTGGCTGGCTGGAGAGCTCCACACCATCAGCCAGCCAAATCACCTATACCTACAGCAGTGTGATCCTGGAAACCCATAGTACTACAAATCACAGGAGCACAATGTGACACAGTTAAACCTATTTTTCTTAGCAAGGACCTCATAATTCTAACGCTAACAAGCTGAATACCTTCAGGCTGTTAAACAGCTGGTCTGGGTGAAAGCCTGCCATGGTTTACATGACTAATCCCTTAAAGCAGGAGAAATCACGCTTCCTTAGGTCAGAATGGTATGATTGATTTTAAGTAGGCTTAGTTTTGTCCAAAGTCCCAACTGTAGGTTGAGCAAACATCTTTGGATGAAGAATTGTCTGGAAATGGCTGAAATGATCTACCCACAAGTTTCTCTGACATTTTTGAGGAAACTCTCACACGACTTGAAGTACGGTAAGTCGTCTTGTAGGACAGGCAGACAGCATATTAGAGGCTAACCCGTCCTCTCTGCTATTGAGTCTTGGCATCAGAATTTACCTACTTTCTTCCTGGTTCATCTGTATAAATTGCCCTGGAAAGGAGTTAGATTATTATTATTAGAGATGAGCGAGCACACTCGTCCGAGCTTGATGCTCGTTTGAGCATCAGGGTGCTCCAGATGCTCGTTACTCGAGACGAGCACCATGTGGTACTCGAGTCTATTCCATTTCCTTCCCTGCATGTTTAGCGCCATTTTCTAGCCAATAGGCATGCAGGGAAGGCATTACCACTTCCTCCTGTGACGTGCCCGCCCTATCCCACCCCCCTGCAGCGAGTGGCTGGCGAGATCAAGTGACCGCTCGCCTCAGACACATGCTGGCAGAAGTTAGGGAAAGTGTTGCTGATGAGATAGGGAAAGTGTTAGTGTAGGATTCTGTCTTCAAGAACCCCAACGGTCCTTCTTAGGGCCACATCTGACCGTGTGCATTACTGTTGTGGCTGGCTGGGAGCAGTTTTGCACAATTGTTTTTTTTTTTTCATCTCGGGCTGTGCAGGCTATTACAGCTATAGCGTTTTAACTCTGCAGTCTGTATTACAGAGTATAGGGAAAGTGCTGCTGAGATAGGGACAGTGGTAGTGTAGGATCCTGTCTATAAGAACCCCAACGGTCCTTCTTAGGGCTACCTCTGACCGTGTGCATTTTACTGGGTGGCTGCTGGAAGTTGTAGTGCTTCAGTATTACGCAGCTAGGCATGTTTGTAGCCCTCCGTATAATTTTTTTCTGAGTGGAGTTTGCATTACAATACCGCTCTCAGCGTGAAAGTGTACGCAAATAATTCCATAATTATTTACACCGGTCTGTGTCTGCAGTGAATTATACGCACAGCGTAGGGCCAACACAGCCACTTATAGAGGGAAAGTGATATACACTATACAGCCTGTATTACTTAAAAAACAAAAAACAAAAGCTCCTTCGTTGGGCTGCATCTGACCGTGTGCATTTTACTGGGTGGCTGCTGGGAGTTGTAGTGCTTCAGTATTACGCAGGTAGGCCTGATTGCAGCCTTCCATATAATTTTTTTCTGGATGGAGTTTGCGTTACAATTCCGCTCTCAGCGTGAAAGTGAACGCAAATAATTCCATAATTATTTATACCGTTCTCTGTCTGCAGTGAATTAGACCGCAGTCTCACCGCTAAACAGTACTGTAATATTACCGGGGCCACTGCAAAGTATTTCAGCTCAGCCGCTGTGCAGAGCATCTCACAATACCATTTCCGTTGGTGGGGTTGAGATCGCCGCAGTTACCAGCACCATCTACTGGCTTTACAGTCTTCTCCCACTCCACACAGCCTCTATAACCTACAAGTCTCTGCGAGCAGTAAATTACCCCTAGGTAACAGCGCGAGACAGCGGCTTACTTTTTCCTAGTCACAGCATAGAGCCTCCACTATATACAAGTCTCTGTGTGCGGTGAATTAAGGCCCAGTTGTCAGTGCTGTACAGTGGGGTAATTTATTTGGCCCCTGCTCTATTCGTAATACACCATGATGAGGGGTAGTGGACGCGGACGAGGACGCGGTGATCCAAGTGAGGGTATGGGCACAGGCCGATTTCCTGGTTCAGATGAATCACAGCCGGCTGCTGCGGGATTAGGAGAGAGGCAAGTTTCTGGGGTCCCCAGCTTCATATCACAATTTATGGGTCCACGTGGTAGACCTTTATTACAAACAGAGCAGTGTGAGCAGGTCCTGTCTTGGATGACAGAAAATGCATCCAGCAATGTATCGGCCACCCAGTCTTCTACGCAGTCCACTGCTGCAACTCTGAATCCTCTGGCTGCTGCTCCTCCTTCCTTCCAGCCTCCTCACTCCATGAAAATGTCATATTCTGATGAGCCGGCAGACTCCCAGGAACTGTTCTCGGGTCCCTGCCTTGAGTGGGAAAAAATGGTTCCTCTCTCACCTGAGGAGTTTGTCGTGACCAATGCCCAACCTTTGGAAAGTTCCCGGGGTCTGGGTGATGAGGCTGGGGACTTCCGGCAACTGTCTCAGGAGCTTTCAGTGGGTGAGGAGGATAATGATGAAGACACAGTTGTCTATCAGTGAGGTAGTAATAAGGGCAATAAGTCCGAGGGAGGAGAGCACAGAGGATTCGGAGGAAGAGCAGCTGGATGATGAGGTGACTGACCCCACCTGGTTGGCTAAGCCTACTGAGGACAGGTCTTCAGAGGGGGAGGCAAGTGCAGCAGCAGGACAGGTTGGAAGAGGCAGTGGGGTGGCTAGGGGTAGAGGCAGGGCCAGAGCGAAGAATCCCCCAACTGTTTCCCAAAGCGCCCCCTCGCGCCAAGCCTCCGTGCAGAGGGCTAGGTGTTCAAAGGTGTGGCAGTTTTTCAGTGAGAGCGTGAACAACCGACGAACAGTGGTGTGCAACCTGTGTCACACAAAGATCAGCCGGGGAGCCACCACTACCAGCCTCACCACAACCAGCAAGCGCAGGCATATGATGGCCAAGCACCACACAAGGTGGGACGAAGGCCGTTCACCACCTCCGGGTCACACCACTGCCTCCTTCCCTGTGCCCCAACCTGCCACTCAGATCCAACCACCCTCTCAGGACACAGGCACGAGTGCCACCCCATCCAGCAATGTCTCTCAGCGCAGCGTTCAGCTGTCGCTAGCACAAGCGTTGGAGCGCAAGCGCAAATACGCCGCCACGCACCTGTACGTACAAGCTTTAAACGTGCTCATTACCAAATTAATCAGCCTGGAGATGCTGCCGTACAGGCTTGTGGAAATGGAGGCTTTCAAAAACATGATGGGGGCGGCGTGCCGCGCTACTTGTCCCCAGTCGCCACTATTTTTCTCGGTGTGCCGTCCCCACCCTACACCAGCACGTCTCCCGCAACGTAAATCGTGCCCTCACCAACGCGGTTACTTGGAAGGTCCACTTAACTATGGAAACGTGGACAAGGACTGGCGGGCAGGGCCACTATATCTCCCTGATGGCAGATTGGGTTAATTTGGTGGAGGCTGGGACCAAGTCAGAGCCTGGGACTGCTCAAGTCCTACCCACACCCAGAATAGCGGGTCCAAGCTCGGTGCTGGTATCTGCGGCAGTCTATGCCACCTCCTCTAAACCCTCCCCTTCCTCCTACGCAACCTCTACCTCTCAATTAAGTGTGAGCAGCACATCGCCAGCAGCTGCGCTGTGGGCAAGTGTCAGCAGGCCGTCCTGAAACTACTCAGCTTAGGTGACAAGAGACACGTCCCCCAAACTGTTGCAGGGTCTGAGAGAGCCGACCGACCTCTGACTTTCACCGCTGAGCCTCCAACCGGGCATGGTCGTGTGTGACAACGGCCGTAACCTGGTGGCGGCTCTGCAGCTTGGCAGCCTCACACATGTGCCATACCTGGCCCACATCTTCAATCCGGTGGTTCAGCGGTTTCTGAAAAACTGCCCGCACTTGTTTGACCTGCCCGGCAAGGTGCACCGCGTCTAAGCACATTTCCGCAAGTCCACCACGGACGCTGCCACCCTGAGGACCCTGCAACATCGGTTTAATCTGCCAGACCACCGACTACTGTGTGACGTGCCCACACGGTGGAATTCTACGCTGCACATGTTGGCCAGGCTCTATGAGCAGAGTAGAGCAATAGTGGAATACCAACTCCAACATGGGCGGCATAGTGATAGTCAGCCTCCCCAATTCTTTACCGAGGAGTGGGCCTGGATGGCAAACATCTGCCAGGTCCTTGGAAACTTTGAGGAGTCTACCCAGATGGTGAGCGTCGATGCTGCAATCCTTAGCGTTACCATCCCGCTGCTATGCCTGCTGAGAAGTTCACTGCAAGGCATAAAGGCTGACGCTTTGCGGTTGGAACAAGAGCCGGGGATGACAGTATGTTGCTTGATAGCCAGACCACCCTCATGTCTATATCTCAGTGCGTTTTAGGGGAGGAGGAGGAGGGGGAGCAGGGGGAAGAGACATCTGGGCACACTGTAGAGGGTACCCATGCTGCTTGCCTCTCATCTGTTCAGTGTGTATGGGCTGTGGAGGAGGAGGAGGATCCTGAAAGTCATCTTCCTAGTGAGGACAGCCATGTCTTGCGTACTGGTACCCTGGCACACATGGTTGACTTCATGTTAGGCTGCCTTTCTCGTGACCCTCGCGTTAGACGCATTCTGGCCAACACGGAATACTGGGTGTACACCGCTCCCGACCCACGGTAAAAGGAGAACCTTTCCACTCTCATTCCTGAAGAGGAAAGGGGTACAAGAGTGATGCTATACCACAGGGCCCTGGTGGATAAAGTGATGCTAAACTTCCCATCTGACAGCGCTAGTGGCAGAAGGCGCAGTTCCGAGGGCCAGGTAGCAGGGGAGGCGTGGAGATCAGGCAGCATGTTCAGTGCAGGCAGGGGAAAACTCTCCAAGGCCTTTGCCAGCTTTATAACTCCCCAGCAAGACTGCATCACCACTTCCCAGTCAAGGCTGAGTCAGAGGGAGCACTGTAAAAAGATGGTGAGGGAGTACGTAGCCGATCGTACCACCGTCCTCCGTGATGCCTCTGCTCCATACAACTATTGGGTGTCAAAGCTGGACACGTGGCATAAACTTGCGCTGTATGCCCTGGAGGTGCTGGCTTGCCCTGCCGCTAGCGTTTTGTCAGGGAAGGTGTTTAGTGCAGCTGGGGGAATGATCACGAATAAGTGTACCCGCCTGTCAACTGCCAGTGCCGACATGCTTACACTCATAAAGATAAGCAAAGCCTGGATTTTCACAGACTTCTCTTCTCCACCGGCAGAGAGCAGCGGAACCTAAAGATTGTTTTCACTGCAACCGCAGATAAAAGCATTCTTCTCTATCACCGGAAAAAAAGGGGCATTTAGCTTTGTCAATCTGTCTCTGATATTAGTCCTCCTCCTGCTACTCCTCCTCCTGAAACATCATGTCATCACGCTAAACTGCCAATTTTTCCGCGGCCCAAAAGGCTCATCTAACAATTTTTTTCCAATTTTTCAAAGTTTCAAAAGTATTGATACTTTAACATGAACCAATTTTTTGAACAGGGCTGCCTCCAGGCTGTGTTACAAATTAAGCAACAGAAAGCTATATCTTTCAAAAAATATTTATGGGTTTCACCTGCCCTCTCGGTTGACCAATTTTTCAGGGATATATTTGTACTCTTGGTAAACAAATTTTTCTGGCCCTCGCCTACAGTCATGGTACCCCAATTTTCAGGGGTTCGCCTATACTCTTGCTACAGAAATTTTACTGGGGTCTGCCTAAACTTTTGCTAGATAAATGTTACAGGGATCTGCCTATACTTCTGCCACATAAATGTTACAGGGGTCTGCTATATTCCTGCTACAGAAATGTTTCAGGGGTCTGCCTATACTTCTGCTACATAAGTGTTACTAGGATCTGCCTATACTTCTGCCACATAAATGTTACAGGGGTCTGCCTATACTTCTGCTACAGAAATGTTACTGGGGTCTGTCTATACTTCTGCCACAGAAATGTTACAGGGGTCTGCCTATACTTCTGCTACAGAAATGTTACAGGGGTCTGTCTATACTGTTACTACAGAAATCTTACTGGGGTCATCCTATACTTCTGAAGCAGAAATGTTACAGGAGTCTGTCTATACTGTTACTACAGAAATGCTACTGGGGTCTGCCTATACGTTTACTACAGAAATGTTACAGGAGTCCGCCTATACCTGTACTACAGAAATGTTACAGGGGTATGCCTATACTTCTGCTACAGTAATGTTACAGGGATCTGTTTGTACTGTTACTACAGAAATGTTACTGAGGTCTGCCTATACGTTTACTACAGAAATGTTACTGGGGTCTGCCTATACTCCTGCTACAGAAATGTTACAGGGGTCTGTCTATACTGTTACTACAGAAATGCTACTGGGGTCTGCCTATACTTTTACTACAGAAATGTTACAGGGGTCTGCCTATACTTGTGCTACAGAAATGTTACAGGGGTCTGCCTATACTTGTGCTACAGAAATGTTACAGGGGTCTGCCTATACTTGTGCTACAGAAATGTTACTGGGGTCTGTTTATACCTTTGCTACAGGAATGTTACAGGGGTCTGTCTATACTATGGGTGCACTAAGTCTTCCCATCACAGTGTTTTACCTATCTGGCACAAATAATACAGTGACTGACTAGGCCAGAATTGTGGGACAAAGCCAAGTTCCTTGGCGGGGTGAAACTCTCCCATGGTTGTGCACTCTGATTTCTTCCTGTTTAATACCATCTTTGTGCACTTACAGCATAGGCGAGCCCAAGGATCTCAAAGACTTCCCCTTGCAGTGTTAAGCTATCTGTGTTGGGACACATGGATTTGCCATTGGTATGTAACTCAGGGCACCTTGGGTCACACAAGGTGGAGGCTGGGACCGAGCCTGACCCTGGGCCCGCTAACGTGCTTCCCACATAGACTATAGCGGGTCCTGGTCATGGTGTCTTGGCCTTGTATTGCCACCTCCTCCTCCTGCTTGGGGTCAGGGGATCAGCACTGGGCATCATGTATTTTCTCCCGTGTTACCACAGTTATCTGAGACACTGGTTTGGGCCAAAAGAAGAGGAGCGTTACTGCATTAATGAGACATTCACAGCTGTACTAGCATCGGAGTCCGCTCTATGCCCACGATTGCTAAGGGATGTGTGCAGAGACCTATGTCCTCGGCGCAGTGAAAGTCTGCCATGTTTGGGCACTGTCATTTCTTCATGTTTATTACTGTCTTTGAGTCCTTCTGCTCGCCTATGCTGTGGGTGTACAAAGACTTCCCATCGCGGTGTTTTACCTGTCTGGCACAAAGACACTGACTGACTTGGGTAGGGTGCAGAGCGCAGATGGCTTTCCCCTGGCGGTGTCGATTGAGCTATCAAACACCTACACAGAATAAACAGTGTGTGGGCACATGGATTTTCCCATTGCTATGTCAGTCGCGGCACCTTGGGTCACACAACTGTTACCAGAGTTATCTGCAAAACTCATTTGGGCCAAAGGAGAGGAGCGGTACTGCATTAATAAGACGTTCACAGCTGTACTAGCATCGGAGTCCGCTCTATGCCAGCGATTGCTAAAAGTGTGGGCAGAGGCCTATGTCCTCGGCGCAGTGAAAGTCTGCCATGTTTGGGCATTGTGATTTCTTCATATTTAATACTGTCTTTGGGTTCCTTGGACTCGCCTATGCTGTTGGTGCACACAGACCTCCCATAGCGGTGATTTACCTGTCTTACAGAAAGTCACCGACTGACTTGCGTAGGGTGCAGAGTGCAGATGGCTTTCCCTTTGCGTTGCCGATGAGGTATTCGGCACCCAAACAGAATGACTAGTGTGTGGACACATGGATTCCCCATTGCTATGTCAATCACGGCACCTTGGGCCACACAAGGTGTTTGCTGGGACCGAGCCTGGCCAAGGACCCGCTCACATACTTCCCACACAGGCTACAGCGGGTCCTGGTCATGGTTTCTTGGCCTTGAAAGGCCACCTCCTCCTCCTGCTTGGGGTCAGGGGATCAGCACTGGGCATCATGTATTTTCTCTCGTGTTACCACAGTTATCTGAGACACTGGTTTGGGCCAAAAAAGACAAGCGTTACTGCATTAATGAGACGTTTACTGCTGTACTAGCATTGAAGTCCGCTTCATGCCTGTGATTGCTGAGGTTGTGGGCTGAGGCCTATGTCCTGGGGGAAACGTAACTGCGCCAGGTTGGGCCTGTGGAACTTGTTCCTGGTTAATCCAGTCTTTGGAGCGGTGAAAGCAACCGCAACTAATTTAATGAGATGTTCACAGCTGTACTAGCATTGAAGTCCGCTTTATGCCCACGATTGGGCCGAGGTCCTTGGCGGGGTGAAACTTTGCAATGTTCGGGCGCTGTGATTTCTTTATGCGTAATACCATCTTTAAGTTCCTGGGGCTCGCCTATGCTGTCGTTGCACAAAGACTTCCTATTGCGGTGTTTTACCTGTCTGACACAAACCCACTGACTGACTAGGACAGAAATGTAGGCCGAGGCCCTTCGCAGGGTGAAACTCTGCCATGTTTGGGCGCTCTGATTTCTTGTGTAATACGATCTTTGTGCACCGACAGCATAGGCAAGTCCAAGGAACTCAAAGACTTTCCATTGCGGTGTTGAGCTATCTAACATCTACACAGAATGAATTGTGTGGGGACACATGGATTTCCCATTGCTATGCAACTCGCGGCACCTTGGGTCACACAAGATGGAGGCTGGGACCGAGCCTGACCCTGGGCCCGCTCACGTGCTTCCCACACAGAAATTGCTGCATTGTGGAGATGTGTGGAAGTGCTGCCACCTAAGTCGCCTTATGCCCACGTTTGCAGCTCCTGACTATTTTGCGACGGAGGTGGCACGGGATTGAAATGATAATCGTACGTCAATTTATCATCGATTCTCAACAGCATTGTGGGCTATAGGCCCCCCTCTTTAAAGAGGGTCGCTGCCTGGCCCTGCCAACCCTCTGCAGTGTGTGCCTCCGGTTCCTCCTCATCGCAGACGCACTTGGAAATAGACATGAGGATGGTGTAGCTATGAAGCGAGCGTGTGGCATGAGGGCAGCTGAAGGCTGCGCAGGGAAACTTTTGTATGCGCTGTGGACACAGGGTCATGCGGGGGGGTCGGGCAGCATGTAACCCAGGAGAAGAGGCAGCGATGTGACCCACAGGTAGTGATTGTGCTTGGTTGGAGGTAGTGTGGTGCTTAGCTAAGGTGTGCCTTGCTAATGAGGGTTTGTCCAAAGTAAAGATTGTTAGGGGGGGGGGGCATACTCTTGCACCTATTGTGGCCTAATAGTGAGACCTGGGAGCCTGAGATGCAGCCCTGCATGCTGCCCCTTCCCTACTGTTTCTGTGGTGTTTCCATTACTTTTGGATGTTTTCTAGAGTTTCACAAGTAAAGACCTATGCGGAGCATTAGACATATATAAAAATGCTCAAGCCCCATTGACTTCAATGGGGTTCATTACTCGAAACGAGCTCTTTAGCATCGCGAAAAGTTCGACTCGAACAACGAGCACCCGAGCATTTTGGTGCTCGCTCATCCCTAATTATTATGTCTAATATATTTTCACCTTTGTATTGACATTTGGAGGAAAATCTGGATTATAATATTCTTAAGGCCCATTTAGAAACAACGATTATCGCTCAAAAATTGCTTAAAAGCCATATCTTGAGTGATAATCGTTGTGTCTGAATGCGCTGCTATCATGCACTGCTTGTGCACTATTCATTCATCTTTGATTTCTAGCAAGCTAGAAATCAACAAGGAGTGTTATCAGCGGGGCGGCACTCATAGCATTCTTTCAGCTGGTATCCCTTTGGAAAAGCTCCAAGAACAAAGGAGCTGTCAGCGCTTCTGCTGTTTCTCAGAGCTAGCAGCTCAGCAGGACACTGCGAGAACAAAGCAGCTGTTTGCATATACAAATAGCTGCTTTGTTCTCAGCTTTTACAACAGTATCCTGCTCCGCCTACACAACTCTTTAATCAGCTAATTAGATATTTAAGAATTATGCAAAAATGATTGTTCAAAACTGTCACTCAAAATGCCGTTGGAGCGATTTTTGTGTGATCATCTTTCAGTGTAAATGCACCTTTACTCTTGAGACTACCTTCTGGAAACACACAGCACAATACAGTTATGGGTGACGCAGTACTAGGTGCTGCAGCGATATGGAGGTCCATTACCACAACTGGAAGAGGATCAATACTTGTAAAGGTTCTTCTGGGATCTGAACCCGGGACCTCTTGTACCAAAAGAAAACATCATAACCATAGACCCACGAGCTGATCCTTTGATGCTCTATAGGAATGCTTTGCAGCAGAAGATCCAACTTCCTCCTTATCTACAATTTTGATAGGAACACCAATCCCATATGTTCTCTATAAGTTGTGTTCTGGGCCCAGCAAAGTTCTAAACCCAGGGTCATCTCTTGGTGGGTGGCTAAAACTGAGATTCCCAGTTTCCATCTCTACAGTCTCTACAAAGTTGGTCATCACATTCCTCAGGAAGTGATTCTCATTTCAGCAGGATAAATGGTGACATTTAGAAGATCCTCCTGCTGAAAGCTCCCCGAGTTCTCACCAGACATCATCCTAGTGAAGGCAGTATAAATATATTTATATACAGTGAGGAATAGAACAGCTGACCACCAGCTCCAATTACAGTAGGAACTGTCCAGGACATTAGACCCCTTTTTACCAATGGGTAAATATCCCCTTTAAGGGCTTGGTCAGACGAGCGTGTAAAACCACGATTCTATAGCAACCAATAAGTTTCTGCGATCTGCTATTTTTGTAGCCATGTTTCCCTATGGAGCCTCCTTGTTTATCGCATCGCATAGCAGAAATTTGCGATTTTCATGCTATGCAATATATTTTTAACATTAGAAACTCCTATTAACTTTCTTGCTGTAAAATCATGGGTGCCAGCGACGCAATGCCTGATTTTTCACAAGAAAAAGCGTGTAATAGAATTGTGTGTACAAAGCTGTGATACCGCTGTCGCCCATGTGATAGAGGCCTGAATGACAGGTTATTTTGATAGGAGCTGACAAGGCCCCCCCCCCCCCCCCCCCGTCCCAGATAAGATGGCGGTCTCATATAAGGGGTTGTGCACTGAGCATTGTGCATGTCAGACCGCTAGAAGTGGCGCAGAGAGAAGGTAAAGCTGCCACAAGCTTTCGCATTACATGTATGATCTACATCTCCAGCCGTGTTACATATCAGATACACGGATACAGCAATGGGCTGTATCGGATGAGATACAAATACTCTGCAGTGTCTGGAGGACGGCACGCTGTATATGACGGGTGGCTATGGGGTGTGTAGGAGGACGGCGCAGCGGCCACAAGCTGTCAGTGCGAACGCATCTAACCAGTAATTCCATTTGTAATGATCAGCAATCATAATATCAGTCAGCAGCTTTGTTATAGACAATACAAGGATACAGCGACGGCTCTAACAGGCTGAGGGCAGGGATAGAGGAAACCCACTTACTGTGCAGTAGTTACTTCTCAGATGCCGCAAGCTATAGGGGCTGCACCAATGATGTCACACAACCAACCACTGCCGGTAGCGTCCAGCCATAGAACACTGCAGACCAGGGAAACTCAAAAGGAGTTACAGCTGAGCAGCCGTGTCTGTGTGTCGGTGCTGTGTGTACAGGAGCTGCACAAGTGTTCATGGGACAATCACCTGCATAAAGGCTGCTTTATAGATACGTATGCACAATTGCACATGCTTAAGCACAACACATCGGCACATTTTACTGTAGTTTTTGGGCACGCAGGGCATGTTCACATCACACAGGATCTTCCAGCTACTGAATGTTACAGATAGTAGACTCTATATCCCTTCCATAATGCTCGGTGATATATACATATAAGAGGCGGATACCGGACTGTACAGGGATTATATGTGATACATGAACCGGCTGAAGGTATAACTGAGTAATATTGATGACAGAGCGCCACCTGCTGGCTATATAATCCAAGACAATGAACATGCTACAAGTTATAATGACGGATCCGGCACTGAATGTAAGACCTTGAACACACTGAAGGTTTGTGTGGATTCAGTACCAAAATCCACATTGGAATCCAAGTCACTTTTACATCCCATAGAAGTCCTTGGGATCGGTGACGTAGTTCATGTGACGCGGGTTTCTACACAACGATTTATAATCCGCGTTGTGGAATAAATACCTGCATGGAATCTGCATCAGAAGATCTGTACGAGGGTAAGCTCCATGGAATGGGGGGTAATCTGTGAGCGGATGTGCAGAGGGGTGCACCTGCCCCTCCTGCAACCTGAAGCGAACAGCTAAATGGCGCCACCCCATATATGGTATACACATACAATCTTACTGAGGTGTTGCTGCTTGTGCTTTTTCAGCTCACTCTGGAGTCATTTTCTTACCTCCCGATGGCTTCTTGCTGAAGGTTTTGTGTGCAACCAAGTAAGAACACAGAGTCAAGGGAGCGCTCCATAGCCTACGAGTGTTCTAACTTCTAGCTTCGGTGCTGCCTGGTAAAGTTGTTGCCCAGTAGTTTAAAAAAGATGTCACTAAGAACAGCAGGTGACTCCTCCAGTCGGCGACTAGCTGTAGCACGTGCTGTTATTCCCTTTTGCCCTATAACCTGTACAGCTGACAGTCATTGTAATTATTTGTTCTGTTCCACCTATTTAGCTGGTCCCACACTCTATTCAGATCATACCACTGACGAAGGCTCTGTGCAGCCGATACGCGTCTGGTTTAGAGATGTGTATATCTGGCAATTTTAAATATGTCTAAATGAAGGAAGATTATATATTTTATTCTGCAAGCAAGCGTGGATGACACTTTTTCCTGCATGGAATTCTCGCTGGCCGACTATATGCACAGACCACCGGGGCATCTATGCTGGATCAGGGAGACTAAGGAGGCAAGGGTGGCTTTTTTACTCTAGGTTATTATCTGCTCTTTAAGCCCTTAAAGCTACAGGACGTATGGTTACATACTGCAGGTTCGGGGTATGGATGAAGGGAAATTGCGGGCCTATCACGCTCCATACAATGTGAGTGTCAGCCGTTTTTTACAGCCAACACCCTCCCGAAAATGCTCTGATAAGCCACGCCACTGATCGGAGCTGTTAACCCTTTAAATGTTGAAATATAATTCACAGAGGCAGAGGGATATAGAAGAAAGGCTTTTTCAAAATATTCACTGGGTATATCCCTTAAAATATAACTTTTATTAACAAATAAATATAAAATAATTGGGCCTCACAAAAAACAAACAAACTAGAACTAACACACAGAGCAAGAATTTAAACCCTGGAGAGAAACCAAAGAAAATGTATATAATTGACACCTCTTATTAGAGTGCAGGGGTAACCTGCAGAATGAGACACTATTATGCACTCTTATTCAGTCACCATTGGGGATGGATGCCACCCAACACAGATTAGAGGACCATATTAGGATGCGTCCTTTGCGAAAAGATACAAGGAGGGTGATCGTTCCGTCAAGGTAAGTGGTTTACAGAACACCTCCAATGGCGACGTGCAATCGGGTGTCTATTGTGTCTCATCAAAAAGGACCAGGATTCATTAGAGGTGAAAATGACAAAAAGGCCATAAGGTCTATGTCTGCTTAGTACACAAAACCTCTTAGATAAGAGAAAAGGTCTGGTTCTGACCAGGTAACTGCCCTATCTGGGTAATAGCACCGGGTAAAAAATGTTGAAACAGAAGGACACCAGCAGAAGTTTATGATAGATTTTTGTCCATGATGGAAACAGGAACTGTATATAGCTTAGTTGTGAGTGGATAAACCACAAAGCCTCTGCTGATGCCTCCCGAGGAAGAGTACACAAGTGGCTGATGGATAATCGGCCACAGGTTACTAGTCAAAAAAAGAGTCAGATTCTGCTAGAAATAACCAGAGAACCACCATAAAAATACTGATGCGTTCTAATGCAGAATATGGCTTCAGTAACCATACAGGACAAGTTTCAGAAAACCCTTCTGAAAGAATTATTATTACAAAAATTGATTCATACTGGTTCGTTTATACTGGTTCGACGCGTTTCTGTCATACACAGACTCATCAGGGACCGTAATGCATAATGGTGTCATAAGACACGAAAAAGAATTGTCCTTAATAGTTGTAACGTTTCTCTATTACACGATTTGACTGACCAATAACGGTGCCCTAGACTAAAAGTAATGCTGTTAGTAGGCAATAAATATTGAATCCTGAGCTTCCCTAAATAAATAAGTCCTCCTAGATAGAAAAAGAGGAATTTGCTCCTCTAGATAGACCTAACCGGAAAGAAGGGGACACCAATAGAGGATAAAGTGTCCCAAACAACCCCAAAAATTGATTAAACCCCTAAGAAGGGGGGGGGGGGTTTAGGGATAAAAATGAAAGACTGGAAACAATGTCCACAGGAGATCAGCAACTCCACGATGTGTGGAGAAAGCTGCTCACATACAAAAAAATGAACCCTAATCCGATTAGAGACAGAGCAAAAAGTAGGAAGAGAAGAGTGAGAACAGCAACTCCTGTCTTGATGGTAGACAGGAGGGAAATCTGTTGTATTTTTAGAACCATGGAGATTCATGTTATTCTAGTGACCTGTGTAATGGCGGGTGTTGCTTCAGGAGTACCTCTCGCCGGGCAGTTGATGAATGTGGACCAAAACGCCACCCTCAGGAATGTCTCGGCCCGGTGAGTACCTGTTACCAGCTGCTGTCCCGGTTTTCCCTCCACATATTCAGTATAAGGTCTCATTCACACGGGCTTTGAATTGTTACATTTTACACCATATATTTCCTATATGGATTTCACAGCTTAATGCTTAAAACAACAAAATGAAAAAATGAAAAACTTGAGCTTCTTCTGTCAAGAAAGGCACAGGGTGGCGCTATGCCCCAGAACAATGCCAGGGGAACACTTCATGGCCTATGTTCTAGCTGTGGCTAACGCTCTAACTTGGCATCTGGGACACAGACTGGCTCTATCATACATGACACATGGATGTAAAAGTTTTGTTTAGTAATTCAAAACACAAAAAGCAAATAAAATAAGAGAGTGTTCACTGCTGAGCGGTGGAGAGAGTAAGTAAGTACAGGGCCGGATCGGGGGCCCAATGGGGAGGCCCTACATAACAGGGATCAGGAGTAGATCATCTTCTACACCGATATCTTCTTGTAGCCTCGGCATTAAGTAGGATTTAACATACAGACATACCTCTCACCCTTTCTGGTTCCCATGGTCACTTCTGAAGAGATTGTAACCCTGTAAATTCACCGCCCAATCGTACTTATCATCAGGCCATGTTTCTGTTATTTCTACTATGTCTTAATTTTCTTCAGACATTCTCGCTTCATGCTCACCCGCTTTACTAATAAATAACCCCCATATAGCTTCTAATATCACCATATGGGGACTAAATAACCCCCCATATAGCTTCCAATATCACCATATGGGGACTAAATAACCCCCCATATAGCTTCTAATATCACCATATGGGGACTAAATAACCCCCATACAGCTTCTAATATCACCATATGGGGACTAAATAACCCCCATATAGCTTCTAATATCACCATATGGGGACTAAATCACCCCCATATAGCTTCCAATATCACCATATGGGGACTAAATAACCCCCATATAGCTTCTAATATCACCATATGGGGACTAAATAACCCCCATAAAGAGCTGTCAAGACAACATGAAATGCACTGTTAGTAAAGATTTCCTTTACTTCTACACACAGTACCATATGGCGCCATACTCTCTGCGCTCCTTAGGACCATCCACCCATGTAGCACCGCCATCTCTCATCGGAGTCCGGCCCCCGAGTATTTCTCTTATGTTTTACAATGGCGGAGGAGCAGCTGGAGGGAAGCATTACTCCATGACCCCCATATACAGGCATCCCTCCTCCAATCCCATTATGTTATAACTATGCACCGAATGCCCCTGTATTAGAGACCCCCCATCAAGTAACAGTAGAGCTATAAGCACTGACAAAATAATCCGGGTGCCGTTCTCATACAGCTCTTAGTGGGGTTTCTCATGGGCGGTAAAATCGCACGATTTCAGTCCAACGCGGAGGGAGTAAAATAGCAGAATTATGAAATCAATGATTTTCAATGGTTTCCTTCATATCGGGAAGGTTTTCACTCTGCGATGTTGCATTAAAAAAATATATTTCTTGTTTTTTTCAATCTCCGGTGTTTCCCTATGGAGCCTCCTTTTTATTGCATCGCAAAGCACAAAACTGTTATTTTTATGCAATGTGTTTTTAACATTAAAAGGTACTATTGACTTTTGCGCTATTAAAAAATCGCCACAAAGCCCGTGTGATCGCGCCTTATTCCTGTTTATGGAGGCCTTGTTCCCAACAGAACCTCTATAGGAAAAGAAGAGCCATAACACTAAATGATAGAGGTCTAAGTGTGCGCTCAGACGGATGCTTGTGAGGTATCCCATGTAGTAATCAGCGAGTGGCGGCATACATGGAGCTCGGCAAAGACCAAGGCCGCCGAATCGGCGCAATTTTAGTGGAGGAATAAAGATAGTTTTAATATTTGCGCCATTCATGCTGCCACTCGCTGATCACCGCATTGGATGACCCCTACAGAGGTTCGGGGTTC
This sequence comes from Eleutherodactylus coqui, assembly GCF_035609145.1. Classification (NCBI taxonomy): domain Eukaryota; kingdom Metazoa; phylum Chordata; class Amphibia; order Anura; family Eleutherodactylidae; genus Eleutherodactylus; species Eleutherodactylus coqui. The sequence goes on along the minus strand of NW_027102567.1, from coordinate 261,528 downwards.
TGTCCTCCTGCTGGCTTTTGCATACTTTTATTATTGCCTCAGCCTATTTGGCATTTACGCTTTTGGTGTGCTGCAGACCTTGCTACATATATTGGTAGGATGTTTGTGAGTTGTGTGTGACAATCTAGGGCCCAACTCGCAGCGGACCGCACGCGGATGTACGTCCATGTGATGTCTGAGCGGCGGGTAGCGGACATTACATATCCTGCTCATCCATGACACGGACCGGAACAGGACAGGATCCACGTGAAATAACACTCATGTGAAGAGCCTGATTGTCATATATGGGTCCGTGTGCCGTGAAATACACGGACAGCACAGATGGGGAACAACCGTCTGAACTGTCCCTAACAGCCTCTCCTTCCTGGTGTGAAGTAATAATTGTGGCCGATCTCAGGAAGGAGAACAACGAGACAAAGAGAATTCCAATCACATCACATTTATGTCTCTCTTTTATATTTAGGACAATGGAGATTTCTGTTCTCTAAGTGAAGGATGTGACAGCGGGTGTTGTCGTCAGAGATTCTTACTGAACGGTACTGATATAAGTAGATGTGAACCAAGAGCAGCAGAAAATGCGACCTGCAGCCGTGTGGTGAGTATCTGTAAGCGGCTGCTGTATGCGTTTCTCCCTTCGTTGTGCCCAGAATTCCCAGGTGCCGCTCCCATCACATGGGCGCCCCATCCGTGTGTTGTGTGATGTGCGGGCACCACAGATTACATGTCCTGTTCTCATGTGACACGTAAATAGAACATGTGGTGATTCTTCAGCCCCCACTCCTAATAGCACAAATACGGTTATTTCTCTTCATTGTTGGCTTTACTAAATATTTGCATCGCCCACAAAATAAGCCTCCTGCAGCCTCTTATCTCCGAGCTCTACATGCTGCGGTTCCTCTGTTACTCCTCCTGGCAATGTATGAATACCTACACGCTCAGGTACTTGTACCCGCAGCAGTGAGGTGACAGGAGCCTCTACTACAAATTACCACAATCTGTGTGGCCCCTAAATCCTCGTGTTCCGTCTCTACAAGCTGCGCGGCCAAAACCTGCGCTGAGGAGCCGCGATATTATTCACACGGAGGAGGTTAATGCTCAAGTGTGAAACTGACAGAATTTGGACAAACTTTGGAGCAATCAGGGCCCATTCACACCGCCGTATCCCCTGTCCGCACAACACGGCTGATCTGCATGGGTGGAGTCAGATGTAGATATGTGATGCGGATGTCCTGCGGTCACCCCGATTTACAGACCAAAATCACCAGGAAAGAGCGTTTTTTACACTTCTTGCAAGGAAGTGCGGAAAAAATGACATCAGTTCATCTTTCTTGCGTTTTGTTTTTTTGCGCATCTGGAAACCACAGTGAATACAGACGCAATATGCAAGCAGAGAAACGTGCAAAAACATCCAACATACACAAGAGGAAACAACGGTGCGCTCTTCATGGACTAATACTGCGTGCGCCCGCGGGAGTCCTTAAAGGCGATGAGTTTATTTATGTGCGTTTTTTTTTATTAATTTTAACAGATTGAATGTCTTATTTTTTGATTCTATGTAACAAAAAGAAAGTCCCCCAGCACCCCTCCGTATGCACAAAAAAGAGGCCACGGAAGAGATGTGATGCAACAGCCACTTAAGGGAGCTCGGATCCTTAGTCCCCAGCGTAGTACATCCAGTGGAGAAGCAAATGGCAGCATCAATGGTGGAGCAAAGGAATATAAAGTGTTATTGCTCCATACAGCAGGCGACGCTCCGACTTTAGCAGTCTTTATCAAGTCTTTATTTTTGGATTCTCGGACCAGAATTGCACATTAAAATCAATGAATGTATTTAAAATAAACGCCCCTGTACGGCGAGGGAGTAACTTCTGTTTTATTGACGCACCCATTGAATTTAATGGGAGGTTTAAATGACATCATCTTGACCGCCTTCCGTTTTTTTCTCCCCCATAAAAAACACTGATTGCAATCAGATGACATTTGTGCGTTAAAAACACAAACTCTGATGTAAGACGCCCCACAGCGGCATCAGTCCGTCTACATGGACTAAAGTCAGGCAGATGTGGTTAGGAGTCACAAGTGTCTTCATTAACCCTATCATCTCTTTCTTCAGCCTCCTATTGGGTTCTACAGATTTAACTGCCCGTGTGCGAGTGGTCTTACATGTGAGAGGGACGGGAATACCCGTTACTTCTGCAAGAAGCCAAACAGCAAATAACTAAGTCTAAGATGAGAAAGTATCCGGCGGTATCTACACGGATCTACAAGAAGTTGTGAATCTTATGGAAATAAAGCTTCTACAACTTCCTGATATGTTTTGTCTTTCTTCACTGATTTCAAGATCTCTGCTTGCTGTCAGATAATGAAAACATTGCCATTCAGAGGCTGAGAAGCCGTCACCTTGTCTGGCTCACACAGCAGCAGTTTGTTACAATGTAGCAGCCAGGAGTCTAGAACAGGAGTAATAGGAGGACTGCTGATGTCTGGAGCTCATAGAGGAATATATAAAGGGCTTATCCAGATGGACTAGTTCTCACATCCGTGTGCTCTGCGTGTATACAACTGACTTCATACATACATTACACTGACCTGTTACAGTCAATGTGACTGCAGACAGGTAGGATTTATTATGCTGTTCTTCTTTCCTGTAGCCCTGACAGCAGCACATATAGACATGGGGATTTATTCCCCAACCACATGCTTTGGAGAGTTAATTCAAATTCTGTACAAACCCTATAAGGAGGACCTAAGCTCCTCCCCCTTGTTTGTTTTTAAAGACTACAAAGAGATGTAGAGAAAAATACTTTATTGGTTGGGTAGATATGTGCTGCTGTTAGATCTGCAGGAAAGAATAACATAATAACTTCTGGCTTCCTTGGGTATCCTCACACAGCAGCCATATACATACGGGGGGAGAGCAGGATTTATTAGGGGTGGGAAGGACCAGAAATACAAACTGAAGGACAGGAGGAAAAGTCTTCTCCATAGAGAGGTTCTTCTTACATAGAAGGTGTGTTGTGTGCTCCATGTGCCGATGCTCTCAGCCAGATACCGCATCTTCTGCCCCTGATGTTGCTGTGGCTCCGGTATAGCGAGTCTGATATCTTCTAGACGGAGACCTTCACTTTTATATGAAGTGATAACAGGGTCTCTCGGTCACCTAGATATGGTGGGCTGGGGGGGATTTCTCCCTTTCTTTGGGATCTGTGTGAGCACAGACAACTGATCGGTCCAAGCTCTCAGCTGTGAAAGGTCTATTCTCAGACACTGCCCCACATCTGGTGTCTACGAGCACCTTTCCTCCTCCCAGGTAGGTTCAGCACAGAAGGCCGTCAGGACAATAACCTGATTCATATTGAGAAAAAATAACCAATTGGGCCTGAAAAAAAAACAGAGTCCTTAATATCACTTTATCCTCATGGAAGGATAAATAAGGCTCTTTGACCGTCAAGGCCCATAGATCACTGATCCGTTTGGCTGATGTAAGTGACACCAGGAACTCCACCTTTCCTGATAGGAATAGCAAGTCCGTTTCCTGTAAAGGTTAGGAGTGCTCACATAGCTTTCAATTTTGGGAAAGGGTTGATTTAGCTGTCTTCAGTCTCTGAATGGCCATTATGAACCACTTTGTCAAAGGGTCTTTAGCTAAAGTCTTACCTTAGCCTTTCTCAAATCCATCCTGTGGAATATGGAGCATCACTCCTCAATATGGGTTTTCTCTGCTAAAAGCCTTCCTTGTTCACACTATTTATGAAGATGCACACTATACAGCAGTGTTTCTCAACTCCAGTCCTCAGGACCCCCAAACAGGTCATGTTTTCAGGATTTCCTCAGTATTGTACAGGTGATCTAATTATCAGTTCCTCAGACATTGCCACATGTGTTCTTCCTATAGGATACCGTGAAAACATGACCTGTTTGGGGATCCTGAGGACTAGAGTTACGAAACACTGCTATACAGGTATAGGCACCTTTTGTTCAGGTGTCTACCTCTGATTGTTATATCTGTGCAAGCCATGGGAACAATGACATAGATGAACGTAACCCAAATAAAACAGGAGGGAAAGAATATGCACTCTAACACCAATAACATACAAAAATCAAACATGCATACAAACAACAGACGCCAAAACATTTACCTATAGTACAAACCCACATAGGCAGCTGGAATTGCTAATAAGTACGAGATATTGGTTTGTATTTTGGCCAGAATATGTAACCTCACAAGCCCACATCATGGGTCTTCGTTGTCTTGTGAGTCCCTAGGGAACCTTGCCTGAAAATGGGGCGATTGTCTTAAATCGGGGAGATTGTCTCAATAAGAGCCTCGTGTGGTGCAGAGTGTAAGCTCTCGCGTATGACCTGAAGTTCAATCCCCGCATGATTCAGGTAGCCGGCTCAAGGTTGACTCAGCCTTTCATCCTTCCAAGGTCGGTAAAATGAGAATCCAGCTTGGTGGAGAGTAATAAGTAATAATTACCCGAAAGCGCTTCGAAATAGGTTGGCGCTATACAAATACCAAGATTTATTTATTTTTTTATTTTAGGGATGGCTCCACATTGGAACCTAGGGGCTCAGCTCATCCAAGATGGTAACAGACAGGAACACCAGGCAGGGGATATACAACAAAACACACACTGAGCAAGACAATTCACACCAAGTGTAGTCAACACCTACAGACATACACAGAACACGACCTTGTTCACACCAAGTAACTGCAACACAGAGGGAACACCACACAGAACATGTCATTGTACACACCAAGAGCAGTCCACTCCTTCAGACCACACTGAAGAAGTGATTATTACAACATGAACTCTGCTCACCTCACAGAGGAAAACCCCACTCAGAATATCATGCCTGCAGAAATATGTTATGGACAATGAGTGTGGACCCACTGTGCCAACCAACCGGTTTGGCCTTGGCCTGGGCTAATCCTAAGGGCATTATCCTGATGGTTCCCCGGTATTCACTCTTTAACCACTGTACAGGGATCTAGAATTTATTGTAGGAAACCGAGCAGACTGCTACTTCCTGGAGTAGTCCTGGTGTGGTTGGCAGCTGATCCATGGAGGTCAGAGGCACCGGTGCAAAGCTCCGCAAAACAGGCCAAACTGCAAACAGAATCTGGTGCAATGTCTGGGCAGGCAGAGAACAAACACCCAGGTAAAAGGAATCGTGGGCGAACACAGAAGTCATAGACACCAACACTCAGGCAAAGGAGGAGAATCTCCAGCTCCACTAAATAGGTGGGCAATAGCCTGTTACCCTGCAGCTGGGCTGGGAGCGCTGGGGAAGATTACCTCCTTCAGTGCCAATGGAAAGTACACAGCTAAGAATCCATTCATATAGAAGGAGCAGAGCAAAGCCTGCATCTGCCCAGAATAGCAAGAGGGCGGCAGACACGGGTAGCTGGCCTAAGAAATAAAACAGGAGTTAGTTTAAGTGTTCACACATCAAGAAAGGGGCAAGAGCGTCAGACACCAAACTGACGTAAGAGGAACATTTCAGATATCACCCACCACACAATGTATAGGACATCAGATGTCTGGAGGCCACATCTGATAAAAGGGAAGGGAGGAAGGGCCACAGAACCTGCAGATAGAAGATCAGGTGTGCAGACCATCTTCAGTGAAAGCAACTTCAAAATAGCAACATGCATAACACCAAACACTGAGTTGGAAAAGGATAGTGGATAAATGACCAGCACCCGCTAGTAAGAGGCTGATATTTATGTGTGCATCATGATGGTGATTGGCTGGCTGGAGAGCTCCACACCATCAGCCAGCCAAATCACCTATACCTACAGCAGTGTGATTCTGGAAACCCAAAGTACTACAGGTCCCAGGAGCACAACGTGACACAGATAAACCTATTTTTCTTAGCAAGGACCTCATAATTCTAACGCTAACAAGCTGAATACCTTCAGGCTGTTAAACAGCTGGTCTGGGTGAAAGCCTGCCATGGTTTACATGACTAATCCCTTAAAGCAGGAGAAATCACGCTTCCTTAGGTCAGAATGGTATGATTGATTTTAAGTAGGCTTAGTTTTGCCCAAAGTCCCAACTGTAGGTTGAGCAAGCATCTTTGGATGAAGAATTGTCTGGAAATGGCTGAAATGATCTACCCACAAGTTTCTCTGACATTTTTGATTAAACTCTCACACGACTTGAAGTACGGTAAGTCGTCTTGTAGGACAGGCAGACAGCATATTAGAGGCTAACCCGTCCTCTCTGCTATTGAGTCTTGGCATCAGAATTTACCTACTTTCTTCCTGGTTCATCTGCATAAATTGCCCTGGAAAGGAGTTAGGTTATTATTATTAGAGATGAGCGAGCACACTCGTCCGAGCTTGATGCTCGTTCGAGCATTAGGGTGCTCCAGATGCTCGTTACTCGAGAAGAGCACCACTACTCGAGTCAATTCCATTTCCTTCCCCGCATGTTTAGCGCCATTTTCTAGCCAATAGGCATGCAGGGAAGGCATTACAACTTCCTCCTGTGACGTGCCAGCCCTATCCCACCCCCCTGCAGTGAGTGGCTGGCGAGGTCGAGTGACCACCGAGTATTTAAAGCGGTCCCGCCCGCGGCTCACCTCAGACACATGCTGGCAGAGGTTAGGGAAAGTGCTGCTGACGAGATAGGGAAAGTGTTAGTGTAGGATCCTGTCTTCAAGAACCCCAACGGTCCTTCTTAGGGCCACATTTAACTGTGTGTATTACTGTTGTGGCTGCTGGGAGCAGTTTTGCACAATTTTTTTTTTTTTCATCTCGGGCTGTGCAGGCTATTACAGCTATAGCGTTCTAACTCTGCAGTCTGTATTACAGAGTATAGGGAAAGTGCTGCTGAGATAGGGACAGTGGTAGTGTAGGATCCTGTCTATAAGAACCCCAACGGTCCTTCTTAGGGCTACCTCTGACCGTGTGCATTTTACTGGGTGGCTGCTGGAAGTTGTAGTGCTTCAGTATTACGCAGCTAGGCCTGTTTGCAGCCCTCCGTATAATTTTTTTCTGAGTGGAGTTTGCATTACAATACCGCTCTCAGCGTGAAAGTGTACGCAAATAATTCCATAATTATTTACACCGGTCTGTGTCTGCAGTGAATTATACGCACAGCGTAGGGCCAACACAGCCACTTATAGAGGGAAAGTGATATACACTATACAGCCTGTATTATTTAAAAAACAAAAAACAAAAGCTCCTTCGTTGGGCTGCATCTGACCGTGTGCATTTTACTGGGTGGCTGCTGGGAGTTGTAGTGCTTCAGTATTAAGCAGCTAGGCCTGATTGCAGCCTTCCATATAATTTTTTTCTGGCTAGAGTTTGCGTTACAATACCACTCTCAGCGTGAAAGTGAACGGAAATAATTCCATAATTATTTATACCGTTCTCCGGCTGCAATGAATTAGACCGCGGTCTCACCACTAAACAGTACTGTAATATTACCGGGGCCGCTGCTAAGTATTTCAGCTCAGCCGCTGTGTAGAACGTCCCACAATAACATTTCCGTTGGTGGGGTTGAGATCGCCGCAGTTACCAGCACTATCCACTGCCTTTACAGTCTTCTCCCAATCCACACAGCCTCTATAATCTACAAGTCTCTGCGAGCAGTAAATTACCCCTAGGTATCAGCGCGAGACAGCAGGTTACTTTTTTCCTAGTCACAGCATAGAGCCTCCGCTATCTACAATTCTCTGTGTGCGGCGAATTAAGGCCCAGTTGTCAGTGCTGTACAGTGGGGTAATTTATTTGGCCCCTGCTCTATTCGTAATCCGCCATGATGAGGGGTAGGGGTAGGAGTCGTGGACGTGGAAGAGGACGCGGAGGTACAAGTGAGGGTGTGGGCACAGGCTGAGTTCCTGGTCCAGATGAATCACAGCCGGCTGCTGCGGGATTAGGAGAGAGGCAAGTTTCTGGGGTCCCCTGCATCATATCACAATTTATGGGTCCACGTGGTAGACCTTTATTACAAACAGAGCAGTGTGAGCAGGTCCTGTCGTGGATGGCAGAAAATGGATCCAGCAATGTATCGGCCACCCAGTCTTCTATGCAGTCCACTACTGCAATTCTGAATCCTCTGGCTGCTGCTCCTCCTTTCTCCCAGCCTCCTCACTCCATGAAAATGACATATTCTGATGAGCAGGCAGGCTCCCAGGAACTGTTCTCAGATCCCTGCCTTGAGTTGGAAAAAATGGTTCCTCTCTCACCTGAGGAGTTTGTCGTGACCGATGCCCAACCTTTGGAAAGTTCCCAGGGTCCGGGTGATGAGGCTGGGGACTTCCGGGAACTGTCTCACGAGCTTTCAGTGGGTGAGGAGGATGATGATGATGAGACACAGTTGTCTATCAGTGAGGTAGTAGTAAGGGCAGTAAGTCCGAGGGAGGAGCGCACAGAGGATTCGGAGGAAGAGCAGCTGGACGATGAGGTGACTGACCCCACCTGGTTGGCTAAGCCTACTGAGGACAGGTCTTCAGAGCGGGAGGCAAGTGCAGCAGCAGGACAGGTTGGAAGAGGCAATGGGGTGGCTAGGGGTAGAGGCAGGGCCAGGACGAAGAATTCCCAAACTGTTTCCCAAAGCACCCCCTCGCGCCAAGCCTCCGTGCAGAGGGCTAGGTGTTCAAAGGTGTGGATGTTTTTCAGTGAGAGCGCGGACGACCGATGAACAGTGGTGTGCAACCTGTGTCACACCAAGATCAGCCGGGGAGCCACCACTACCAGCCTCACCACAACCAGCATGCGCAGGCATATGATGGCCAAGCACCCCACAAGGTGGGACAAAGGCCGTTCGCCGCCTCCGGGTCACACCACTGCCTCCTTCCCTGTGCCCCAACCTGCCACTCAGATCCAACCCCCTCTCAGGACACAGGCACGAGTGCCTCCCGGCCTGCACCCACACCCTCACCTCCACTGTCCTCAACCCCATCCAGCAATGTCTCTCAGCGCAGCGTTCAGCTGTCGCTAGCACAAGTGTTAGAGCAAAAGCGCAAATACGCTGCCACGCACCCGCACGTACAAGCTTTAAACGTGCACATTACCAAATTAATCAGCCTGGAGATGCTGCCATACAAGCTTGTGGAAACAGAGGCTTTCAAAAACATGATGGCGGCGGCGGTCCCGCGATACTCGGTCCCCAGTCGCAACTATTTTCCCGGTGTGCCATCCCAGCCCTACACCAGCACGTCTCCCGCAAAATAAATCGTGCCCTCACCCACGTGGTTACTGGGAAGGTCCACTTAACCACGGACATGTGGACAAGTACTGGCGGGCAGGGCCACTATATCTCCCTGACGGCACATTGGGTTAATTTAGTGGAGGCTGGGACCAAGTCAGAGCCTGGGACTGCTCACGTCCTACCCACACCCAGAATAGCGGGTCCTAGCTTGGTGCTGGTATCTGCGGCAGTCTATGCCACCTCCTCTAAACCCTCCCCCTACTCCCACGCAACCTCTACCTCTCAATTAAATGTGAGCAGCACGTCGCCAGCAGTCGGTGTGGCGCGGCGCGGCAGCACAGTGGGGGCAAGCGTCAGCAGGCTGTGCTGAAACTACTCAGCTTAGGTGACAAGAGACACACGGCCCCTGAACTGTTGCAGGGTCTGACAGAGCAGACCGACCTCTGGCATTCGCCGCTGAGCCTCCAACCTGGCATAGTCGTGTGTGACAACGGCCGTAACCTGGTGGCGGCTCTGCAGCTCAGCAGTCTCACACATGTGCCATGCCTGGCCCACGTCTTCAATCTGGTGGTTCAGCAGTTTTTGAAAAACTACTCGTACTTGTTTGACCTGCTCGGCAAGGTGCACCGCGTGTGCGCACATTTCTGCAAGTCCACCACGGGCGCTGCCACCCTGAGGACCCTGCAACATCGGTTTAATCTGCCAGCGCACCGACTGCTGTGCAACGTGCCCACACAGTGGAATTCTACGACGCACATGTTGGCCAGGCTCTATGAGCAGCGTAGAGCAATAGTGGAATACCAACTCCAACATGGGCGGCATAGTGTTAGTCAGCCTCCCCAAGTCTTTACCAAGGAGTGGGCCTGGATGGCAGACATCTGCCAGGTCCTCGGAAACTTTGAGTCTACCCAGATGGTGAGCGGCGATGCTGCAATCATTAGCGTTACCATCCCGCTGCTATGCCTGCTGAGAAGTTCGCTGCAAAGCATAAAGGCTGACGGTTTGCGGTTGGAACAGGAGCCGGGGATGACAGTATGTCGCTTGATAGCCAGACCACCCTCATGTCTATATCTCAGCGCGTTTTGGAGGAGGAGGGGGAGGAGCAGAAGGAGCAGGCAGAGGGGGAAGAGACAGCTGGGCACACTGCAGAGGGTAACCATGCTGCTTGCCTCTCATCTGTTCAGCGTGTATGGGCTGTGGAGGAGGATCCTGAAAGTCATCTTCCTAGTGAGGACAGCGATGTCTTGCATACTGGCACCCTGGCACACATGGCTGACTGTATGTTAGGCTGACTTTGTTGTGACCCTCGCGTTAGACGCATTCTGGCCAACACGGAATACTGGGTGTACACCCTTCTCGACCCACGGTACAAGGAGAACCTTTCCATTCTCATTCACGAAGAGGAAAGGGGTACGAGAGTGATGCAATACCACAGGGCCCTGGTGGACAAAGTGATGCTAAACTTCCCATCTGACAGCGCTAGTGGCAGAAGGCGCAGTTCCGAGGGCCAAGTAGCAGGGGAGGCACGGAGATCAGGCAGCATGTTTAGCGCAGGCAGGAGGACACTCTCCAAGGCCTTTGCCAGCTTTATGGCTCACCAGCAAGACTGCGTCACCACTCCCCAGTCAAGGCTAAGTCGGAGGGAGCACTGTAAAAAGATGGTGAGGGAGTACGTAGCCGATCCTACCACCATCCTCTGTGATGCCTCTGTTCCATACAACTATTGGGTGTCAAAGCTGGACACGTGGCATGAACTTGCGCTGCATGCCCTGGAGGTGCTGGCTTGCCCTGCCACTAGCGTCTTGTCAGAGAGGGTGTTTAGTGCAGCTTGGGGAATCATCACGGATAAGCGTACCCGCCTGTCAACTGCCCGTACCGACATGCTTACACTCATAAAGATGAACAAAGCCTGGATTTCCCCAGACTTCTCTTCTCCACCGGCGGAGAGCAACAGAACCTAAAGATTCTTTTCGCTGCAATCATAGATAAAAGCATTCTTCTCTATCACCAGAAAAAAAGGGGCATTTAGCTTTGTCAATCTGTCTCTGATATTAGTCCTCCTCCTCCTACTCCTCCTCCTGAAATATCATGTCATTACGCTGAACTGCCAATTTTTCTGCGGCCCAAAAATCTCATCTAACAATTTTTTCCAATTTTTCAGTTTCAAAAGTATTGATACTTTAACACGAACCAATTTTTTTTAACAGGGCTGCCTCCAGGCTGTGTTACAAATTAAGCAACAGCGAGCTATATCTTTCAAAAAATATTTATGGGTTTCACCTGCCCTCTCGGTTGACCAATTTTTCAGGGGTACTTTTGTACTCTTGGTGCACTAATTTTTCTGGCCCTCGCCTACAGTCATGGTTCCCCAATTTTCAGGGGTTCACCTATACTCTTGCTACAGAAATTTTACTGGGGTCTGCCTAAACTTTTGCCGCATAAATGTTACAGGGGTCTGCTAATAGTTCTGCCACATAAATGTTACAGGGGTCTGCTATATTCCTGCTACAGAAAGGTTACTGGGGTCTGTTTATACTGTTACTGCAGAAATGTTACAGGGGTCTGCCTATACTTCTGCTACAAAAATGTTACTGGGTGTGCCTATACTTCTACCACATAAATGTTACAGGGGTCTGCCTATACTTCTGCTACAGAAATGCTACTGGGGTCTGTCTATACTGTTACTACAGAAATGTTACTGGGTCTGCCTATACTTCTGCTACAGAAATGTTACTGGGGTCTCTCTATACGTTTACTACAGAAATGTTACAGGGTTCTTCCTATACCTTTACTACAGAAATGTTACAGGGGTCTGCCTATACTTCTGCTACAGAAATGTTACAGGCGTCTGTTTATACTGTTTCTACAGAAATGTTACAGGGATCTGCCTATACTTCTGCTACTGAAATGTTACAGGGTTCTGTCTATACTGTTAGTACAGAAATGTTACTGGGGTCTGCCTATACTTGTGCTACAGAAATGTTACAGGGGTCTGTCTATACTTGTGCTACAGAAATGTTACAGGGGTCTGTTTATACCTTTACTACAGGAATGTTACAGGGGTCTGTCTATACTATGGGTGCACTAAGTCTTCCCATCGCGGCGTTTTACCTATCTGGCACAATTAATACAGTGATTGATTAGACCAGAATTGTGGGCCGAAGCCAAGTTCCTTGGCGGGGTGAAACTCTCCCATGGTTGGGCACTCTGATTTCTTCCTGTTTAATACCATCTTTGTGCACTTACAGCATAGGCAAGCCCAAGGAACTCAAAGACTTCCCCTTGCAGTGTTAAGCTATCTGTGTTGGGACACATGGATTTTCCATTAGTATGTAACTCAGGGCACCTTGGGTCACACAAGGTGGAGGCTGGGACAGAGCCTGACCCTGGGCCCGCTAACATGCTTCCCACATAGACTATAGCGGGTCCTGGTTATGGTTTCTTGGTCTTGTATTGCCACCTCTTCCTCCTGCTTGGGGTCAGGGGATCAGCACTGGGCATCATGTATTTTCTCCCGTGTTACCACAGTTATCTGAGACACTGGTTCGGGCCAAAGAAGAGGAGCGTTACTGCATTAATGAGACATTCACATTCAATTTGCTCTGCGGCCCAAAAGGCTCATCTAGCAATGTTTTTACAATTTTTCAGTTTCAAAAGTATTGATACTTTATAACATGAACCAATTTTTTCAACATGGCTGCCTACAAATTAAGCACCAGCAAGCTGTATCTTTCAAAAAGTGTTTATGGGTTTCACCTGCCCTCTTGGTTGATAAATTTTTCAGAGGTACACTTGTACTCTTGGTACACTTATTTTTTGGGCCCACGCCTACACTATTATCCAACTAATTTTTCCAGCCTTCGCCTACGCTCATAGTACCCCAATGTTTCAGGGTTTGGCCTATACTATTACTACGGAAATTTTACTGGGGTCTGCCTGCCTATACTTCTTCTACAAGATTGTTACTGGGGTCTGCCTATACTTCTGCCACGTACATGTTACAGGGGTCTGCTTATACTGCTGCTCCATAAATGTTACAGGGGTCTGCCTATACTGCTGCCACTTAAATGTTACAGGGGTCTGCCTATACTGCTGCCACTTAAATGTTACAGGGGTCTGCCTATACTTCTGCCACGTGAATGTTACTGGGGTCTGCCTATACTTCTACTGCAGAAATGCTGCTGGGGTCTGCCTATACTGCTGCTACATAAATGTTACTGGGGTCTGCCTATACTTCTGCCACGTGAATGTTACAGGGGTCTGCCTATACTGCTGCTCCATAAATGTTACAGGGGTCTGCCTGTACTTGTACAGAAATGGTACTACTGGGGTCTGCCTTTACTTCTGCTACCGAAATGTTAGACGGGTCTGCCTATACTCATGCTACCAAAATGTTACAGGGGTCTGCCTATACTTCTACTAAAGAAATGGTACTGGGGTCTGCCTATACTACTGCAACCGAAATGTTACTGGGGTCTGCTTATACCTTTTCTACTGGAATGTTATAGGGGTCTGTTTATACTATGGGTGCACACAGACTTCCCATCGCAGTGTTTTACCTATCTGGCCCAAAAACACTCACGGACTAGGGCATGAATTGTGGGCCGAGGCCAATATGCATTTTCTCTCGTGTTACCACAGTTGTCTGTGAAACTCGTTTGGGCCACTGAAGAGGAGCGTTACTGCTTTCATGAGACATGCACAGCTGTACTAGCATCGGAGTCCGCTCTATGCCCACAATTGCTGAGGGTGTGTGCAGAGGCCTATGTCCTCGGCGCAGTGAAAGTCTGCCATGTTTGGGCACTGTCATTTCTCCATGTTTATTACTGTCTTTGTGTTCCTTCAGCTCGCCTATGCTGAGGGTGCACAAAGACTTCCCATCGCGGTATTTTACCTGTCTTGCACAAAGACACTGACTGACTTGGGTAGGGTGCAGAGTGCAGATGGCTTTCCCCTTGCGGTGTCGATTGAGCCATCAAACACCTACACAGAATGAATAGTGTGTGGGCACATGGATTTTCCCATTGTTATGTCAGTCGCGGCACCTTGGGTCACACAAGGTGTTTGCTGGGACCGAGCCTGACCAAGGGCCCACTCACATACTTCCCACACAGGTTACTGCTAGTCCTGGTCATTTTTTCTTGGCCTTCTGAGGCCACCTCCTCCTCCTGCTTGGGGTCAGGGGATCAGCACTGGGCATCAGGTATTTTCTCTCGTGTTACCACAGTTTTCTGAGAAACTCATTTGGGCCAAAGGAGAGGAGCGTTACTGCATTAATAAGATGTTCACAGCTGTACTAGCATCGGAGTCCGCTCTAAGTCCGTGCATTGCCGATGAGGTATCCGACACCCAAACAGAATGACCAGTGTATGGACACATGGATTCTCCATTGCTATGTCAATCGCGGCACCTTGGGCCACACAAGGTGTTTGCTGGGACCGAGCCTGGCCAAGGACCCGCTCACATACTTCCCACACAGGCTACAGCGGGTCCTGCTCATGGTTTCTTGGCCTTGTAAGGCCACCTCCTCCTCCTGCTTGGGGTCAGGGGGATCAGCACTGGGCATCATGTATTGGCTCTCGTGTTACCACAGTTATCTGAGACACTGGTTTGGGCCAAAGAAGAGGAGCGTTACTCCATTAATGAGACGTTCAATGCTGTGCTAGCATCGAAGTCCGCTTCATGCCTACGATTGCTGAAGCTGTTGGCCGAGGCCTATGTCCCGGGGGAACTGCAACTGCGCCAGGTTGGGCCTGTGGAACTTTTTCCTGGCTAATCCAGTCATTGGAGCGGTGAAAGCAACCGCAACTAATTTAATGAGACGTTCACAGCTGTGCTAGCATCGAAGTCCGCTTCATGATTGCTGAGGGTGTGGGCCGAGGCCCTTGGCGGGGTGAAACTTTGCCATGTTCGGGCGCTGTAATTTCTTTATGCGTAATACCATCTTTAAGTTCCTGGGTGCATGTATGATAATAATAATATAATAATAATCTTTATTTGTATAGCGCCAACCTATTCCGCAGCGCTTTCAGGCATGGATAAATGCAAAACAATACAGCAATTACAATATAAGGTACATTGGGTTAGACACAAATGGGTTGAGGGTGGTACAGGAGGTGCAGGGGGTGGGGAACACAGGCAAAAGGACATTTTATGTACAGATCATTTATCAGAAGGCAAACAGGGTGGAGCACCATAGGGAGGGGCGAGGGACTAGGTCAGGAGATTTGGTATGCTTCCCTGAAGAGGTGCAATTTTAAGGCACGTCTGAAATATCATGCATCAGGAATTGTCCGGATGCCTTGGGGTAGAGCATTCCAGAGGATGGGTGCTGCTCTAGTGAAGTCCTGTAGGCGAGTATGAGAGGTTCGTATTACAGGGGTGTTTAGTCTGAGGGTGTTAGCCGATCGGAGTGAGCGGGCTGGCTGGTGCACTGACAGTAGGAAGGCGATGTATGGTGGCGCAGCGCCATGCAGAGCTTTGTGAGTGAGTTAGAGGAGTTTAAATTTAGTTCTGCAGTGGATGGGCAGCCAATGCAGCGACTGGCATAATGCAGAGGCGTCTGAATAACGACTGGATAGAAAAATGAGTCTAGCTGCTGCATTTAGTATGGATTGGAGCGGAGCGAGTCTAGTGCGGGGGAGGCCAATGAGTAGCGAGTTGCAGTAGTCAAGCCGGGAGTGGATGAGCGCAACCACAAGCGTCTTTAGCGTGTCCGTGGTTAGGAACGGACGTATTTTAGCAATATTTCTGAGGTGCATGTGGCATGTTTGGGCCAGAGATTGGATATGGGGGGCAAAGGAGAGGTCAGAGTCCAGTGTGACCCCAAGGCATCGGGCATGCCGTCGGGGGGTTATGATGGTGCCAGACACTGGAATGGAGATGTTGGATGTATGATCTACATCCCCAGCCGTGTTACATATCAGATACACGGATACAGCAATGGGCTGTAACGGGATGAGATACAAATACTCTGCAGTGTCTGGAGGACGGCACGCTGTATATGACGGGTGGCTATGGGGTGTGTAGGAGGACGGCGCAGCGGCCACAAGCTGTCAGTGCGAACGCATCTAACCAGTAATTCCATTTGTAATGATCAGCAATCATAATATCAGTCAGCAGCTTTGTTATAGACAATACAAGGATACAGCGACGGCTCTAACAGGCTGAGGGCAGGGATAGAGGAAACCTACTTACTGTGCAGTAGTTACTTCTCAGATGCCGCAAGCTGTAGGGGCTGCGCCAATGATGTCACACAACCGACCACTACAGGTAGCGTCCAGCCATAGAACACTGCAGACCAGGGAAAACTCAAAAGGAGTTACAGCTGAGCAGCCGTGTCTGTGTGTCGGTGCAGTGTGTACAGGAGCTGCACAAACGTTCATGGGACAATCACCTACATAAAGGCTGCTTTATAGATACGTATGCACAATTGCACATGCTTAAGCACAACACATCGGCACATTTTACTGTAGTTTTTGCGCACGCAGGGCATGTTCACATCACACAGGATCTTCCAGAAACTGAATGTTACAGATAGACTCTATATCCCTTCCATAATGCTCAGTGATATATACATATAAAAGGCGGATACCGGACTGTACAGGGATTATATGTGATACATGAAGTGGCTGAAGGTATAACTGAGTAATACTGGTGTCAGAGCGCCACCTGCTGGCTATATAATCCAAGACAATGAACATGCTACAAGTTATAATGACGGATCCGGCACTGAATGTAAGACCACATACACACTGAAGGTTTGTGTGGATTCAGTACTAGAGATGAGCGAGCGTACTCGGAAAAGCACTACTCGCTCGAGTAATGTGCTTTATCCGAGTATCGCTGTGCTCGGGTCTGAAGATTCGGGTGCCGCTGCGGCTGACAGGTGAGTCGCAGCGGGGAGCAGGGAAGAGAAAGATCTTACCTCCGTTCCTCCCCGCTCTCCCCTGCAGCTCCCCGCTCCGTGCCGGCACCCGAATCTTCAGACCCGAGCACAGCGATACTCGGATAAAGCAAATTACTCGAGCGAGTAGTGCTTTTCCGAGTACACTCGCTCATCTCTATTCAGTACCAAAATCCACATTGGAATCCAAGTCACTTTTGCATCCCATAGAAGTCCTTGGGATCGGTGACGTAGTTCATGTGACGCGGGTTTCTACACAACGATTTATAATCCGCGTTGTGGAATAAAAACCTGCATGGAATCTGCATCAGAAGATCTGTACGAGGGTAAGCTCCATGGAATGGGGGGTAATCTGTGAGCGGATGTGCAGAGGGGTGCGCCTGCCCCTCCTGCAACCTGAAGCGAACAGCTAAATGGCGCCACCCCATATATGGTATACACATACAATCTTACTGAGGTGTTGCTGCTTGTGTTTTTTCAGCTCACTCTGGAGTCATTTTCTTACCTCCCAATGGCTTCTTGCTGAAGGTTTTGTGTGCAACCAAGTAAGAACACAGAGTCAAGGGAGCGCTCCATAGCCTACGAGTGTTCTAACTTCTAGCTTCGGCGCTGCCTGGTAAAGTTGTTGTCCAGTAGTTTAAAAAAGATGTCACTAAGAACAGCAGGTGACTCCTCCGGTCGGCGACTAGCTGTAGCACGTGCTGTTATTCCCTTTTGCCCTATAACCTGTACAGCTGACAGTCATTGTAATAATTCCTTCTGTTCCACCTATTTAGCTGGTCCCACACTCTATTCAGATCATACCACTGACGAAGGCTCTGTGCAGCCGATACGCGTCTGGTTTAGAGATGTGTATATCTGGCAATTTTAAATATGTCTAAATAAAGGAAGATTATATATTTTATTCTGCAAGCAAGCGTGGATGACACTTTTTCCTGCATGGAATTCTCGCTGGCCGACTATATGCACAGACCACCGGGGCATCTGTGCTGGATCAGGGAGACTGAAGAGGCGAGGGTGGCTTTTTTTACTCTAGGATATTATCTGCTCTTTAAGCCCTTAAAGCTACAGGACGTACGGTTACATACTGCAGGTTCGGGGTATGTATGAAGGGAAATTGCGGGCCTATCACGCTCCATACAATGTGAGTGTCAGACGTTTTTTACAGCCAACACCCTCCCGAAAATGCTCTGATAAGCCACGCCACTGATCGGAGCTGTTAACCCTTTAAATGCTGCCATCAATTCTAACAGCGGCATTTAAATGCTCCGACCAATGTTCAGAGGTCTCGTACAGGCTAGAAATGAGCGAACGTACTCGTCCGAGCTTGATGCTCGCTCGAGTATTAGGGTATTACTTTTCCAGGATAGACATATGCCTTGTAAATAGAGCACTATTATCCGCTGCCTCATCTTCTAAATTAGGAACAGCATGTGGTCTGACCACGCTCCCAGTGTTACCACCCTTTGTCTGGGACCTCAGTATTCACATCCTAAACCTTGGAGAATAAATACATTCCTGATGAAAATACCCAAATATAGAGAATACAGATGAGCGAACGTACTCGTCCGAGCTTGATGCTCGCTCGAGCATTAGGTTACTCGAGATGCTCGTTACGCGAGACGAGCACCACGCGGTACTCGAGTAAATTCCATTTCCTTCCCTGCATGTTTTGCGCCATTTCCTGGCCAATAGAAATGCAGGAAATGCATTACATCTTCTTCCTGTGATGTTCCAGCCCTATTCCACCCCCCTGCAGTGAGTGGCTGGCGAGATCAAGTGACTGCCGAGTATATAAGGCAGTCCTGCCCGCTGCTCGCCTCAGACACAAGCTGGCAGAGATTAGGAAGAGTGCTGCTGGTGCTATAGGGAGAGTGTTAAGCTACTGTCTGCGTCTGCAAGAACTCCAATGGTCCTTCTTAGGGCCACATCTTACTGTGTGCATTACTGTTGTGGCTGCTAGGAGCAGTTTGCACCAAATTTTTTTTTTCATCTTGGGCTCTGCAGACTATTGCGTTCTCAGTCTGCAGCCAATTATACAGAATATAGGGGCAGTACTGGTGAGGCAGGGACAGTGGTAGTGTAGAATCCTGTCAACAAGTACCCCCAAAAAGCTCCTGCTTATGGCTATCTGTGACCGTGTGCATTACTGTTCTGGCTGCTGTGACTTGTAGTGGCTCACTATTAGCCAGCTTGGCCTTTCTGCAGGCAAGTGTAGAATTTTTTCGGCCTACAGTGTGTGTTACAGTACTCCTGTCAGCCTCCAAGTGCAGGCCAATAATTGCCTAATTTTTTACACCGCTCCGTTCGTCCCGTCAACTTCACGCACAGCGTACAGCCACAGCTGCTGATAGAGGGAAAGACATATACATGCTATCTAGGCTGCTGTTAAAAAAAAAAAACTGAATAAAAATCCTGCTTAGGGCTACCTGTGCATTACTGTTGTGGCGGCTGGGAGTTGTAGTGGCTCACTATTAGACAGCTGGGCCTTGCTGCAGGCCAGCGTATTATTTTTTCGGCCTACAGTGTGCGTTACAGTACTCCTGTCAGCCTCCAAGTGCAGGCCAATAATTGCCTATTTCTTTACACCGCTCTGTGTCTGCTGTATTCAAAATACACCATGCTGAGGAGTAGGGGTAGGCCTAGAGGACGTGGCCGTGGACACGGGCGAGGATGTGGTGGTCCAAGTGAGGGTGTGGGCACAGGCAGAGTTCCTGGTCTAGGTGAATCGCAGCCAGCAGCTGCGGGATTAAGAGAGAGGCAAGTTTCTGGGGTCCCCAGCTTCATATCACAATTTTGGGGTCCACGTGGTAGACCTTTATTACAAAATAAGCAATGTGAGCAGGTCCTGTCGTTAATAGCAGAAAATGCATCCAGGAATGTATCAACCACCCAGTCTTCTACGCCATCCACTGCTGCAACTCTGAATCCTCTGGCTGCTGCTCCTCCTTCCTCACAGCCTCCTCACACCATGAAAATGACACATTCTGATAAGCAGGCAGACTCCGCTGTCCTCGGCCCCATCCAGCAATGTCTCTCAGCGCAGCGTTTAGCTGTTGCTAGCGCAAGCGCAAATATGCCGCCACGCACCCGCATGCTCAAGCTTTAAACGTGCACATTGCTAAATTGATCAGCCTGGAGATGCCGCCGTACAGGCTTGTGGAAACAAAGGCTTTCAAAAACATGATGGCGGCGGCGGTCTCACGCTACGCGGTCCCCAGTCACCACTATCTTTCCCGGTGTTCCGTCCCAGCCCTACACCAGCACGTCTCCCGCAACATCAATTGTGCCCTCACCAACGTGGTTACTGGGAATGTCCACTTAACCACGGACACGTGGACAAGTACTGGCGGGCAGGGCCACTATATCTCCCTGACAGCACATTGGGTGAATTTGGTGGAGGCTGGGACCGAGTCAGAGCCTGGGACCGCACACGTCCTACCCACACCCAGAATAGCGGGCCCTTCCTCGGTTGTGGTATCTGCGGCGGTCTATGCGACCTCCTCTAAACCCTCCCCCCCCTCCACCTCCTCCTCCAACAATGAAAACATTCTTGGCAAATGCTTTCGCTTTGGTCCGTCTTGCGCCGATCTAAGAATTTCACCTCTACCGGCACAATACGAATGACCCCAGCCGTCCCTCTTAATCATGGCCCCAGTTCCGAAAACCAACAAAATACAACCTGGGTCCTATTCCATTATTCCTTGCTGAAGCATTCCATGGACCGTTAGAGCAATAGTAGAATACCAACTCCAACATGAGCCGCGTAGTGGGAGTAAGCCTCCCCAATTCTTTACCAAGGAGTGGGCCTTGATGGCAGACATCTGCCAGGTCCTCGGAAACTTTGAGGAGTCTACCTAGATGGTGAGCAGCGATGCTGCAATCATTAGCGTCACCTTTCCTCTGCTATGCCTGCTGAGAAGTTCGCTGCAAAGCATAAAGGCTGACGCAGATAAAAGCACTCTTCTCTGTCACCGGATAAACGGGGCATTTAGCTTTGTCAATCTGTCTCTGACATAAGTCCTCCTCCTGCTACTCCTCCTTCTCCAGAAACATGTCATTGAGCTGAACTGCCAATTTGCTCTGCGGCCCAAAAGGCTCATCTAGCAATGTTTTTACAATTTTTCAGTTTCAAAAGTATTGATACTTTATAACATGAACCAATTTTTTCAACATGGCTGCCTACAAATTAAGCACCAGCAAGCTGTATCTTTCAAAAAGTGTTTATGGGTTTCACCTGCCCTCTTGGTTGATAAATTTTTCAGAGGTACACTTGTACTCTTGGTACACTTATTTTTTGGGCCCACGCCTACACTATTATCCAACTAATTTTTCCAGCCTTCGCCTACGCTCATAGTACCCCAATGTTTCAGGGTTTGGCCTATACTATTACTACGGAAATTTTACTGGGGTCTGCCTGCCTATACTTCTTCTACAAGATTGTTACTGGGGTCTGCCTATACTTCTGCCACGTACATGTTACAGGGGTCTGCTTATACTGCTGCTCCATAAATGTTACAGGGGTCTGCCTATACTGCTGCCACTTAAATGTTACAGGGGTCTGCCTATACTTCTGCCACGTGAATGTTACTGGGGTCTGCCTATACTTCTACTGCAGAAATGCTGCTGGGGTCTGCCTATACTGCTGCTACATAAATGTTACTGGGGTCTGCCTATACTTCTGCCACGTGAATGTTACAGGGGTCTGCATATACTGCTGCTCCATAAATGTTACAGGGGTCTGCCTGTACTTGTACAGAAATGGTACTACTGGGGTCTGCCTTTACTTCTGCTACCGAAATGTTAGACGGGTCTGCCTATACTCATGCTACCAAAATGTTACAGGGGTCTGCCTATACTTCTACTAAAGAAATGGTACTGGGGTCTGCCTATACTACTGCAACCGAAATGTTACTGGGGTCTGCTTATACCTTTTCTACTGGAATGTTATAGGGGTCTGTTTATACTATGGGTGCACACAGACTTCCCATCGCAGTGTTTTACCTATCTGGCCCAAAAACACTCACGGACTAGGGCATGAATTGTGGGCCGAGGCCAATATGCATTTTCTCTCGTGTTACCACAGTTGTCTGTGAAACTCGTTTGGGCCACTGAAGAGGAGCGTTACTGCTTTCATGAGACATGCACAGCTGTACTAGCATCGGAGTCCGCTCTATGCCCGCGTTTGCTGCGGGTGTGTGCAGTGCCCTATGTCCTCGGCGGAGTGAAAGTCTGCCATGTCTGGGCACTATCATTTCTTCATGTTTATTACTTTCTTTTGGTTCCTTCTGCTCACCTATGCTGTGGGTGCACAAAGACTTCCCATTGAGGTGTTTTACCTGTCAGGCACAAAGTAACTGGCTGACTTGGGTAGGGTGCAGAGTGCAGATGGCTTTCCCCTTGCGGTGTCGATTGAGCTATCCGACACCAACACAGAATGAATAGTGTGAGGGGACCCAGATTGCCCATTGCTATGTAACTCGCGGCACCTTGGGTACCACAGTGTGTTTGCTGGAACCAAGCCGTACCAAGGGCCTGCTCACATACTTCCCACACAGGCTACAGTGGGTCCTGGTCATGGTTTCTTGGCCTTGTAAGGCCACCTCCTCCTCCTGCTTGGGGTCAGGGAATCAGCACTGGGCATCATGTATTTTCTCCCGTGTTACCACAGTTATCTGATACACTGGTTTGGGCCAAAGAAGAGGAGCGTTACTCCATTATTGAGACGTTCAATGCTGTGCTAGCATCGGAGTCCGCTTCATGCCTACGATTGCTGAAGCTGTTGGCCGAGGCCTATGTCCCGGGGGAACTGCAACTGCGCCAGGTTGGGCCTGTGGAACTTTTTCCTGGCTAATCCAGTCATTGGAGCGGTGAAAGAAAAGGTAACTGATTTAATTTTGGTGCTCGCTCATCTCTAGTACAGTCCCCTGTGATGAGATTGCAGGTTGCCATGCGGTTGTCATGGCAGCTGGGGCCTTGGGCAGCCATTGCAGAGTGTCTATCAAGCCACGCCTGTGGCATGGCTTATTAGAATGCCTGTTTGATTGCAAAATAATATAATGCTATGGCATTACACAATGCTACAGAAGAAATCAAAGTATTGCAAGTTCTTGTCCCCTATGGGGACTAAAGAAAAATGTAAAAATTATATATATATATATAAAGGTGAAAGCCCTCACTCACTAAGTCCCTGACTGACTGTCTGACTTACTGACTGACTCACTGACTGACTCGCCACTAGTTCTCTAACTTACCAATGTCGTACAAACATGAAATTTGGCAGGTGCATTCTTTACGTCCTAAATAGGAAAAGTAAAGAAGTCACAACTCAAAAATTCAATGCTAAGTGCAAAAGCATTGACGCCCTGTGTAATGTACAAAATCTAATTCTCTAACTTCCCGATGTACAAACATGAAATTTGGCAGGAGCATTCTTTAGGTCCTAAATAGGAAAAGTAAAGGGGTCACAACTCAAAAATCCAATGCTAAGTGCAAAAGTATTGGCAAATCTTTCCGTGCAAACACCTGTATCAAATTAACTCGGGTGAGGCCCGAGTGTCACGTCCGTGCGGCTCACAAGCACCACGTTCAGCACAGATGCAGGATGATGTTCACAACTACTGTAGTAGATAGATATGCACCGAAGAACAGTGCGCACCACAACTGAAAAACGTAACCCAGATGACAAGTCTGTGCAATACCAGAGTACAACACTCAGCACGGCAACAGGGAACGTACACACTGTAGGAACTAGCTGCACACCATGCCATGCTGAGCAGTAGCACCACTCCAGGGAGGAGGAAGCCTGACCCTAACCTAGCGGGGGGGGGGGGGGGGTGAAAGGTCCCTGCCTAGAAGCGAAGTATTCATCTCATTAGAGACAGCCCCACGATCTCCATCCTGGGCCCTGACTGTCCCTCAAGGACCCCTGGAGAGATGAACCGAACAGCAAAGCAAAGTGGAAATGAAAAGGACAAATGCAACTGAAAAGGAACCCGCAACAACTTATCTGCAAGTAGAAATACACCCAGCACAGAAGAGCTCTAAACTCTAGGGTCTCCACTATGGAACAGATTAAGAAGCACTGAGCAAAGGGAGGGGTGAGAATATATAGCACCTGGGAACTGGCAGAGTGAATGGAAAACCACATCTCCACCCTACTTCCAGGCATGACTAATCCAGCATGCATCCATACAACAGACAGCACCAGCAGTCTCTGCACATGGTGCATTAACCCTTGTCCTGCATAACAAGGTGACAGATCTTGACCTGTGTTGATGCCACCATGTCATGATGCTGTCGTGACCGACAAGCTACTACAGTGGGTATATCAGCTAGTCTTTAATAAAGTGTAAGAATGGGTTTCATATTTGTGCGTCTCACAACGCACAAATCTCGCACGATTTTCTCAGCTGTCTGGGTCCCTGAGTCACGCAGCCTGGAATTTCATCACCGATGTCAGCCTGTGAGAGGTGCTGGAATGCTGGAGGGCTGTGATGAAATGCTGCATCACTCGAGGCTCGGGTGGTCCACCTCTGAGGCTTATAAGAGGAAGTTATTAAAAGTGAGTTTTCATTAAAATACAATGCTTGTACTAATAAACATGCAGATTTTGTGTAATCTGCCAGAGAGCTATGGGGCTCATGTAAATTATTCTTAACCCCTTCAGGATGTGGCCCAGTTTGGTATGTTGGTGCAAAGACCAATTCCCAGCATGCAGGAGGAAAATACTGTAGCAGGGGACGTAACAGTGGCAAAATACTGCTGAACAACCACTAATAGAGCTTGTATAGGGGCCACAGCCACAAGTACATGGAGGGCTCTGTACAGGCTTACAGCACCATTAGCTTCACCCATACTATTAGATAAAAGGACATTCCTCCATTGGTTTTTGTATTTCATTGTTACCTCATTCAGCATGCAGAATAAACAATGTGATAACCTTATTCTCGGGGTCCGCAGGATTCCAGCGATACCAAGTTTATGTAGTTTATGTTTTGCTATTTGTGTGCACTAAAACAATATATTTTTTAAAGATTTGCTTTTGTGTCGCTGCATCACAAGAGATAGAACATTGTTCTTCTCCCATCGACGGAGCGCTAGGAGGGCTTATTTTGTACAGGATGAGCCCTAGTCTACATTGATGCCATTTTTAAGAACATAAAACATTTCTTCACTTTTCAATCAGAGGCAGCTATTAACATAGCTCGGTTCGAGTTCGGCCCAAAGTTTACCGCCGGAGAGATGAGTTAGCGCAGTAATTCGGGCTCAGTGTAAAACACCTCAATGGGAAGTCTGTGTGCACCCACAGCATGGGTGGCCCCCCAGGAACCCACAGACGGTACAGAAAGAAATCCCATTGCAGTGCCCCGGATAGTTGCGGTTGCGTGAGAGGAAATACATGTTGGCAGACTCCTGTAACATTCAAGTAGCAGCAGTAGAGGCAGACCCCTGTAACATGTAAGTGGCAGCAGTATAGGCAGACCCCTGTAACTTTCTGTAGTAAGCCTTTTGGGCCACAGAAAAATTGGCTGTTCAGCGTGATGACATGTTGTTTCTGGAGGAGGAGTGGCAGGAGGAGGACTAATGTCAGAGAGAGATTGGCAAAGCTAAATGCCCCATTTTACCGGTGACTGAGAAGAGTGTTTTTATCTGCGGTTGCAGCGAAAAGAATCTTTAGGTTCCGCTGCTCTCCGCCGGTGGAGAAGAGAAGTCTTAGGAAATCCAGCCTTTGTTCATCTTAATGAATGTAAGCATGTTGGCACTGTCAGTTGACATGCGGGTACGCTTGTCCGTGATGATTCCCCCAGCTGCACTAAACACCCTCTCTGACAAGATGCTAGCGGCAGGGCAGGGCAAGCCAGCACCTCCAGGGCATACAGCGCAAGTTCGTGCAACGTGTCTAGCTTTGACACCCAATAGTTGTATGGAGCAGAGGCATCATGGAGGACGATGGTGTGATCGGCTGCTTACTCCTTCTCCATCTTTTTACAGTGCTCCCTCCCACTCAGCCTTGACTGGGGAGTGGTGACACAGTCTTGCTGGGGAGCCATAAAGCTGGTAAAGGCCTTGGACAGTGTTCCCCTGCATGCACTGAACATGCTGCCTGATCTCCGCGCCTCCCCTGCTACTTGGCCCTCGGATCTGCGCCTTCTGCCGCTAGCGCTGTCAGATGGGAAGTTTACCATCAGTTTGTCCACCAGGGCCCTGTGGTATTGCATCACTCTTGAACCCCTTTCCTCTTCAGGAATGAGAGTGGAAAGGTTCTCCTTATACCAGGGGTCGAGAAGGGTGTACACCCAGTAATCCACGCCATACATGCTGAACAGATGGGAGGCAAGCAGCATGGGTACCCTCTGCACTGGGCCCAGCTGTCTCTTCCCCCTCCTCCTCCTCCTCCTGCTCCTCCCCCTCCTCCTCCTCCTCCAAAACGCGCTGAGATATAGACATGAGGGTGCTCTGACTATCAAGCGACATACTCTCTTCCCCTGTCTCCTGTTCCGACTGCAAAGCTTTAGCCTTTATCCTTTGCAGCGAATTTCTCAGCAGGCATAGCAGAGGAATGGTGACGCTAATGATTGCAGCATCGCCGCTCACCATCTAGGTAGACTCCTCAAAGTTTCCAAGGACCTGGCAGATGTCTGCCATCCAGGCCCACTCTTCTGTAAAGAATTGAGGAGGCTGACTCCCTCTACGCGGCCCATGTTGGAGTTGGTATTCCACTATTGCTGTACGCTGCTCATACAGCCTGGCCAACATGTAGAGCGTAGAATTCCACTGTGTGGGCACGTCGCACAGCAGCCGATGCGCTGGCAGATTAAACCGATGTTGCAGGTTGGCAGCGTCTGTGGTGGACTTGCGGAAATGTGCGCAGACGCGGCGCACCTTGCCGAGCAGGTCTGACAAGCACGGGTAGTTTTTCAGAAACCGCTGAACCACCAGATTGAAGATGTGGGCCAGACATGGCACGTGTGTGAGTCTGCCGAGCTGCCGAGCCGCCACCAGGTTACGGCCGTTGTCACACACGACCATGCCCGGTTGGAGGCTCAGCGGCGAAAGCCAGAGGTCGGTCTGCTCAGACAGACCCTGCAACAGCTCAAGAACCGTGTGCCTCTTGTCACCTAGGCTGAGTAGTTTCAGCATGGCCTGCTGACACTTGCCCACCACTGTGCTGCCACGCCGCGCGACACCGGCTGCTGGCGACACGCTGCTCACATTTCTTAAATGAGAGGTAGAGGTTGCATAGGAGGAGGAGGAGGGAGAGGGTTTTTACAGGAGGTGGCATAGACCGTCGCAGATACCAGAACCGAGGAAGGACCCGCAATTCTGGGTGTGGGTAGGACGTGTGCGGTCCCAGGCTCTGACTCGGTCCCAGCCTCCACCAAATTCACGCAATGTGCCGTCAAGGAGATATAGTGGCCCTGCCCGCCAGAACTTGCCCACGTGTCTGTGGTTAAGTGGACCTACCCAGTAACTGCGTTTGTGAGGGCACTGATGTTGCGGCAGACGTGCTGGTGTAGGGCTGGGACGGCACACCGGGAAAAATAGTGGCGACTGGAGACCGAGTAGCGTGGGACCGCCGCCGCCATCATGTTTTTGAAAGCCTCTGTTTCCACAAGCCTGTACGGCAGCATCTCGAGCCTGATCAATTTGGCAATGCGCACATTTAAAGCTTGAGTGTGCGAATGCGTGGTGGCATATTTGCGCTTGCACTCCAACGCTTGCGCTAGCGACAGCGGGACGGCGTGCTGAGAGACATTGCTTGATGGGGCCGAGGACAGCAGAGGTGAGGGTGTAGGTGCAGGCCGCGAGGCGCTCGTGCCTGTGTCCTGAGATCGGGGTGGGATCTGAGTGGCAGGTTGGGGCACAAGGGGAGAGGCAGTGGTGTGACCTGGAGGCGGTGAATGGCCTTTGTCCCACCTTGTGGGGTGCTTGGCAATCATATGCCTGCGCATGCTGGTGGCGGTGAGGCTGGTACTGGTGGCTCCCCGGCTGATCTTGGTGCGACACAGGTTGCACACCACTGTTCGTCAGTTGTCCGTGCTCTCACTGAAAACCATCCACACCTTTGAAGACCTAGGCCTCTGCAGGGTGGCTTGGCGCGAGGGGGTGCTTTGTGAAACAGTTGGGGGAGTCTTCGCTCTGGCCCTGCCTCTACCCCTGCCCACCCCACTTCCTCTTCCAACCTGTCCTGCTGCTGCACTTGCCAGAGAGAACCAGGTGGGGTCAGTCACCTCATTGTCCAGCGGTTCTTCCTCCGAATCCTCTGTGCGCTCCTCCCTTGGACTTACTGCCCTTACTACTACCTCACGGATAGACAATCGTGTCCCATCATCATTGATCTCCTCATCCACTGAAAGCTCTTGAGACAGTTGCCGGAAGTCCCCAGCCTCATCACCCGGACCCCGGGAGCTTTCCAAAGGTTGGGCATCGGTCACGACAAACTCCTCAGGTGGGAGAGGAACCATTTTTTCCCAATCAAAGCAGGGGGCCGAGAACAGTTCCTGGGAGTCTGCTTGCTCATCAGAATGTGTCATTTTCATGGAGTGAGGAGGCTGGGAGGAAGGAGGAGCAGCAGCCAGAGGATTCAGAGTTGCAGCAGTGGACGGCGTAGAAGACTGGGTGGTCGATACATCGCTGGATGCATTGTCTGCCATCCACGACAGGACCTGCTCACACTGCTCTGTTTGTAATAAAGGTCTACCACGTGGACCACAAAATTGTGATATGAAGCTGGGGACCCCAGAAACTTGCCTCTCTCCTAATCCCGCTGCAGCCAGCTGCGATTCACCTGGACCAGGAACTCGGCCTGTGCCCACACCCACACTTGGACCTCTGCGTTCTCGCCCACGTCCACGGCCACGTCCTCTAGGCCTACCCCTCAGCATGGTGTTTTCGAATACCGCAGACAGTGGTGTAAAAAATTAGGCAATTATTGGCCTGCACTTGGAGGCTGACAGCGGTACTGTAACGCACACTGTAGGCCGAAAAATTATACACTGGCCTGCAGCAAGGCCTAGCTGGCTAATAGTGAGCCACTACAACCCCCAGCAGCCACGCAGAAAACTGCACACGGTGACAGGTAGGCCTAAGGAGTTTTTTTTTCAGCTTTTCTTTTTGAAAGAGCCAATAGCCTAGATAGCGTGTATTTGTCTTTCCCTCTATCAGCGGCTGTGGCCGTACGCTGTGCGTCAAGTTGACGGGACGCACACTGCGGTGTAAAAACTTGGGCAATTATTGGCCTGCACTTGCACGATCACAGTGGTTATGTAACGCACACTGTAGGCCTAAAAAATTATACGCTTGCCTGCAGAAAGGCCAAGCTGGCTAATAGTGAGCCACTACAAGTCACAGCAGCCAGAACAGTAATGCAAACGGTGACAGGTAGCCCTAAGCAGGATTTTTTTTCAGTTTTTTTTAAAAAAAAACAG
This sequence comes from Eleutherodactylus coqui, assembly GCF_035609145.1. Classification (NCBI taxonomy): domain Eukaryota; kingdom Metazoa; phylum Chordata; class Amphibia; order Anura; family Eleutherodactylidae; genus Eleutherodactylus; species Eleutherodactylus coqui. The sequence continues at coordinate 232,021 of NW_027102567.1, read as the reverse complement.
CAGCCTAGATAGCATGTATATGTTTTTCCCTCTATCAGCAGCTGTGACCATACGCTGTGCGTGAAGTTGATGGAACGCACACAGCAGTGTAAAAAATTAGGCAATTATTGGCCTGCACTTCCAGGATCACAGCGGTACTGTAACGCACACTGTAGGCCGAAAAAAATTATACGCTTGCCTGCAGAAAGGCCAAGCTGGCTAATAGTGAGCCACTACAAGTCACAGCAGCCAGAACAGTAATGTACACAGTGACAGATAGCCGTAAGGAGGATTTTTTTTTCAGTTTTTTTTTCTAAAAACAGCAGCCTAGATAGCATGTGTATGTCTTTCCCTCTATCAGCGGCTGTGGCCGTACGCTGTGCGTGAAGTTGACGGGATGCACACAGCAGTGTAAAAAATTAGGCAATTATTGGCCTGCACTTGGAGGGTCACAGCGGTACTGTAACGCACACTGTTGGCCGAAAAAAATTATACGCTTGCCCGCAGAAAGGCCAAGGTGGCTAATAGTGAGCCACTAGAACTGACAGCATCCAGAACAGTAATGCACACGGTGACAGGTAGCCGTAAGCAGGAGCATTTTTGGGGTACTTGTTGACAGGATTCTACACTAGCACTGTCCCTGCCTCACCAGTACTTCCCCTATACTCTGTATAATTAGCTGCAGACTGAGAACGCAATAGTCTGCAGAGCCCAAGATGAAAAAAAAAAATTGGTGGAAAACTGCTCCCCGCAGCCACGACAGTAATGCACACGGTAAGATGTGACCCTAGGAAGGACCGTTGGGGTTCTTGAACACGCCAACACACTAACTATAACACCAGCAGCACCCTCCCTAATGTCTGCCAGCGTGTGTCTGAGGACTGATTTAAATACTCGGCGGTCACTTGATCTCACCAGCCACTCACTGCAGGGGGGTGGGATAGGGCTGGAACGTCACAGGAGGAAGTTGTAATGCCCTCCCTGCATGTTTATTGGCCAGAAAATGGCGCAAAACATGCAGGGAAGGAAATGGAATTGACTCGAGTACCGCGTGGTGCTCGTCTCGAGTAACGAGCGTCTCGAGTACCCTAATACTCGAGCGAGCATCAAGCTCGGACGAGTACGCTCGCTCATCTCTATTAGTTTGTATATTTTGGATAGGTCTGGGGAAATTTTGGTTCCTAGGTATGTTATGTGGGAGCAAGTGTTTTTAAAGGGGGATTTTTTGGATAGCAGGGCCCACGTTGTTTTATCAATATTTATATTGAGGAGTTCTGATTTTGAAATATTAAGTTTAAAATTAGAGATTTGACTGAAAAGCTCAAATTCTCTCAGTAGTGGTTTAACCCCTTGAGTGGCAGGTTTCCTACCACCCTGTCGTGCCCACCAGGGCAGGTTTTTTAAAATGGTCTAATCATTGAATTTCAACTAGTTTTGCAGTTGCGTCTCAAGAGCCATAACTTTTTCATTTTTCCATTGACATGGCCATATGAGGGCTTGTTTTTTGCGGGACAAGTTGTGATTTTTTTAAACAGGGGGGAGGAAAAAAAGAAATGGGGAAAAAAGAAAAAAAGGGGCCATGTCATTAAGGGGTTAAATAATGCATTAACTTCCTTCTCTGGGTCATTACGACGCATGGATACCACATGTGTGATTGTATTTTTGATTTTTTACAAAGTAAAGGGAGACAAGTGTTTTTTTAATTTTTTAATTTTTTTATTTTTTTGCTTTTTTTTTAATTTAATTTTTTTAATTTTTTTTTATTTGTCACTTTAGGGGACTTCCACAGGGACCCATCAGGACCCCTGATCACATTCCGGGGGTCCGATGGTGACAGCCCTTTACATGCTGCAGTGACAGCCCTTTACGTGCTGCAGTCACATAGACTGCAGCATGTAAAGGGTTAACACAGCAGAGATCGGAGGTTTTCTCTGATCTCTGCTGTAAGAGCAGGTACCTAGCTGTCCTCTGACAGCTAACAACCAGCTATCCCTGCCACAGAGACCATCGGCTTACTTCTGACAAGCCGATGGTCTCTATGGCAACCTGTAAACAAAGCAGGACATTGCCGACATGTCGGCAATATCTTCTGCTGGTTTTTCAAAGCCCTTGCTTTGTTCTCTGTGGTTCTGTGCAGGCAGAGCACACTGTCACAGCTTGTTGCATTGTGCTCTGCAGCTCCCATAGTGATACATAGCACGGAAATCTTCCGGGCTATGTTGCTATGAGCAGTGGAGCTCGTCCCCGGAAATTTTCCGGGCGTGCCACTCAAGGGGTTAAGAGAAAGATGGTGGTTGGTTACAAATAACAGGACATCATCTGCACAGCATGCTGTCTTGTGTTCTGTTCGACCATAATTTTTTGGTTTTACCTTATTCTTTACAAGAAGACCTCCATTGTAAGTATAATTAGAAGAGGGGAAAGAGGGCAGCCCTACCTTGTGTCGTTATTAATAGTGAAAGACAGGGAAAGGTTTCTGAGGGGATTTTCTATAGAGCCATAATCTTATCAATAAAGTCTTCAGGGAAGCCACATTTTTGCAGGGTCATTTTAAGAACAAACCAGTTTACCCTATCGAACACTTTCTCTGCGTCAGTCATAAGAAGAGCTAGAGGGGTTTTGCTTGCCTGTGGGGTGTGAATCCCACTTGTTCCATGTTGATGAGATTCGGGAGAAGTTTGATTTTATTGCCAAGGATTTTTGCATACGATGTAATGTCACGGTTGATTAGTGAGATTGGCCTATAGCTAATGCAGAGGGTATTATCGTTCCCATCTTTGGGGATGAGAAAAATGTGGGCGGTAAGAGCTTCACTAGGGAAACCATTAGTGGCGTTGATGTAAATAAAGTATTTGTGTAAAGCAGGGATTACCGGTAGCATGTCATTAAATGTTTTATAGTAAATGGCACTGAAGCCGTCTGGGCCTGAACGTTTGCCTTTAGGAAGGGCACTGATAACGTCCTCAAATTTTTTTATATGGAGATAGGGTTGTTCGGTGCTACTTTCTGAGGATTGAAATTTGTGGGAGAGCTTTGGATTTTAAAATTTTTGAATTTGCTTAGTTTTGTGTGGGTCATAAGCAGTGATGGCGAAGCTTTTAAAGACCAAGTGCCCAAGCTTCAAACCAAAACCCATTTATTTATCGCAAAGTGCCAACACATCAGGGGATGGGGATTATCACGCCGTATAATTTTACCTCCGTCAATATACAGAGGACAGAGCTGTTTCAAAATAGACATGGTGCAGATTTTGACTGCTTTTTGGATGTGGAAATGCTGCGCAATTTGCCACGGAAGTTTCTACTGAGGACATTCTGCAGCATTTCTGCCATGAGTAAACATATCCCATAAGTAATAGTGACCCCCAGAGCGGCCTCGGCCATAATGGTGACCTCCAGAGCAGCCCCAGCTGTAATAGTGACCCCCAGAGCAGCCCCAGTAGTAATAGTGACATCCCACAGTGGCCCTAGTAGTAATATTGACCCCCCAGAGCAGCCCCAGCTGTAATAGTGACCCCCAGAGAGGCCCCAGCCATAATAGTGACCCCCAGAGACGCTCCAGCCATAATAGTGACCCCCAGAGCGGCCCCAGCAATAATAGTGACCCCCAGAGCGGCCCCAGCAGTAATTGTGACCCCCCAGAGCAGCCCCAGTAGTAATAGTGACATCTCGCAGTGGCCCTAGTAGTAATATTGACCCCCCACAGTGGCCCCAGTAGTAAAAGTGACATTCCACAGAGGCCCCAGTAGTAATAGTGACCCCATACAGTGGCTTCAGTAGTAATAGTGACATCCCACAGCAGCCCCAGTCTTAATATTGACCCCCCCACAATAGTCCAAGTAGTAATAGTGACATCCCACCATGGCTTTTGTAGTAATAGTGACATCCCACAGCAGCCCCAGAAATAGTTACACCCCACAGTGGTCCCAGTAGTAATGCTATTACTACTGGGGCTGATATAGGGGACATTATTACTAATTGGATTACCTATAATAGCCCCAGTAGTAATAGTGCCCCCCTGAGACCCATATATTTACCCCTTCCTCCACATCGAAGTGCCACTGCTACTCTGCTTGTTGCTGCTGTTGGCGCTGATCCCAGGTGCACACTATGATGTCAGTGTGCTTGTCCATACACCTGCTCCCCTCTGCTCTAGCAGAACCAAAGAGGAGCTGTCAGGGGATGTGGCAGGAGGATCCCGGGTGCACACTGACATCACAGTGTACACCTGGAATCAGTGCCACTTAGCAGTGCCACTGAGTGAATACCTGCAGGGGAGCTATAGTGGCCCAGAACACCATCTTGGTCCCCTTGATAAATGTCATACATCTTTTGTCCTATGTAGATGCACTGTGCAAAACTTGTCCTGTCATATCCAGTGTGTGTGTTACACAGCTGCAGCTCTTGAGAGGTTAAAGGAGATGTCCCGCGCCGAAACGGGTTTTTTTTTTTTTAACCCCCCCCCCCCGTTCGGCGCGAGACAACCCCGATGCAGGGGTTAAAAAAACCACCCGCACAGCGCTTACCTGAATCCCGGCGGTCCGGTGACTTCAATACTTACCGCTGAAGATGGCCGCCGGGATCTTCTACCTTCGTGGACCGCAGCTCTTCTGTGCGGTCCACTGCCGATTCCAGCCTCCTGATTGGCTGGAATCGGCACGTGACGGGGCGGAGCTACACGGAGCCCCTCTCTGGCACGAGCGGCTCCATAGAAGAAAGCTGAAGACCCGGACTGCGCAAGCGCGGCTAATTTGGCCATCGGAGGCCAAAAATTAGTCGGCTCCATGGAGACGAGGACGCCAGCAACGGAGCAGGTAAGTATAAAACTTTTTATAACTTCTGTATGGCTCATAATTAATGCACAATGTACATTACAAAGTGCATTATTATGGCCATACAGAAGTGTATAGACCCACTTGCTGCCTCGGGACATCTCCTTTAACTCCAATAAAATCATTGCTTGCATGTAATTGTGTCAGTTTGTCATGTCATGTGGTACAATTGAAGTTATAAATGTGAGTGCTTGAGAGCAGGAAGAAGTCTACCATCTTGTCTACCTGAGAGAGTGCCATATGGAAGCACCTTCAGCTTCCATGTAGGTGAAGATGGAAGAGTCAAGAGTGACATCCCATAGCGTTTGGAGTGTGGATGTGAGCGGAGTGAGTCCCAAGATCTCGGCATTAGAATATATCCCAGACGAGCAGAGGTTAACCTGCCCTGCAACTGAACTATTATTAGTCTGCCCGGCAACCATTTTTTTTTTTTTTGGTTGCCGGCAGATATAGCTCTCATTGGACAGCAGTAGGAATAGGGGGTGGTAGGAGCTGATAGGCTGGCAAGCCGTGAGCATCAGAGCAGAGGAGCCGTCAGGTGAGTGTTTAGTCAGAGAACAGAGAAATAGTCAGTCTGGAGGGGCAACGAGAGAGGAGAGCAGCGCAGTCAAAGCAAGGGTGCATTCCCCAGAACGTATATCGGCTCGGTTTTCACGCCGAGCCGATATACGTTGTCCTCGTGTGCAGGGGGGGTGGGAGGATGGAAGAGCCAGGAGCAGGAACTGAGCTCCCGCCCCCTCTCCGCCTCCGCCCCTCTGCACTATTTGCAATGGGGGGTGGGGCTAATTATCGAAACTTAACCATGCCCCCGCACCGCCTGTCCCCATTGCAAATAGTGCAGAGGGGCAGAGAGGGGGCAGGAACTCAGTTCCTGCTCCCGCCTCTTCCATCCTCCCCCCTGCACACGAGGACAACGTATATCGGCTCAGCGTGAAAACCGAGCCGATATACGTTCGTCTGAATGCAGCCTGAGACCGAGGTGTCGGGAGGAGAGACTTCAGCCATCGTCAGCGATCTCACGCAGGGGGGCGGGGTAGTGCAGATTCCTCTCCTCTCGCTCTCCCGCCCCTCTCCATTGAGATACACAGCGGCCGTTCGCTATTGAACGGCGGCTGTTTAAACTTAACAATGAGCGATGAGCTTCATTACTGATCGTTTATGCTGCATAAAAGATGAATGATGAACCTCATCGTGCAGTTTAAACAGCCGCGGTTCAATAGCGAACGGCCGCTGTGTATCTAAATGGAGAGGGGCGGGGGAGCGGAAGGAGAGAAATCTCCTGCACTGCCCCGTTCCCCTGCTGGCCGCTCCGTGTGTGAGCCAGCTATACTACCTCTTGTGCCGGAGCATGGGAGTGCGGGGATACAGGGACGAGTGTCGGGCATCGTTCGCCCGACACTCTTCCTGTGTAAATGGGCCTTAACATTGTTTGTAAGGCCAAAAAAGACCTCTGTCCATCCAGTTCAGTCTATTACCCCCCAATGTTGATCCAGAGGAAGGCAAAGAAAATCGAATAAGGTAAAAGCCAATTTTCCCCATTTAAGGGGAAAAAAATTTCTTCACTCCACATTTTGTGCTATTCAGCTCTGGTGTTCCAAATTATTTTAAATAATCACCCAACAACGCCACGGAGAGGCCGCTGAGGCTCTGCGGCAGAAGTCAGGGAGTCGCTCAGAAGCCGCCACTTCTATACTGAGGCCATTATGGGAGTCACTGTTGCTATTGGGGCAAAAAACTGCAATTTGCCACAAAGACCAGGATCGTCGAATGGTGAAGTGTCTTCCTGGCAGTCAAGTTCGATACATTGTGGATCGGGTTGACAGATCACTGGGAGGGGCTGGTGAGGATCCAGCTGTCATGGTACACATTGGCACCAATGACAAAGTTAGAGGGAGATCCTTAAAGCATTTCAGGGAACTAGGTTGTAATCTTAAAGGGGTTTTGTCATTTGGACAAAATCCAACCCCCCGGCTGTGCCCCGCATAAAACAAAAAATGAGGGTATACTCACCTCACATGCAGTCACAGGATGTGGTTGAAAGTCGCCACCAATATTCGGCAGTGACTTCTTGGTAGTTGGACGGCAGAAGCACGTGACCGCTGCAGCCAACCAGAGGTTGCATCACCATCTGTGCTCCTAGCATCAGTGTTCATATCCTGGGCACCATGATGCCAAGAGTTTAGGAATGTGACAATGCAGCCTTCGATTGGCTGTAACGGTCAAGTATTTCCATTGGCCGCCTACCCAGACATCTCCATTGAATATAAGCAGCGACTGTCAGCTGTGTCCCAAGAGAGGTGAGGGTGCCCTTATTCTTATTTTACGCATGTCCAAGCTGGGGGACAGGGTTTTGTTCTAATGACAAAACCCTTTTAAGGCAAGAACCTCCAAAGTAGTATTTTCTGAAATACTACCCGTACCATGTCCCACACCAGAAGGGCAGCAGGAGATTAGGGAGGTAAACAAATGAGTGGTGAGTTTTTCATCAGAGCAGAGAACAGTGAACCAGTCAGTCTGAAGGTACAGTGAGTGAGGAGAGTAGCACAGTTAGATATCAGTCAGTCAGAACAAGACAGAGTCTATGGAAGGAGAGACTTCAGCCATTCCAGTCAGAGAGCTCAGGCACATTAATCCCAAATTGTGAGTTTCCTGAGCTTTGATTAAATTAAAAATAACTAGAGATGAGCGAACGTACTCGTCCGAGCTTGATACTCGGGCGAATATTAGGGTGTTCGGGATGCTCGTTACTCTTAACGAGCACCATGCGTTGTTCGGGTTACTTTCAGTTTCCTCTCTGAGACGTTAGCGCACTTTTCTGGCCAATTGAAAGACAGGGAAGGCATTACAACTTCCCCCTGTGACGTTCAAGCCCTATACCACCCCCCTGCTGTGAGTGGCTGGGGAGATCAGATGTCACCCGAGTATAAAAGTCGGCCCCTCCCGCGGCTCGCCTCAGATGCCTTGTGAGTTAGCTGAGGGAAAGTGCTGCTGCTGGTGCTGCTGTAGGGAGAGTGTTAGGAGTGAGTGTAGGCTTCAAGAACCCCAACGGTCCTTCTCAGGGCCACATCTATCCGTGTGCAGTACTGTGGAGGGTGCTGTTAGCAGTGTTGCACAAATTTTTTTTTTCAAAATCGGCAGTCTGCAGAGCATTGCGCCTTGCAGTAATACTACAGGGACAGAAGTGGTGGTTAGGTAGGGAGAGTGTTAGGAGTGAGTGTAGGCTTCAAGAACCCCAACGGTCCTTCTTAGGGCCACATCTATCCGTGTGCAGTACTGTGCAGGCTGCTGTTAGCAGTGTTCCATATTTTTTTCTTTTCAAAATCGGCTGTCTGCAGAGCATTGCGCCTTGCAGTAATACTACAGGGAGAGAATTGTGTAGGCAGGGCCAGAAGACATATATTATTGATTGAATATATTCAGTGGGCCCTCCGTTTCCAAAAAAGGGAAAAATTGTATTTGTCCTGCGGTCTTGCGCCAATTTATTTCCTGCCTGGGAAAAGTAACCGCTGTGCTGCACTTCATATAACTGCATTTCTGTGCAACACATATCTTATCTGATTGAATATAGTCAGTGGGCCCTCCGTTTCCCAAAAAGGGAAAAATTGTATTTGTCCTGCAGGCTTGCGCCAATTTATTTCCTGCCTGTGAAAAGTCTTCGCTCTGCTGCACTTCATATAACTGCATTTCTGTGCAACACATATCTTATCTGATTGAATATAGTCAGTGGGCCCTCCGTTTCCTAAAAAGGGAAAAATTGTATTTGTCCTGCAGTCTTGCGCCAATTTATTTCCTGCCTGGGAAATCACTGGTAATACAGCATGCTGAGGGGTAGGGGTAAGCCTAGAGGACGTGGACGTGGCCGAGGATGCGTAGGCCCAAGTGAGGGTGTGGGCACAGGGCGAGCTCCTGATCAAGGTGTATCACAGCCGACTGCTGCGCGATTAGGAGAGAGGCACGTTTCTGGCGTCCCCACATTCATCGCCCAGTTAATGGGTCCACGCGGGGGACCTTTATTAGAAAATGAGCAGTGTGAGCAGGTCCTGTCGTGGATGGCAGAAAGTGCTTCGAGTAAGCTATCATCCACCCACAGTTCTGCGCTGTCCAGTGCTGCAAATCCAAATCCTCTGGCTGCTACTCCTCCTTCCTCCCAGCCTCCTCACTCCATTACAATGACACATTCTGAGGAGCGGGCAGACTCCCAGGAACTGTTCTCGGGCCCCTGCTCAGATTGGGCAGCAGTAGTTCCTCTCCAAGCAGAGGAGTTTATCGTGACTGATGCCCAACCTTTGGAAAGTTCCTGGGGTCCGGGGGATGAGGCTGGGGACTTCCGGCAACTGTCTCAAGACCTTTCAGTGGGTGAGGAGGCCGATGACGATGAGACACAGTTGTCTATCAGTGAGGTAGTAGTAAGGGCAGTAAGTCCGAGGGAGGAGCACACAGAGGATTCGGAGGAAGAGCAGAAGGACAATGAGGTGACTGACCCCACCTGGTTTGCTACGCCTACTGAGGACAGGTCTTCAGAGGGGGAGACAAGGGCAGCAGCAGGGCAGGTTGCACGAGGCAGTGCGGTGTCCAGGGGTAGAGGCAGGGCCAGACCGAATAATCCACCAACTGTTTCCCAAAGCGCCCCCTCGCGCCATGCCACCCTGCAGAGGCCGAGGTGCTCAAAGGTCTGACAGTTTTTCACTGAGAGTGCAGACGACCGACGAACAGTGGTGTGCAACCTTTGTCGCGCCAAGATCAGCCGGGGAGCCACCACCACCAGCCTCACCACCACCAGCATGCGCAGACATATGATGGCCAAGCACCCCACAAGGTGGGACGAAGGCCGTTCACCGCCTCCGGTTTGCACCGCTGCCTCTCCCCCTGTGCCCCAACCTGCCACTGAGATCCAACCCCCCTCTCAGGGCACAGGCACTACCGTCTCCTGGCCTGCACCCACACCCTCACCTCCGCTGTCCTCGGCCCCATCCACCAATGTCTGTCAGCGCACCGTCCAGCCGTCGCTAGCGCAACAGTTGGAGCGCAAGCGCAAGTATGCCGCCACGCACCTGCACGCTCAAGTGCTAAACGTGCACATAGCCAAATTTATCAGCCTTGAGATGCTGCCGTATAGGGTTGTGGAAACGGAGTCTTTCAAAAGTATGATGGCGGCGGCGGCCCCGCGCTACTCAGTTCCCAGTCGCCACTACTTTTCCAGATGTGCTGTCCCAGCCCTGCATGACCACGTCTCCCGCAACATTGCACGCGCCCTCACCAACGCGGTTACTGCCAAGGTCCACTTAACAACGGACATGTGGACAAGCACAGGCGGGCACAGCCACTATATCTCCCTGACGGCACATTGGGTGAATTTAGTGGAGGCTGGGACAGAGTCAGAGCCTGCGACCGCTCACGTCCTACCCACCCCCAGAATTGCGGGCACCAGCTCGGTGGTTGTATCTGCGGAGGTGTATGCTTCCTCCACTAAAGCACCCTCCTCCTCCTCCAACGCAACCTCTGTCTCGCAATCAAGATGTGTCAGCAGCAGCACGTCGCCAGCAGTCGGTGTCGCGCGGCGTGGCAGCACAGCGGTGGGCAAGCGGCAGCAGGCCGTGCTGAAACTACTCCGCTTAGGAGATAAGAGGCACACGGCCCACAAACTCCTGCAGGGTCTGACAGAGCAGACCGACCGCTGGCTTGCGCCGCTGAGCCTCCAACCGGGCATGGTCGTGTGTGACAATGGCCGTAACCTGGTGGCGGCTCTGCAGCTCGGCAGCCTCACGCACGTGCCATGCCTGGCCCACGTCTTTAATTTGGTGGTTCAGCGCTTTCTGAAAAGCTACCCACGGTTGTCAGACCTGCTCGTAAAGGTGCGCCGCCTCTGCGCACATTTCCGCAAGTCCCACACGGACGCTGCCACCCTGCGCATCCTGCAACATCGCTTTAATCTGCCAGTGCACCGACTGCTGTGCGACGTGCCCACACGGTGGAACTCTACGCTCCACATGTTGGCCAGGCTCTATGAGCAGCGTAGAGCTATAGTGGAATACCAACTCCAACATGGGCGGCGCAGTGGGAGTTAGCCTCCTCAATTATTTTCAGAAGAGTGGGCCTGGTTGGCAGACATCTGCCAGGTCCTTGGAAACTTTGAGCAGTCTACCCAGGTGGTGAGCGGCAATGCTGCAATCATTAGCGTCACCATTCCTCTGCTATGCATCTTGAGAAGTTCCCTGCAAAGCATAAAGGCAGATGCTTTGCGCTCGGAAACGGAGGCGGGGGAAGACAGTATGTCGCTGGATAGTCAGAGGACCCTCCTGTCTATATCTCAGCGCGTTCAGGAGGAGGAGGAGGAGCATGAAGAGGATGAGGAGGAGGGGGAAGAGACAGCTTGGCCCACTGCTGACGGTACCCCTGCTGCTTGCCTGTCATCCTTTCAGCGTGTATGGCCTGAGGAGGAGGAGGAGGATCCTGAAAGTGATCTTCCTAGTGAAGACAGCCATGTGTTGCGTACAGGTACCCTGGCACACATGGCTGACTTCATGTTAGGATGCCTTTCTCATGACCCTCGCGTTACACGCATTCTGTCCACTACGGATTACTGGGTGTACACACTGCTCGATCCACGGTATAAGGAGAACCTTCCCACTCTCATTCCCGAAGAGGAAAGGGGTTCGAGAGTGTTGCTATACCACAGGACCCTGGCGGACAAGCTGATGGTAAAATTCCCATCCGACAGCGCTAGTGGCAGAAGGCGCAGTTCCGAGGGCCAGGTAGCAGGGGAGGTGCGGAGATCGAGCAGCATGTACAGCACAGGCAGTGCAACAGTCTTTAAGGGCCTGGACAGCTTTATGGCTCCCCAGCAAGACTGTGTCACCGCTCCCCAGTCAAGGCTGAGTCGGCGGGAGCACTGTAAAAGGATGGTGAGGGAGTACGTAGCCGATCGCACGACCGTCCTCCGTGACACCTCTGCCACCTACAACTACTGGGTGTCGAAGCTGGACACGTGGCCTGAACTAGCGCTGTATGCCCTGGAGGTGCTTGCTTGTCCTGCGGCTAGCGTCTTGTCGGAGAGGGTGTTTAGTGCGGCTGGGGGAATCATCACAGATAAGCGTACCCACCTGTCAACCGACAGTGCCGACAGGCTAACACTCATCAAGATGAACAAAGCCTGGATTTCCCCAGACTTCTGTTCTCCACCAGCGGCCAGCAGCGATACGTAAGTATAACGTAGGCTGCACCCGCGGATGGAAGCATCGTTCTCTCTCACCATCCAAAACAGGGACATTTCTGCTTCATCAATCTGTGTATTATATTTATCCTCCTCCTCCTGCTCCTCCTCCTGAAACCTCACGTAATCACGCAGAACGGGCAATTTTTCTTAGGGCCACAAGGCTCACTCATATAATTTTTGTCAAAAATTTTTATACGTTTCAATGCTCTTAAAAGCGTTGGAACTTTAACTTGAACCAATTTTTCGTTAAACTGGGCTGCCTCCAGGCCTAGTTACTACGTAAGCCACATTAACCAAAGCGATTAATGGGTTTCACCTGCCCTCTTGGTTGGGCATGGGCAATTTTTCTGATGTACATTAGTACTGTTGATACAGCAATTTTTGTGGGCCCTCGCCTACAGTGTAATCAAATTAATTTGTAGCCCACCTGCATTACAGCTGACGTGACGTTACATCAGCTGTGTTGGGCAATGCAATGGGATATTTTTGTGTACCGCCGGTGGGTTCCAGGGAGCCACCCATGCTGTGGGTCCACAGAGAATTATAAATGCATCTGTTTCCACTACTAAAGAACCCCAGTCAGACTGGGGCATGCAGTGTGGGCCAAAGCCCACCTGCATTTAGCACGACATTACTACCTCAGCTATGTTGTGCAATGCAATGGGATATATTTATGTACCGCCAGTGGCTTCCTGGCACCCACCCATGCTGTAGGTGCACACAGATTTTAACCTACATGTGTCCACTTGTAAAGAACCCCAGTCTGACTGGGGCATGCAGTGTGGGCCGAAGCCCACCTGCATTTAGCACGACATTACTACCTCAGCTGTGTTGGGCAATGCAATGGGATATTTTTGTGTACCGCCGGTGGGTTCCAGGGAGCCACCCATGCTGTCGGTCGACAAGGACTTCACAATAGGGAGTTGTACCTGCCTGTGTCTATGAATTAAAAAACCGCGGTCTGACTGGGGAGTGCAGACACCTTGACAGAATGAATAGTCTGTGGCACATAGGTTCCCCTTGCTATGCCCACGTGTGCAGCTCCAGATGGAGGTGGCACAGGATTGGATTTCTCATTGCTTCTGTACAGCATTGTGGGCTATCGCCCAGCCCCTTTAAAAGAGGCTCGCTGCCTAGCCGTGCCAACCCTCTGCAGTGTGTGCCTGCGCTTCCTCCTCATGGCAGACGCACTTATAAATAGACATGAGTGTGGCGTGGCATGAGGGCAGCGGAAGGCTGGGCAGGGACAGTTTGGTGTGCGCTGTGGACACTGGGTCGTGCGGGGGGGGGGGGGGGGGGGTTGGTCAGCATGTAACCCAGGAGAAGTGGCAGCGGAGTTTCATGCAGGCAGTGATTGTGCTTTGTTGGAGGTAGTGTGGTGCTTAACTAAGGTATGCATTGCTAATGAGGGCTTTTCAGAAGTAAAAATTTTTGGGAGGGGGGGGGGCACTCTTGCCGCTATTGTGGCTTAATAGTGGGACCTGGGAACTTGAAATGCAGCCCAACATGTAGCCCCTCGCCTGCCCTATCCGTTGCTGTGTCGTTCCCATCACTTTCTTGAATTGCCCAGATTTTCACAAATGAAAACCTTAGCGAGCATCGGCGAAATACAAAAATGCTCGGGTCGCCCATTGACTTCAATGGGGTTCGTTACTCGAAACAAACCCTCGAGCATTGCGAAAAGTTCATCCCAAGTAACGAGCACCCGAGCATTTTGGTGCTCGCTCATCTCTATTCATTACCATATATGTATACACCCTATGCAGTGAGTTTTTCAATGGAGGAAAATCATATATTTACATACACAAGTGGCTATCTCTTTCTGCACCTGTACTAACCTAACTCGAATGTGGCCCTATCTCTCTAAAAACGAAGTATATCTCTTCTCTCATATATACTCTCACTAGATGACTAAATGGTTATATAAAATACTTAAATACCAATAAATACCCTATATATTATTAAAAAAGCTTTTCTTTCCTTCCTCCTTCCCTTCCCCTTCTCCTGCCTACCTTTTAGATGATTTTAACCAAAAAAATTTTTTTCTAAGGACTATAAGAGAAAAAGACCCCAAAGGAGCCATGCACAAGGAGCACCATCACGGAGAAAAGAAGAACATGAGAGGAACAATTTGAGCAATCCTTATGAGTTCCATACGTCTGGGAAAGGTAGCCATGATAATTTTGCTGTAAGAAATGTATATATACCCCCCCCCCCCCCCCCCCCCCCCGCAAAAAAATCTGGTTTGGGGAAACACGGGTTTTTAAAAATTATAACCAGTCAAATAATCCTAGAAAAAATCTAGAACAGAATCTAAGAAGGAACCAACACAACGGTTCCCATGATACTTTTCATCCCCGACGACCATTAGAACCCAGATATCACTAGAGGGGTGGAAGAAAGGGAGGAGAGAATAGGAGGAACTATACAAATTCGGATCTTTATAGCACCAGAAGTACACCATATCCTACAACTAGACACAGATATGGAATAAATAGGGATAATATGACACAAACAGAGGGGGGACAAGATTTTACAAATAGAAGAAGAAGTGTTTTACACCCCCAAGAACGAGAAGGGGAAAACACCGTTCATCTCCAATCCATGATTACTGTGGATGGCACAAGATATGAGACTACAAGGGACATAAATTCAAGTCCCATTACTACACCTATTAGGAGATTAGACGCATCTAGAAGGAGTTCAGAAAGATTGAACAGTGATCACATATATTTTACTCCTGAATTAATCCCACACCCTGTTGAGAGAGCCCTCCTGACCTCTCCCCTAGGTGACTCCCCTACGGATATCTTAGATCTATGTTTAGCCAATTCGACGGTCAGACATAAAGAGGGAGTGATGAGCAACAATAATCATCATAATCAAACAGCCTCAGGTTCGGTTTTTTTAGGGTCACAAGATACCATTCGTTGCCCTCTGGTTACAACCAACCAAATAGCACCATCCCTGACTACCATACCAGTGAACAACACCCCCAGTCAGAACCCACAGAATTGCCAGTGGACCAGGGGCCAGGTCCAAGATCACACAGTTTTACCACCCATTGATGCAGTCCACCCAAATACAAAAAAGAAAACTGGAAGGGACAAGAGGAGGGGCACAAGGGGGGGTGGGGGGGGGTAAGAAACATAAGAAATACGGAAAGAAGTCTAACACAGATGAGGAAATAGTTACCTTTGAAGAGGCAAGGAAATGCGGTATATTTAATATTTCGCAGTATCTACTCAGAAGAAAAGAAGTAGAAATTGTATCTAAAGGTCTTTAGTCCTACCCAGAGGTCTAACATGTTTGATCTTTTCGTTGATTTGAACGCATTTCTTCGTAAACTTACCCTCAATAGATATTTCATACAGCATTCACAGGATAAAAATAGAATTATGAACAGTGAGGAACAAAATAGGGGTGCAGTGAGTGAATTTTCATTAGAGGAACCCATTATTACAGATTTGAAACCTTATTCAAAATTTTATCCAATAGAAGCCAAGGGTGAGCACCTTGAGCTCTTTTACCAAAATGTCCTGAGGGATTTTAATGTAATGTGTAAAAAGGGAAACATAATGGATAGGCCCAATTTAAATGAAAAGCAGAGGAAAACATTAGATAGACTCATGAAGGAGAAGGAAGTTGTCGTTAGACAAGCAGATAAAGGAGGGGGGATTGTTCGAATTGATCATTCTGATTACCATAAAGAATAGAGATGAGCGAACATGCTCGGCCCCGCCCCTTTTTCGCCTGAGTACCGCGATTTTCGGGTACTTCCGTACTCGGGCGAAAAAATTTGGGGGGCGCCGTGGCGACGCGGGGGGTTGCAGCGGGGAGTGGGGGGGGGGAGGGAGAGAGAGAGGGATCCCCCTGTTCCCCGCTGCTACCCCCTGCACCGACACGCCTCTCCCCGCCCCCCGGCGCCCCCCGAATCCTTACGCACGAGTACTGAAGTACTCGAAAATGGCGGTACTCGGGTGCGTAAGTACTCATTACGAGTACGTTCACTCATCTCTAATAAAGAAGCATTAAGAATATTAGATGATGCATCGTATTATAAGAGACTAACCAAAGACCCCATGGGAGAAATAAACAAAACGTTTCACGATATGATGAAAACAGCCCTAGAGGAGAATAGTATTTCCAAAATGGAATATAAATATATCACCAATATCGATCCAGAGACCCCTTATTTTTACCATATTCCCAAGGTGCACAAATGTATACACAACCCCCCTGGACGCCCAATCATAGCCGGTATGTGTTCTATAACTAGTCATCTATCAGAGTACGTAGATATACAACTACAACAGTACGTAAAAACACTACCGTCCTATATTAAGGACACCGGCCATTTATTGGAGATCTTAAAGGAAGAAGAATGGCATAGTCCATCGTTATGGTGTTCATTAGATGTTGAGGCCCTGTACTCTAATATATCACATCAACAGGGCCTTAATGCCATAAGGGAAGTCCTTGATGAGGACCCCCTTATGCCCATTCAGCAAAAGGATTTCCTTATACAGGCCATGTCCTTTATTTTGAGCAATAATTGCTTTACGTATAATGAGGTGTTTTACAAACAGATAAGAGGCACAGCTATGGGCACTAAATGTGCGCCAAGTTTTGCCAATCTTGTAATGGGCATATTTGAAAGGAATCGTTTTAAAGACCCACGTATTGGGTTATATAAACGATATATTGACGATATCCTAATGATATTGAGAGGAGACCTGGGAAGTTTGAGAGAATTTATTGATACTTTGAATTTAAATGAATACAATTTGAAGTTCACTGACACTATCAGTCCACATAATATAGTATTTTAGAGATATCTACGGAAGAAGAAAAGATCATTACAAAAACATTCTTCAAACCGGTGGACACAAATAATTTTTTAGAGTTTAATAGCTGCCACCTCAAGAGTTGGCGAACAAATATTCCGTATGGCCAACTCAGAAGGATAAAAAGGAATTGTTCAAAGAATTCCGATTTTGAAACACAGGCAGACATTATGAAACAAAGGTTTAGGGAAAAGGGGTATCCTGCAGAAATAATAGAGGGGGCCTACAAGAAAGTGAGCTCAATATCAGAAAGAAGGCATAAAAGAGGGAATAGGGAAGAGATACAAGAAAATAGATCCCTTAAGACTATGTTTATAACAAAATTAGAGATGAGCGAGCGTACTCGGATAAGCACTACTTGCTCGAGTAATTGGCTTTATCCGAGTATCGCTGTGCTCGGGGCTAAAGATTCGGGTGCCGGCACAGAGCGGGGAGCTGCAGGGGAGAGCGGGGAGGAACGGAGGGGAGATCCTTCTCTCCTTCTCTCCCGCCCGCTCTCCCCTGCTCCCCGCTGCGACTCACCTGTCAGCCGCAGCGGCACCCGAATCCTTAGACCCGAGCACAGCGATACTCGGATAAAGCACATTACTCGAGCGAGTAGTGCTTATCCGACTACGCTCGCTCATCTCTAAACAAAATATAGTTCACAGCATAATGAGATCAAGAGGATAATCAAAAAGAATTGGGGCTTACTGAGAAATGATCCTTTTTTAGGAAAATGTATAGAGCAGAACCCAAGATGCATCTTTAGAAAGAATAAGACTCTCAAAAATATGTTGGCCCCATCTCGTCCAAAAAAAGAAAAAAGAGGGAAAGGAGATCTAGAGGATTATGAAAAAACTGGGGAAAAGGGTGTTTATAGATGTGGGAAAAAGAGGTGCAAAAGCTGCATACATATTACTCATGAAACCATGGAAGTAACAACTCATGAAGAAGAGCAAATCCAGATAAAACAACATCTTACGTGCAGATCAAAGAGTGTAATATATTTACTGGAATGTCCATGCCATAAAAAATATGTTGGAAGAACACTTAATATGCTGAGGGCAAGGGTTTCAAGACATAAGAGTAATATAAAAAAGGGGTTCATGCAACACAGTATCTCTAGGCATTTTAAAATATATCATGATAGTAATCCATCGGGCCTGAAAGTTACCCCACTAGAAAGCATCTCCTTACGGTTCGTTAGGAATCTATGGATCAAGGAGATGTATTGGATATACAAATTAAACACACTTACCCCACATGGCCTAAACGAGGTTTTGGAGAAATTCTAGTCAGTTTTCTCTATTTATTTAGTCAATGTAATTTCCCACTACGGGGGAAGTTTTTTATTGATATATGAAAAGAAAGGTAGGGAGGAGAAGGGGAAGGGAAGGAGGAAGGAAAGAAAAGCTTTTTTAATAATATATATAGGGTATTTATTTGTATTTAAGTATTTTATATAACCATTTAGTCATCTAGTGAGAGTATATATGAGAGCAGAGATATACTTAGTTTTTAGAGAGATAGGGCCACATTCGAGTTAGGTTAGTACAGGTGCAGAAAGAGATAGCCACTTGTGTATGTAAATATATGATTTTCCTCCATTGAAAAACTCCCTGCATAGGGTGTGTACATATATGGTAATGAACATTTATGGTTACAATTGGATGAGACACATCCTTATGCATGTACAGAACAGCATACGTTTTATAGCCTTCATATGCACCCTCTTCTATTTTTACATATTATAAATCAATTACTAATTGTTTTTTATATTTTTAATGAATGAGGATTATATGTAATGGTTATAGAATTCAATAACAATGTGGTTTACAGCGTGACATGCGCTCATATCGGAGAACAGCGTCCCATTGCCCTGGCAACGCATTCTCCATTTAAAGATTCTAAAGGCTTACATCCGGCGTAATGACGACAGGACGCTTGATGATCGTGTGACCTGAATCGTCCCATGATCTTCATAGCGATACGTCACACTGCCTGGAATTCAGTGTTTGTAGTGGACCCGGAAGTCCAATACATGATCCGGAAGTCCTCTGTTAATTCTCCCGTGGGCCGGAAGTTACTACACGGTCACACGGGCCATTGATTACAGGATATGCAGCGGTTGCCACATAGGTAAGCCTTGTTATATGTTTGTATATAAAGGTCAGTAATTGTTTTGTATGTCACTTGAAAAAGTTGCGGCTATGCGACGAAACACGTCGGAAATGTTTTAATAAAGTACCTATATGTTTTTTGATACTTAAGAAGCCTTGGATTCATTAAGTAAAAAGGGCCTTTTTGGGAGCGCTGGATCTTTTTTATTTTTTCTTTCATTCATTTATATGTAGTCGCATCCCCACCCAGGGGTGTGACAGATCTCTGCTTGGTCCCTCTGTTTCTTCCTTTTTTCCGGACTGGAGATAGGAGCCTGAGGAAACTTGGACCAAGTTTTCCAACAAAAATATATATAACGCCTACCAGGACATGGAGGTGTTAGGTGGGGGGTCTCTGGCGAGGCTCACCCACCCGCATCGGGTAAGTCCCATTTTTGCATTTACCCTATAGTTGTTGCATCATAGCGGTTGGGGCGCCGTCTCACGTCAGCTTATTATACTGCATGTGGCACCATATAGTGTACTGTAGGTAAGTAGCCGTCTCTCTGTGGTGGCTGACAAACCCCTTATATATAGTGAGGTAATTACATGATTTAGTGCTGTTCATGCACTGTATGTCATTTCTGATTATTTTTCATATATCTTACATCATCCCCCATCCAGGAATAAGCTGACGGCGCCTGCAGAATGTTTGTTCGTGTTCTGGAAGCTTCTTCTCTTTTTCATTTGCACGGCAAATATCTACAGTAGTAAAAAAGTAACATATAAAATGGAAAGGTCGCCTGATGCTGAATGTAACCGCAAAA
Organism: Eleutherodactylus coqui; assembly: GCF_035609145.1. NCBI lineage: Eukaryota > Metazoa > Chordata > Amphibia > Anura > Eleutherodactylidae > Eleutherodactylus > Eleutherodactylus coqui. The sequence goes on along the minus strand of NW_027102567.1, from coordinate 212,243 downwards.
TCAAGAGCTTTTACTTTCTTACACCCTTTCATGACCAGAGGTGTTTTGGAACTTTGTGCTCAGATTTAAAATGTACCCCTTGGAATATTGCATACTGAAGATGAAGGTGAAGGTATGTATTTGTTTCTTAGGCCCCTGGCACGAGTGTTGTTTTTCGTCCATGTGCTCTCCGAGTAAACAAGCAGACTTGACTCCAGCAGCACACGGCCCCGTATTGGTCCATGTGATAAGACGCCCATCAGTTTTTTTTAAATGGATCATGAGAAAAAAAATCATGAAATGCACCATAGTGATGTGATGTGCGGACAAGACTCATCCATGCAAGCCAATGACAATACAAAAAGTACAGCGCTCAGATGTCGGCCGTGTGCCGCCTGTTTTGTTCATTTTCCCTGATAGATGCAGAAAAAAAGAAAACGGCATGTTTTGGGTTATTTTTTCTTTGATGACATAGTGAAGTAAAAAAAAACAGACATGTTGACTTAGTAGAGATGGCAGACGTATGAAGAAGCATGTCTTTTGTGGAAGCAGCACGGACAAGCTTTTTTAGGGTAATATGCACTGAGCCTTAGCCCAACCCAAAATGCTTTGTTTCTTACCATTTCAATTTGGAATGGATATGAGATTGTCACTTATCAATAAAATATACCAACCAAGGATAAGAGGGGGCATGGGCTACAGGGTGTTGATTGGGGGTGTGGCTTAATGCTTGTGATTTTAGGTCTGTTATTCCAGCTGTTAATTTATGAATAAGCTGACAACAGGGTCTAGCCATTCTAATATAATGACTGTGCTCTAAAGGTCCCTTGTATCAAGGTGCCCATCATCAATGCCTCCTGTATTGTGTCAGTAGTTGGCAATGGCCTCATAATCAGGCAACACCCAGAGACGCCCTCAATATTGGGACACCACCTTATAACACCTTTCTAAAAATGAAAACAGTCAGCATCCCTAAACAGTGATAGTGTGTAAAGTGCATTTACCTCCTGTGATAGAATCATAGGATTGGAAGGGACCTCCAGGGTCATCTTGTCCAATGCCCATGCTCCAGTTTGTTGATATCTTTTTTAAATTGCGGTGCCCACTACTGGCGCAGTATTCCAGATGAGGTCTGACTAAGAAAGGGTAGAGGGGGATAATTACCTCAAATGATCTAGACTCTATGCTTCTCTTAATACATCACATAATTGTGTTTGCCTTTTTTTGCAGTTGCATCACACTGTTGACTCATGTTCAGTATGTGATCTATTAGTATACCCAAGTCTTTTTCACATGTGCTGCTTAGCTCAATTCATTCAATTCTGTATGTCGCGTCTTACCAATGCTTGATTGGAGCTGCAGGTGTAGTGGCCGGGTCAGTCACTGAAGAGTAGTCAGAATAGCTGGGAGTCGTTATCAGGTGGTTACGTTATGCAGTGGATGAGATGAAAGCATAGTCAATGGAATCCAAAGGTCAGCAACAGTAGATATCAATATGCAGTACAATAGAAGAGCAGGAAGAAAAGGAGCTTGATCACAGTGGTGGAACACAATAATCACACACTAAAGGAGTGGAAAGGCTGGGCTTTTATAGGAAGTGCTGGATTAGCCTAGTGAAGAGAGCTACTGACTGGGACACGAGCGGTTGCGGGTTCGAGCCCTGACACTCTATGTGTTTTTTCATTTTTCTTGTCCAGATGTAGTACTTTGGATTTCTCTTTTTAAAAAAAAAAAACATTCTGTTTGTTGCTGCCCACTGTTCAAGTTTGTCCAGATCTTTTTGAATCTTTTTCTCTAGTGTTAACAATCCATTCTAGCTTTGTGTCGTCGGCAAACTTGATCAATGTTCCCTCAGTTCCCTCCCCTGGATCATTTATAAAAAAGGTTGAATAACACTGGGCCCAGGACAGAGCCTTGTGGTACCCCACTTGAGACATTCTTCCACTTGGATGTGCAGCCATTTATGACCACTCTTTGAGTACGATCACTCAGCCAGTTGTGAATCCACCTAACAGTTACCCTGTCAATCCCATATTTAGTCATTTTGTTTTCAATAAGGATGGTATGAGATACTTTGTCAAATGCTTTACTAAAGTCAAGATATACTATACTGCATTTTCCTGATCAACCCAGTCAGTGATTCTGTCATAGAAAGAAATTAGATTTATCCAGCATAATTTGTTTGTTACAAACCCATGCTGGCTCTGGTTAATTACTCCATTCTCATCCAAGTACTTCCATATATGCTGTTTAATAATTTGTTCAAAGATCCTTTCCGGTATAGAGGTCAGGCTCAATAACCTGTAGTTTCCTTGGTTCACCTTTTTCACTTTTTTGAAGATAGGGACTACATTTGCCCTTTTCCAATCTTCTGGGACTTCTCCTGTTCTCCTAAAATTTTCAAAGATTACAGCAAGTGGTTCAGCGATTACCTCTGCTGCTTCCTTCAGTATCTTAGGATGTTATTCATCTGGACCTTGAGACTTCAAAATCATTTTACGTTAGTTAAGTTTTCCCTCACTATCTCTCTGCTTATAGATAGCTGTATTCTTTTATTGCTACAATAGCACAAGGAAGATCAGCTGAGGTTACATTTACTTTCTGAAAGAAAATCGATACAAAATAGGAATTTAAAAGTTCAACCTTCTTAATATCATTTTTAACCAATTTACCATTTTCTACCTGTACACATCCTACAGCATCTTTAACTTTTCTTTTGCTTTTGACATACCCCCCAAAATCCTTTTTAAATGTTCTTGGCCTCTCTTGTAAGCCTCAATTCATTATTAGTTTTAGCTTCTGACATGCTGCATTATATTCTTCTTTAGATAAGGCACCATCTTTGCATTTGATAAACATATTTTTCTTCATTTTTTTAGCAAGCATTTAAGTTCTGTGTTCTTCGATCTTTAAATGCTGACAATTCTTCCATTTTTAGGGATTGTTAACTATTGTGCTTTGAGAATATCATTTTGCAATATTTCCCAACCTTCTTGGACATTTCTGACCTTAAAAAACTTCCAGCCATTGGATGCTTCCTACTGTCTTTTTGAGTTCATTAAAATTTGCCTTTCTGAAACACAACCTTGAGGTCTGAGTCTTCTCAGTCCTCCCTCCCCTAGGGTAGCATGATCACTGCCTCCTAAGATCCCAGCCAACCTTACTTTCTCAACCATTTTCTCCTTATTGGTAAGAATTAGGTCCAAGATAGCAGAGCCCCTTGTTTTCTCTTTTACATTTTGGAAGGTAAAGTTGTCAGCAAGAGCGGATAAGAATTTGTTGGACCCATTACTTTTGCCTGAGACATATTGCCAACAAATGTCTGGATAGTTAAAATCTCCCATGATCACTTTGTTGTGCTTTATTGAAAGCTTGGCCATCTGATGGAATAAGAGTTGATCCATATCTTCTGCTTGTCCAGGTGGCCTATAGTAAATACCTACGGTACTGTTGTATCTTGTTTCCTCCGGAAGCTAGTCGCTGGCTGCTCTTTGCTGCAGTGTATGCCCTGTCAGGCCCCTAGCTTCCGATTTGATGCAGGTGGTCGGTTCCCACAGCTATTCCACCCCCACACATACAGCTAAAGTTGCTAGCGGTGCTGGTATGTTTTTTTTCTCGCTGTGCTCATGTGTCTGCTACCGCGATTTCGGCCATGTCAGCTCCCCCTCTCATCTACTTTGCTGGAGGCCGGTGCTTGCTAGCGGCGCTGTCAGTGTAGGTGTGCCGACCTCGCTTCTCTGCTCTGCTCCTCCTGGTGGCATGGCAGCTCCCATTCCTTGCTGTGAGTGTTACTGCCGGACTGCCTGCAATGCCCCCCCCCCCCCGGTCATTGTCAGCGCCAGGCACTCAAGTCACTGCTGGGGCCATCTCCTGACCCTTCTCTGCATCAGCCAATCCATTCCTAGGGACGTCACCTGTCACTGAGGCAGCACAACCCATGTCTCCACCCCTACTTCCTGTGGAGACAAGATACAACAATACCAATGCCTACAATGGTGTCCTTTCTGTAGTTCTCTCCTTGCATTCTTACCCAAACATAACTACCATGCTCTGAAGCTTGAGTCTCTGTGGAGATGAATGTTTTCCCAACATACAACAGAACAACAACTCATCTTTTGTTAGGTTTGTTTTTTATATCCTTCCAGTCTTCCAATCTTGTGTATCATCACAAGTTTCTGTGATACCTATGACATCATATTTCTCTTCCTGTGCTAGGAGCTCATACTGTACAGTTTATCTGAGATATAAGATATATACTGTATATGTATTTAGGATGGCTGTACAGGGGACTGTGTACTGATACACAGGAAACAACTGACAAATCACATTACTTGTTAAGCTACACCCCTTTAATCTGTCTCTTATTTTATTTTATTTTTTTAAAGTGACATCCCTATTGCCGTAGGTTGAGCAGATTCAGGAAGTAAGAGACCAGGCGCGTTTCAGCTGTCAGGGTAGTAGATTGTGTAAGGGGCACTGTGTGACCCATCATTGAGACCGGTGGGGTGGGAAGTGGCGAGGTGCCATGTTCCTGAAGAGCTGCTGATACTGGCACAGAAACGCTGATTTTATGGAAACTACTGAAAGAAAACCAGTAATTTGTCATTAATAAGGTCTCTACCACTAGTTTGTGCAGCTCTCCAATCCGGCACATAAGTCTGGTGACAGATTCCTTTTACATATATTGTGTGTGGCGCCATGTATTATACTGGAGGTAAGTGGTGACATGAATTGTACCATATGTGGCAATATTTATTATACTGAAGGTAGGTGGTGGCAATAAATGTACTGTAAATGATACCATTTATTGTACAGGTAAGTGGTGACATTAATTGTACGATGAGTGGTTCCATTTATTATACTTGAGGTAAGTGGAGACATTAAATATACTGTGTGTGATGCCTTTTATTGAACTGAAGGTAAGTGGTGACATTAATTGTATCATGAGTGGTGCCATTTATTATACTGGCGGTGAGTGGCCATCTTTGGTGACTGACAGACCCCTTGTGTGCAGTGAGGTAAATAGAGGATTTAGGGCTGTATGTAACATGATTTTTTAAGCTACCTTATATCACCCGGCAGACGCAGACGTTCCAGGATATTTGTGCATCTATTTGAATCTTAAATTCTCTGTTTGAACAGCAAATATCTACAGTAGTAAAAATTATTGTAAAACAGTAAGGACGCCACAACCAGAATGTAACATCAAAACCAAGATCTTTTGCTTTCTTCCGTAACCCTTTCATGACCGGGGGTGTTTTTTTTCCCCATTAGTCTGCACCTCACCTTTCTTCAGCCTTAAGACATGTGACAGGTGGGCTGCTGTCATGGTTTAGTAGAATGCACTACATAAGTAATGCAGTGTATTATCCTAGTGATCAAAGGATCACAACTTAAATTTCCCTTGAGGACCTAAAAAATAGCATCAAAGACGTTCAATTAAATTTCATTTAAAGAAAAAAACAGTTTAAAAAAATGCACCTTTTTCCCCACAAAGATACTTTTTAAATGAACAAAATGCCGTTTTTTAAAAAAAAGCAACACATGATAGATATCACATATGTAATAAGTGAGGCAATGAAAATATTTTGATATTTATCAGGCACGGTAAATACCATAAACGTAATTTTAAAGTTGATGCTAGGATTGCTATTTCTCTTTTGTTCGCCTCCCAAAAAGCACAATAAAAAGCAATCCAAAAGTTGCGTGTACCTCACAATTGTAGCAATAAAAACTACAACTCTTACCGCAAAAAACAAGCCCTCACAAAGCTCAGTTGTTAAACAGTTAAAAATTCTATTGGTCTTAGGGCTTATTCATACGACCGTATATTGGCTGGGTATTCACGCCCGGCCGATATACGGTGTCCGTCTCTGCAGGGGGAGGAGGCTGAAAGAGATGAGAGCATTGCACTGAGCTCCCGCCCCCTCCAATTGCAAATAGTGCAGAGGGGCGGAGAGGGTGCAAAAGCTCAGTGCACTGCTCCCGGCTCTTCCAGCCTCCTCCCCCTGCAGAGAGGGATGCCGTATATTGGCCGGGCGTGAATACCCGGCTGATATATGGTCGTCTGAATAAGCCCCTTAATGTGTTGATGCAGATTAAAGTGTATTTCTCTGGAAACATGTGTTTATGTAAAAGTAGTAAAAAAATAAAAGAACCCATATAAACTTGGAATTGCAGTAATTGTGCTGATCAGATAGAAAAGTTATCATGTTATTTTTACCGAATGGTGAACGGTGTAAAAACAATGATGGAATTTCTGAGAGGCTTTTTCCATCTCCCCCCAGAAAATATGTAATAAAAGTTATACAACACTCGTCACTAATGGGTTAAATAAATAAGAGAAACAAAGTGAACTTGTAGATCTGATACCTTTTTAATAACTTAGGCCTCATGTCCACGGACAAAATATGATTTAAGATCCGCAGCGGATCTCCCGCATGCGGATCCGCATCCCATAGGGATGCATTGACCACCCGCGGGTAGATAAATACCCGCGGATGGTCAATAAAAGGGATTTAAAAAAAAATGGAGCATGAAAAAATCGGGACCATGCTCCATTTTCGTGCGGATCTCCCGCGGGGACGGCTCCCGCGGGCTTCTATTGAAGCCTATGGCAGCCGTCCGGATCCGCGGGAGACCTAAAATAGGAATTTAAAAGTATTTACCCATCCGGAGCAGACCGGGAAGGTCTTCTATTCCTCACGGCCGGATCTTTCTTGCTTCGGCTCGGCGGATGTGCCCGGCGCATGAGCACGGCACGTCGATGACGTGCCGGCGACGTGCCGCCGGCGTGACGAATTCATCCGCCGGCCGAAAAAGAAGATCCGGCCGTGAGGAACAGCAGACCTTCCCCGCCCGCTACGGATAGGTAAATTTTTTTAAATTCCTATTTTCAGCGCTCATGTCCGCGGGGCAGGAGGGACCCGCTGCAGATTTTACATGTAGAATCCGTAGCGGGCCTGATTTTCCCCGTGGACATGAGGCCTAAGAAAAGGGATGATGGGGCAGCAAGCAATCGAACTTACTAGGGGTTCTTCCTCAGGCATAATAGAAGAGATCTGAAGAAATACACATACATGCATATAAAAGGGCACAGACATGGTGTGATTAATATGCACTTAAAACGGTAACAGAACAGGATTAGCAGAGGAGTAAATACTTAATTAGAAAAGTTTGTTAGAGTATTTTGTAGAGGTGAACAAGGTTATGTAAAAACTGAAATGCGTTCTCCATATTTGTAAAATACACATTTTATTAATAAAGCAGGAAATCTTGCTGAGGGTGTGTGCAGAGGCTGAGGTCCTGGGGGGGGGGGGGGGGGGGCAGGGGGTCGGGGAGTGCAACTGTGCCAGGTTTGGCCTGTGGAACTTCTTCGTGATTCATCCAGTCTGTGTGCAGGGAAAATTTTGTGTGCGCTGTGGACGCAGGCTTGTGCCGGGGGTTGGACAGCAATGCCAGCATGTAACACAGGAGAAGAGGCAGTGGTGTCACCCGCAGGCGGTGATTGGCCTTGGTTACAGCTAGTGTGCTGCTTAGCTAGGATGTGCCAGTGCATGTGCCTTGCTGCTTATGGTCTGGCCCAAGTAAATTGTTAGGGGGGTGATCGCCAGGTTCTGGTGAACCTGAAACATTTCTGTAACAAGAGTATAGGCGGATCCCTGAAACATTTCTGTAGCAAGAGTGTAGGTGGACCCCGAAACATTTCTGTAGCAAGATTATAGGCGAACCCCTCAAACCTTTCTGTAGCAAGAGTATAGGTGGACCTCTGAAACTTTTCTGTAGCAAGAGTATAGGTGGACCCCTGAAACATTTCTGTAGCAAGAGTATAGGTGGATCCCTGAAACATTTCTGTAGCAAGAGTGTAGGTGGACCCCGAAACATTTCTGTAGCAAGATTATAGATGAACCCTTCAAACCTTTCTGTAGCAAGAGTGTAGGTGGACCCCTAAAACCTTTCTGTAGCAGGAGTGTAGGCGAACCCCTGAAACCTTTCTGTAGCAAGAGTGTAGGCAGACCCCTGAAACCTTTTCTGTAGCAATAGTATAGGTGAACCCCTGAAACATTTCTGTAGCAAGTGTATAGGCGGAGCCCTGAAACCCTTCTGTAGCAAGAGTGTAGGCGGACCGCTGAAACCTTTCTGTAGCAAGAGTGAAGTTGGCCCCCTGAAACCTTTTTTGTAGCAAGAGTGTAGGCAAACTCCTGAAACCCTTCTGTAGCAAGAGTGTAGGCGGACCCCTGAAACTTTTCTGTAGCAAGAGTATAGGTGGACCCCGAAACATTTCTGTAGCAAGATTATAGGCGAACCCCTCAAACCTTTTTGTAGCAAGTGTATGGGCGGACCTCTGAAACTTTTCTTTAGCAAGAGTATAGTCGGACCTCTGAAACTTTTCTGTAGCAATAGTATAGGCAGACCCCTGAAACATATCTGTAGCAAGAGTGTAGGTGGACCCCGAAACATTTCTGTAGCAAGATTATAGGCGAACCCCTCAAACCTTTCTGTAGCAAGAGTGTAGGTGGACCCCTAAAACCTTTCTGTAGCAGGAGTGTAGGCGAACCCCTGAAACATTTCTGTAGCAAGTGCATAGGCGGAGCCCTGAAACCTTTCTGTAGCAAGAGTGTATGCAGACCTCTGAAACTTTTCTGTAGCAAGAGCATAGGCAGACCCCTGAAACTTTTCTGTAGCAAGAGTATAGGCGGATCCCTGAAACATTTCTGTAGCAAGAGTGTAGGCGGACCCCTGAAACATTTCTGTAGCAAGATTATAGGCTAACCCCTCAAACCTTTCTGTAGCAAGTGTATAGATGAACCTCTGAAACTTTTCCGTAGCAAGAGTGTAGGCAGACCCCTGAAACATTTCTGCAGCAAGAGTATAGGTGGACCCCTGAAACTTTTCTGACCGTACACAGCAAATGGGAGATGCTCTGCACAGCCCCAGAAAAAAATAACGGACTGTTTAGCGATAAGAACTCTGGCTAATTGACCGCACACCGCAAATGGGAGATGTGAGATGCTCTGCACAGGGGCAGAAAAATTAACTCCGTGAATAGTGCTGATAACTGCAGCTAATTCACCCCACACAGAGAAATGTGGATGTGAGATGCTCTGCACAGGCCTAGATGTTTAAAAAAAAAAATAAAAAAAAATCGGTGCACTACTGCTTCCAGCCAGCCAAAAAATTAATGCAGACAATGAGGAGTCGCCTTAAGAAGGACTGTTGGGTTCTTGAAGACAGGATCCTCCCTACTCTAACACTTTCCCTATCTCAGTTTCAGCAGCTCTTTCCCTCACCTCTGCCAGCATGCGTCTGAGGTGAACCGCGGGTGGCACCAGTTTAAGTACTCGGCGGTCACCTTATCTCCTCAGCCACTCACTGCTGTAGACGGACAGAGGGTTGGCACGTCTCTGCAGGAAGTGGTAATGCCTTCCCCGCATGTTTATTGGCTAAAAAATGGCGCTAAACATGCGCGGAAGGGAAATGAAATTGACTCGAGTACCGCGTGTTGCTCAACTCGAATACCGAGCATCTCGAGTAGCCTAATACTCGAATGAGCATCAAGCGCGGACGGGTGTGCTCGCTCATCTCTAAGGGCTCATGTCCACGGGCAAAATATGATTTAAGATCCGCAGCGGATCTCCCGCATGCGGATCCGCGTCCCATAGGGATGCATTGACCACCCGCGGGTAGATAAATACCCGCGGATCGTCAATAAAAGGGATTTAAAAAAAAATGGAGCATGGAAAAATCCGGACCATGCTCCATTTTCGTGCGGGTCTCCCGCGGGGACGGCTCCCGCGGGCTTCTATTGAAGCCTATGGAAGCCGTCCGGATCCGCGGGAGACCTAAAATAGGAATTTAAAGTATTTACCATCCGGCGCGGGCGGGGAAGGTCAGCTGTTCCTCACGGCCGCATCTTCCTTGCTTCGGCTCGGCGGATGTGCCCGGCGCATGCGCGCGGCACGTCGGCGACGTGCCGGCGACGTGCCGCCGGCGTCAGGAATTCATCCGCCGGCCGAAAATGAAGATCCGGCCGTGAGAAACAGCTGATCTTCTCCGCCCGCGCCGGATGGTAAATACTTTTAAATTCTTATTTTCGGCGCTCATGTCCGCGGGGCAGGAGGGACCCGCTGCAGATTCTACATGTAGAATCTGCAGCGGATCTGATTTTCCCCGTGGACATGAGGCCTAAAACTCATGATTACAGATGAGCGAGCACGCTCGGTTAAAGGGGTTGTCCCGAGGCAGCAAGTGGGTCTGTACACTTCTGTATGGCCATATTAATGCACTTTGTAATGTACATTGTGCATTAATTATGAGCCATACAGAAGTTATAAAAAGTTTTATACTTACCTGCTCCGTTGCTGGCGTCCTCGTCTCCATGGTGCCGACTAATTTTCGCCCTCCGATGGCCAAATTAGCCGCGCTTGCGCAGTCCGGGTCTTCTCCTCTTCTCTATGGGGCTCCGTGTAGCTCCGTGTAGCTCCTCCCCGTCACGTGCCGATTCCAGCCAATCAGGAGGCTGGAATCGGCAATGGACCGCACAGAAGCCCTGCGGTCCATGAAGACAGAGGATCCCGGCGGCCATCTTCAGCAGGTGAGTATGAAGACGCCGGACCGCCGGGATTCAGGTAAGCGCTGTGCGGGTGGGTTTTTTAACCCCTGCATCGGGGTTGTCTCGCGCCGAACGGGGGGGGGGGGTTAAAAAAAAAAAAAACCCGTTTCGGCGCGGGACATCTCCTTTAAGGTAGTTACTCAAGCGAGCATCGCTCTTCTCGAGTGACTGCTTACTGGTTAGAGCAGAGCAGTGGGTAGTAGGGGAGAGAGTGAGAGAGAGATCTCTCTCTACCCCCCGCCAACCCCCCAAATTTTCTCAGACCAGTAAGCCATTACTGCCTTAACCGAGCATGCTCGCTCATCTCTACTCATGATGTCTCATCTATGTTGCATCAACCAAATGCAGTTTGCATTGTCCCACAGCATATTTTTTTACTTTGTTGTTAGATTTACTAAAAAAAGTTTAATGTACAGGATACCATCATGTTTCTTATGTGTATTAACTAACAGTAATGAATTAGCTGATACATACAGCTATACATATACACTGGTCAGTGCCTGTTTATGGGAGCAGAGCACATTCCATTTCAATGTTCTGTTCAACGCTCCAAGGGTTAACACACAGGTTGTTTTTTATTTGGTGATGGTGGATATCTATTTAAGCAGGTTACACATGATTTTAACACTGAGGTGAACAAGGGTTCGCTTGTGAACCCGAAACGCATTCTTTGTAAACCTGTTTGTTTTATGGCATATTAGATCTGATAAAGATAGAAGCATTCTTATTGCTTGTCAAGTTCCCATTATCTGGATTGTGGGTTCATGATCAGAGCTGCTGTCGGCGCCAGTTTTTTATTGCAACAATTGAACGATGATTACCTAGGATGTATCAATCTGCTTTCTATGGAGGCCGTTGGGAGATGTCCACGTGTACATTCTGTGTTTGGGTTGCATAAACCATGTGTTTGCTACCCTGAGCCGGTTTTCTTCGCAGAACAATACTAAGCGATACCCGGCTTCATTTTTTTCTCCAAGCCCAAATCTTCATGTCGGTTGCTTCGGTTGCTGGCTGCCGACTTTGGAATTGAAGTCGCCCATAATGTAAATGATGTCCTTTTTTGGCACTTCATTTAGAGGTTTCTGGATGTCGGCATGAAAATCTTCAGTGGTTTCCTCATCAGCATTTGTCGTTGGGGCATAGACCTGTAAGACTGAGATGTTCACTGGCTTACCACATATCTGGATAGCAGTGATACGGTTGCTGAATGTTCTAAAATTTTGTGCTGCTTTTGAGTTCTGCTTGTTTGTAATAAAGGCTACTGAGGGAACCTCGACTACTTGTACTCACACCTTGCTCTTCCCCAGTAGCATTTAGAGAATCCTTCAGCCTGGGAGGCCTGCCATTGGATACCATATTTGAATCATTGGGGGGGCTCTTACATAGGGTTTCCAAGGCAAAGTTTTTACAGGATAGGTCGTCAGGTCTTTCCCTAATCCTCCCCATTTATCTGGGCTTGCAATCTGCGTATATAGGATACACGGCTGGGTTCTGAGCAAACCCTCAGAATAGCTGATAAAAGAAGAGCAGCAAAGGCAGCCAGCAGCAAAGACGACTTTCGGCAACTAAATGATGGTTTTCAGCGAGCGGAAAAGAAAAACAAGAATATGGGCTGGAATGAGCAATGCAAACAACTCAAAGCAGAAGCCATGAAAGGCCATATGCAAGGCCTATTCTCACAGGTCAAGCTGGCCCCAAAACCTTTCATGGCACGCAACAACACAATCAAAGGCAAACATGGGAAGGAACAGCATGATCAACAGAGTATCAAGCATAGGCGGAGGAAATACTCAGAGGAACTATATGCCTGCAACCACATGCCTAGACCATTGCATGATGTGGAGCCTGTGAACTTGGAGCCCTCTATTATGGAGCCAGAAGTGGTTATGGCAATGGAATAACTAGCAAAAAATAAAGCATCAGGCATAGATAACATATTGGGAGAGCTAGTGCTGCCAGTACCAGTGAAAACGATCACTGCGCTATGCGAGGCAATATGGGCACACCCCCCTCTATATTAGGAGGCTGTGTGAGTGGCTGTTTCATCGGTGTCCCTCACAGGTGTAATTAGCTCCCTCATTTGGTAGTCTGATACCTGCATCATGAGAGGATGCAGCTATCTGCCCTCCTTAGTCAGTAAGTATATGGTCATTTTTAGTGAGTATTTTATAATAAATGATCTAGAGAACCGTCATAGCAGAAACAATTTGAGGATGAGGGGTCTCACTGAGGACATTAGTCCCTCCCAGCTTGAGACTTGGGCCCACATGTTCTTCAACAATCTGCTCCCGAAATCACTTGATTCGGCTATTAGGATTGATCAAATCCACCATTCCCTGGGCCAGAAATCCTATAGATCCCAACAGATATATAGACGTGGTATGCAATGTCCATTTTTACTCGATTAAGGAACAGATCCTTCAGCGTGCTAGAGGGGCAGGAGAATTGTCCTTCCATGGCACTCTGTTGCTGATCCTGTCAGATCTCTCCCGCTGCACTCTTCACCTACGCAAGGCCCTGAAAACCGTTGCTGGTACTTCTTTGGGAGATGGGAATTAATTACTTCTGGGGATTTCCGTTTCAGCTTCATGCCATTAAAGAGGGCAAGTTGGCCACATTTAGAGGCTTTGGATACCTACCTAACTTTCTGACCACATTCAAGCTACCTTCTGTGTCCCTCCCTGAGTGGCTGATCTCACGTTTCCTGACTATTCCTCCACCCAGAAACGAGTGGCAAAGGGCAGGCCAGGGGCTACAGTGCCGAGCACCATGCCAGAAGACACTGGGGACACACACATCTCCAACCAGTGACCTCACATGAAGGGAATATCATGGCTCGCACTCTTTTACTTTGTCAAAATGACCTGCGCTTGTCCGAGAGGGGTCCCGAACCTGTTTGGGGTTGATAATGTTTATTCAAGAAGTTTAATCTATAGCGCGGGTGGTAGTGGCGGTGGCTGGTTGGAAAGTTTGTCGCCCTCCACAGTTCCACCAGGAAGTGAGGGCACCGTTGGCTGTTGCTGTCTCTCGTACAACGATAGCAACCTTTTGTCTTATTTGTTCAATGTCTGTGTCTTGCCTTCTTACTGTTTTTCTCCCTCCCCTGTTCCTCTCCCCCAACCTCCTCCTGGGGGGCCATCTGGACATATGTTTAAAAGTTCTTTTCTCCCTCAGACATTATGGGTGACCTAACATGTAGTACTTTCAACACGAAAAGCCTAAATGTTCCACAGAAAAGGAACCAGATACTCTACCACTTCCACAAAAAGCGAGTGATGGTGGCCAGGAAACACACACTTTCCAGCTGACAGTGTCCCCTCCTGTTGTTCCAGATAATATCTCACCTGGTTCCATGGCCTCCACCTCTCTAAAAAAGTGCGAGGTGTGTCGATAGCTCTACACAAAGAGTTTAAACAACAGATTCTGGATTCTAAAACAGATCCAGATGGGCGTTATGTTTTCCTGAAAATCGATGCAGCTGGGTCTATTGTAACTTTAGCTAATGTCTATCTCCCTAACCAGGATCAGGTCACGTGTGCATCAAGTATTCTGCAAGCGCTGGCGGAATTCCCGGGCAGCGCTTCGCACATTCAAACTTACGCTGGATGCAATGCATCTGGTTGACCTGTGGAGGATTCTTCACCCGGGGGTCAGGGATTACACATTCCACTCCTTGGCCCACAACTCATATAGTAAGATGGATTTACTTTTAGTCGCACAGAGTTTTTTGGACTGCTCCCTGAGATGCTACCAGGGCAATTTTATCTGGTCCGACCATTCGCCGATTTATAGTGAATTTTTGAACTGGGGCAGTTGCCCGGGGGGCTTTTCCTGGAGGCTCAACGACAATCTGCTTAAGGATGCCCTATGCGTACTAGACATTAAAAAAGCAATAGCAGAGTTCATAGAAACTCACCAGAGCAACAGCACAGGAGCTCCCATACAGTGGGAAGCACTGAAATGAGTCCTTATGGGATTTCTGATCGCACATGGATCGAGACTTGAAAAAGATAGCTCCGCAAAACTGGGCAAGCTAATACAAAGTTTACAGTCCAAAGAGGCAGCTAATAAACGGTCCCAATGGGAAGTTCTGAAGGTAGATATTGTGAGCATTCTTGACCAACGGCCCTGGCTTCGAGGGACAGGCTACGCTGTGGTTCCTTTGAGTACGGGGGACAAGTGCGAAAGATCTAGCTTAACACTCATTCCCAAAATCCAGTCAGGTGGGGGAGGCCTTGTCCATGCTACATCAGACATCTTAGAGGAATTTAAGAGCTACTACACTAAGCTATATAACATCAAGGGAGACCACCAGTCCAGTAACCAGAATGTGATTGCGGAGGCTGAGGCATACCTCGACCTTAACAGTCCTGACAGTATGACAAATAAAGAGTCTGGGGACTTGGAGGCAGATTTTTCCTCTTCCGAACTCTCAGAATCCATAAAAATTTAAAAGTGGGCAAGAGCCCGGGCCCCGAAGGCTTCACAGCTAGATTTTATAAATTGTCTAGGGAAGAGGGCCTTTAACGCGGTGCGGCATGGGTGCCCATTCCCAGCCCAGGCTCTAATGGCTCATATCTCAGTCATCCCCAAACCAGGCAAAAACGCCTCCGTGTGCAGCAACTATAGACCAATTTCCCTTCCCAAGATAGACATCAAATTATTCGCAAAGCTGATTGCTTCGCACCTACAAGCCACCATCCCACGCTTGATCCACAGGGAGCAGGTGGGGTTTGTCCCAGGTAAAGAAGCTAGGGATAACCATAATAGCCAGAGCTAAACATTACAACAGCCCCCGTGTCTCTTGGCGGTTGACGCAGAGAAGGCATTTGACAGGGTTAGTTGGAAATTTCTGTCTGCCACCCTGATCAAGATTGGTGTCGGCCCACGAATGCATGAGTGGATCATGTCACAGTATCGTGGCCCCTCTGCCAGAATTAGAGTCAACTGGGGCCCTGTTGGATGACTTCCAAATTCAGAACGGGACCAGACAGGGATGTCCTCTGTTCCCGTTCCTATATGTCCGCACTATGGAGGCTTTGGCAAACGTGATTCACCAAACCAGTTCTATTTCGGGATATCGCATTGGGGACACAGAAAATAAAATGGCCTTCTTTGCAGAAGATCCGCTTCTTTATCTATCCAACCTACGCTGCATCAAGAATTTAAATATTTCAGTAGAATTAGTAACTATAAGGTAAATGCCCAAAAATCAGAAATACGAAATGTATCGTAGCCGTAGGCCGAGGCATCACACCTAGAGGCCCGGTTCCCCTACCGCTGGAGACACTCAGCAATAAAATACTTGGTCATACAACTACCCATGGATGTCTCCCAGGTGTTTAAATTAAACTTTATACCATTCGCCACTAATTTAGAGAGAAAGCTCAATAAATGGAAATTCCTACTCCTCTCCTGGGGCGGGAGGAGCAAGCCTTTAAGATGGATTCTCTACCCAGATTTCTCTACCTTTGTCAGACGATCCCACTTAAACTCCCGAGCTCCTACTTAAAGAGGCTGTGCTCCTTAGTCACGGCATTTGTATGGAGAGAGAGGAAACCTTGAATGCATTTTTCCCTTCTCACGAGAGCCAAAGGGGAAGGAGGGCTGGGCTTACCCAACCTGTCCCTCTATTACAAAGCCAGCATTGCCTACTGTATGTTGGATCTTCTTAAGAGGGAGAGCTTGAAACTGTGGGTGGAGGCGCAACATGCGATGGTGCCGGGGTCCCTACGGGGTGCAATGTGGATTCCACCCAAGTTTATAGGCTCTATCTTCAACATCTCCCCTTTCCTTGAACAACTTCTTCAAGCCTGGACAGAGTTTGCGCCGTCCAATGGTCTGGTGTCAGTATTCGGACCCCACACCCCTCTGGTCTCTAATCCACAGTTTGAGGCCTCCATGCGAGGAGCCCCTGTCTTGGGTGTACCGATTACTCTGATCCCTCACCTCCAGGACGTAATTGTCAGGACAGTGTCCGGGATATGGGGGTCCCTGAGATATCCCGCAACCCCTGTCCCTGCCTACTTGCCCCCCTGGGCTAACCTCCAGGGTGACAACTGGGCGGCGGTCCCTACCCTCACTAGGGAAGCGGGACACGGGAAAACAAACAGACACTGAAGACAAACAAACGGTAGAGTGGTCAGACAATCCGGGTCGGCAACAGGAGGGTACGCAGTACAGAGGGGTCAGGCAAAAACGTAGTCAAGGTCCAAAAGCAGAGGTCAGGAAAGCCGGGGTCACAAAGAGCAGTCAGAATAAACACGGGTGCAGCTGGAGAACCAAACTAACACTGGCAGGGGCTGGAAGGAAAACACACACTTTTAAATGCTGTCAGAGCTCCCGCCCCAGCAGCTGATTGGGACGGGGAGCCTGACAGCAGCAGGGCAATCAAGGAGGTGCTGGGGACACGCCCCCAGCCTTGCAGAACAGACCGTTACCAGGGAAGCCAGCTAGGTAGTCAAGTGACTAGAGAAGCACCTGCTGCCTCCCTAGCAACCCGGCGGTGACCAGTCTTACAGCGGCCCAGGGAGATTACTAGAACCGGGGCTCCCCTACGCCGCACTCCTGTAAGCTGGGTGGCATGACCAGTGGTGCGGGCACGGCGGCCGCGAGAATTGCTGGTTCTGACAGTACCCCCCCTTCTATGGGGGGACACCGGACCCCCATGGCCAGGAGCAGGCTTGAGCGGGAAAGCCCTGTGGAATGATCGGACTAGGCGTGGCGCATGAACATCCCTGGCAGGGACCCACGTACTATCCTCAGGCCAAATCCTCTCCAGTGGACCAGGTATTGCAGCCCACCTCTAACCCGTCGGGCGTCAACAAGCCATTCTACTTCATACTCCAGTTCCCCCTGCACCAAGGAAGGAGGGGTGGGTAGAACTGGAGTCACGTACTTTTTAAGCAAGCTTTTATGAAAAACCTTGTGGACCTTCCGGGAGTCCGGAAGTGACAACTTATACGGCACCGGGTTGATAACCTGCGACACAGTAAATGGGCCAATGAACCGAGGAGCAAGTTTCAGGGAGGGAACCTTAAGTCTCAGATTCTTGGATGACAATAAAACTTGCTCCCCGACCACAAAAGGTGCCGAGATAGTACATCTTTTCTTGGAGTATTTACGTAGTTGCTCTTGGGAACCCTGAAGGTTCTTACGAACCTGGGCCCAAACTGTGCACAGTTCCTCAGAGGATATGTCAGCGGCCGGATTGTTCGAGACAAAAGGAGTAGAAAGCGAGAACCGGGGGTGGAACCCATAGTTACAAAAAAAGGTGACAATTGGGACGACGAGTTAACATGGTTGTTAATAGCAAATTCGGCGAGAGGTAGGTAGTTGGCCCACTGAAACTGGTTATCAGAGACAAAAAGTCGCAGGTACTGGATAAGTTCTTGATTCATCCGTTCCGTTTGTCCGTTACTCTCGGGATGGAAGGCGGTGGAAAAAGACAAATTAACATTTAGATTTTTACAAAAGGCTCGCCGGAAGCGAGCGACGAACTGTACCCCTCTATCAGACACAATATCCTCGGGGATCCCATGTAGCCGAACAATCTCCTTGATGAACATTTCAGACAGAAGTTTGGCGTTAGGCAACTTGCAAAGCGGAACGAAATGTGACATTTTAGAGAAACGGTCAACTATGACCCAAATGACCGTATTCCCCAGCGAGGATGGCAGATCAGTAATAAAATCCATTGACAAATGGGACCATGGCCTGGACGAAATGGGCAAGGGAAGAAGAGGACCCTCAGGACGTCTCCTGAGATTCTTCCCCCTTGCGCAAACCGGGCACGCGGACACAAATAACCGTATATCCTTGGCCATATGCGGCCACCAATAGAGTCTGGATACTAACTCTAGAGTACCCCTGATACCGGGGTGTCCAGCTAGGACTGAAGCATGTGTCTCCTCTAACACTTTCAATCTCAGTGACAACGGAACAAAAAATTTGCCTTCCGGAAGGGCTTCAGGGGCGGATTGTTGAGCGGCGTGTATGAGAGGTGAAAGGTTGGAGGAGACAGCAGCGAGCACCACCCCAGGGGAGAGAATACTCTCAGGCTCAGACTCGGAAGGTTCCGGGGAACCAAAACTCCTAGACAGGGCGTCTGCCTTGACATTCTTAGAGCCAGGTCTATAGGTAACAACAAAATTGAACCGAGAGAAAAACAAGGCCCAGCGGGCTTGCCGAACATTTAACCTCTTAGCAGAATCTAAATAGGTGAGGTTTTTATGGTCTGTGAGTACCGTGATCTGGTGACGAGCTCCTTCCAAAAAATGCCTCCACTCCTCGAAAGCCCACTTAATAGCCAGCAATTCCCGGTTGCCTATGTCGTAGTTCTGTTCGGTGGAAGAGAACTTTCTAGAAAAATAGGCACACGGTCTAAGGTTAGTGAGTGTGGAGGGACCTTGGGACAGTACCGCTCCCACACCAAACTCTGAGGCATCTACCTCCACAACAAACGGGCAGGACAGATCCGGCTGTACTAGGACGGGCGCTAAAGAGAACGCCGCCTTTAGGGTATCGAAGGCCCTAAGAGCATCAGAAGACCAGGTACTCACATCTGCTCCCTTTCTGGTGAGGTCCGTTAGAGGTTTAGCCACCACGGAGAAGTCTTTAATGAATTTGCGATAGTAATTGGCGAAGCCGAGGAAGCGTTGAAGAGCTTTCAAGGTACCTGGCCGGGCCCACTCCGTGATGGCTTTCACCTTCCCAGGATCCATCTGGAAGTCGCATGGCGTGATGATATACCCTAGGAATGATATCTTTTGTACCCCAAAAATGCATTTCTCGAGCTTAGCATACAGCTTGTTCCGTCTGAGTCGAGCTAGCACGGTCTGAACATGAGTACGGTGACTTGGCAAGTCGGAGGAAAAAATCAGAATGTCGTCTAGATATACCACAACGAACACCCCCATGATATCCTGAAACACAGAATTCATGTACCCCTGAAAAATGGCGGGGGCATTACACAATCCGAAAGGCATTACTAGGTATTCAAAATGACCCAGAGGCGTATTGAAGACGGTTTTCCACTCATCCCCCTCCCGAATGTGAATGAGGTTGTACGCTCCCCTGAGGTGAAGTTTAGAAAACCATTGGGCACCAGCGACCTGGTTGAGGAGGTCAGGAATGAGTGGAAGAGCATACTGGTTTTTTATTTAGCTCTCTATAATCTATGCAGGGCCGGAGACCCCCATCCTTTTCTCGACAAAGAAAAACCCGGCACCCACTGGGGATTCTGAGGGCCGTATGTGCCCCTTGGCCAAGCTGTCCTGGATATAGTCCCTCATGGATTCTCTCTCTGGAACCGTAACATTATAAATGCGGCCCTTGGGAAGTTTGGCCCCAGGAATCAAATCGATTTTACAGTCCCATTTTCTATGAGGGGTCAGGGCTTCCGATAATTACTTGGAGAACACGTCCGAGAACTCGGAGAGGTAATCTGGTAGGGGGACCCCCTCGCAGGTGGAGATACCCACCTCCACCGTTCATAGGTGGTTGGCACAGCGGGGACCCCACTTTACCAGTTTCAATGTGTCCCAATTTACTACCGGATTGTGCTCCCGAAGCCAGGGGAGACCTAGGATGACGTCCACAGACAAATCTTGCATCACCAGAAATGTGCAGGTTTCAACGTGTAGGGCTCCTATAGTAAACCTTACCTCAGGGGTAACCAGATTAACTACCTTTGCCTGCAATGGAGTGGAGTCTACTCCTGAAACAAAAATCGGAGTCTCTAAGCGTATCAAAACGCTGGACAGTTGAGCAACGAAATTAAAATTAACAAAATTTGCAGCAGCCCCAGAATCAACGAAGGCTTGCCCAGTACGGAGGAAAGAATGGAATTCTAGGGTGCAGGGCAATAACATCTTGGACAACACAGGGAGTACCTTGGCTCCTAGACAGTCCTCCCGACAACTGCCTAGGAGCGGACGTCTTTCCTGCCGTGGCTTCTTGGCGCAGGTTGCAATGCGGTGACCCGGCTCCCCACAGTAGAAGCAGAGATTCTTCTTCAGGCGATATTCCCGTCGTTGCTTGGGGTTCATGGCTCCCAGCTCCATGGCCTCGGTGGTGGGAGGTGAAAAAGTCGGGTCAGTAGAAGAAGTGGGCGTGGGGAGTGGAGTGGTACGAGCGGCTTGTCTGGCCCTCAAACGTCGGTCGTCCCGAATAGCCAGCGACATGGCTTGCTCCAGGGTTCTTGGCTCCGGGTGGGCCACGAGTAGGTCCTTAAGACCCTCAAACAGACCGGTCAAAAATAGGTCTTTTAGGGCGGCATCATTCCACCCGGATTCCGTACAATGTTGGCGGAATTGGGAACAGTAGTCCTCAGCCATATTGCAACCCTGGCGCAGGGCCAGAAACTTGGAGACTGCGTAGCCGGCCCGGTCGGGTTCATCATAAATTTGACCCAAGGCGGAAAAAAAGGCGTCAAGGGATAGTTAGGCGGGAGAGCCAGCTGGTAACGAGAAGGCCCAATTTTGGGGCTCTCCCCTCAGGCGGGTAATTACAATTCCCACTTTCTGGTATTCAGTACCAGAGGAGTGGGGGCGGAGATCAAAGTAGAGCTTGCAGCTCTCTCTAAATGCAAAAAACTGACCTCTCTCTCCGGAGAAGCAATCCGGAAGCGTGGCTCGAGGTTCTGACATTGTTCCTGGAGCGGAAGGGGGCTGCATGGGACCCGCAGCTGCCGCTTGTTCCTGTAGCTGCATGTGGGAGGTTAGGTCCTGGACAAGGTTCGTAAGGACCTGGTTCGCTAAAGGCGCCACGGTCTCCATCGAGGGGTTCAAAGTTGCCGGGCGGATGCAAGGGTCTGACCTTCGTTCGGCCAGTGTTACTGTCAGGACAGTGTCCGGGATATGGGGGTCCCTGAGATATCCCGCAACCCCTGTCCCTGCCTACTTGCCCCCCTGGGCTAACCCCAGGGCGACAACTGGGCGGCGGTCCCTACCCTCACTAGGGAAGACAAACAGACACTGAAGACAAACAAACGGTAGAGTGGTCAGACAATCCGGGTCGGCAACAGGAGGGTATGCAGTACAGAGGGGTCAGGCAAAAACGTAGTCAAGGTCCAAAAGCAGAGGTCAGGAAAGCCAGGTTCACAAAGAGCAGTCAGAATAAACGCGGGTGCAGCTGGAGAACCGAACTAACACTGGGAAGGGCTGGAAGGAAAGCACACACTTTTAAATGCTGTCAGAGCTCCCGCCCCAGCAGCTGATTGGGACGGGGAGCCTGACAGCAGCAGGGCAATCAAGGAGGTGCTGGGGACACGCCCCCAGCCTTGCAGAACAGACCATTACCAGGGAAGCCAGCTAGATAGTCAAGTGACTAGAGAAGCACCTGCTGCCTCCCTAGCAACCCGGCGGTGACCAGTCTTACAGCGGCCCGGGGAGATTACTGGAACCGGGGCTCCCCTACGCCGCACTCCTGTAAGCTGGGTGGCATGACCGGTGGTGCGGGCACGGCGGCCGCGAGAATTGCTGCTTCTGACAGTAATGACTCCTTTGGGCCTGAGGCCACTTCCAGAGATCACGGGGGAAGGGGGACCTTGCCATGGTTCATGGTTGCAATATTTTCAACTTAGGGGTTTTGTGGGGTCCCTGACCCCCCGGGTGATTATTTCTGGCCCCCTCACTGCATTTGAACATGTGTGTTACCAGTTTCCCAGAGACACATGATATATCCAGAATATACAGGCTGCTGCTCACTCGGGAGATGAAGTCTCAGATACTGGCTTATGTGGCCACCTGGGAGAAGGAGCTGGGTTGGGGGCTCCCACAGGAAGATTGGGAGACGGCCTGGGTCATGTGCCACAAACTTTCATTTGCATACAAATTTCAAGACCTAAATTTCAAGGTTCTGTCCCAGTGATACTATACCCCTGACCACTTACACAGAATTTTTCCTCTTATGTCACCCACGTGTTGAAGGTGCAATAGAGACAGAAGCGACCTGTCTCACATTTGGTGGAGCTGTCTGGCAGTGGCCATCCTGTGGAGGAAAGTGATGGAAGTCAACAACACTATCTGCTCGCCACAGGTGAACTTAACCATAGAAATGGCCCTGCTCTCAATCTTCCCAGGTCCTACTAAAAAGACCAAAAGCAGTATTTTGCATTTCTTCATCCAAGCAATCAGAAGAATCATACCAAGATTGTGGTGGTCCACCACCCCACCGTCAGGGGTGATATGGGCTGATGAGCTCAATGAACTTATGCACTTTGACGTGATGAAGGCAGATGAGAGTGGAGCCCATGAAGAGTTCCATAGATTATGGCAGGTGTGGATCTCTTTCCACTCCTCGGAACAGATATAGAGAGTGGATCCGGTGAATTTATCTGCAGCTGGACATGTGCACCACTCTCGGTTCTGCGGGTCCAGTCCCTCCCTCCCCTCCCCTTACCACTTCACCTATCGTACCCACGTCTACTTTTCTGATGTTTAGTGTCTGTTGTGTCAACTGTTTTACAAGTTGCTTCGTTTTGCTTTTTGTTTGTGTAATGCTAATAATTAGAGATGAGCGAGCACACTCATCCAAGCTTGATGCTCGTTTGAGCATTAGAGTGCTCGAGATGCTCGTTACTCGAGACGAGCACCACGCGGTACTCGAGTCAATTCCATTTCCTTCCCTGCATGTTTAGCGCCATTTTTTAGCCAAAAGACATGCAGGGAAGGCATTACAACTTCCTCCTGTGACGTGCCAGCCCTATCCAACCCCCCTGCAGTGAGTGGCTGGCGAGATCAAGTGACCGCTGAGTACTTAAAGCAGTCCCGCCCACGGCTCGCCTCAGACACACACTGGGAGAGTATAGGGAAAGTGCTGCTGACGAGATAGGGAAAGTGGTAGTGTAGGATCCTGTCATCAAGAACCCCAACGATCCTTCTTAGGCCCACATCTGACCATGTGCATTACTGTTGTGGCTGGCTGGGAGCAGTTTTGCACAATTTTTTTTTTTTTTCATCTCGGGCTGTGCTGGCCATTATAGCTATAGCGTTCTCAGTCTGCAGTCTATAATACAGAGTATAGGGAAAGTGCTGCTGAAATTGGGAAAGTGGTAGTGTAGGATCCTGTCTACAAGAACCCCAACGGTCCTTCTCAGGGCGAGCACCCACTGGCGTTTTTTTACCTGCGTTTTGCGTTTTGCGTTTTTCCTGCACAGGCATAGAGATAACATGTGTTCCTGTCCACTGGCGTTTTTTTTGCGTTGCGTTTGCGTTTTTAACATAGGAACTGTCAGTTGCATATGTGTCCTTATTTTTCTCAATTGAAATTAACGGAAAAGCCGCGAAAACGCCGCGAAAAACGCGCGGAAAAATCGCGGGAAACGCGGCGTGTTTGCAGCCTTCCGTATTATTTTTTTCTGCCTGGAGTTTGCGTTACAATTCCGCTCCCAGCGCGAAAGTGAACGCGAATAATTCCATAATTATTTATAGCGGTCTGTGTCTGCAGTGAAATAGACCGCGGTCTCACCGCTAAACAGTACTGTAATATTACTGGGGCCACTGCAAAGTATTTCAGCTCAGCCACTGTGCAGAGCGTCCCACAATACAATTTCCGTTGATGGGGTTGTGATCGCCGCAGTTACCAGCACTATCCACTGGCTTTACAGTCTTCTCCCACTCCACACAGCCTCTATAATCTACAAGTCTCTGTGAGCAGTAAATTACCCCTAGGTATCAGCACGAGACAGCGGGTTACTTTTTTCCTAGTCACAGCATAGAGCCTCCGCTATCTGCAAGTCTCTGTGTGCGGTGAATTAAGGCCCAGTTGTCAGCGCTGTACAGTGGGGTAATTTATTTGGCCCCTGCTCTATTCGTAATCCGCCATGACAAGGGGTAGGGGTTGAGGACGTGAACATGGACGAGGACGCGGAGGTCCAAGTGAGGGTGTGGGCACAGGCCGAGTTCCTGATCCAGGTGAATCACAGCCGGCTGCTGCGGGATTAGGAGAGAGGCAAGTTTCTGGGGTCCCCAGCTTCATATCACAATTTATATCAACCACCCAGTCTTCTACGCAGTCCACTGCTGCAACTCTGAATCCTCAGGCTGCTGCTCCTCCTTCCTCCCAGCCTTCTCACTCCATGAAAATGACATATTCTGATGAGAAGGCAGACTCCCAGGAACTGTTCTCGGGTCCCTGCCTTGAGTGGGAAAAAATGGTTCCTCTCTCACCTGAGGAGTTTGTTGTGACCGATGCCCAACCTTTCGAAAGTTCCCGGGGTCCGGGTGATGAGGCTGGGGACTTCCAGCAAGTGTCTCCAGAGCTTTAGGTGGGTGAGGAGGACGATGATGATGAGACACAGTTGTCTATCAGTGAGGTAGTAGTAAGGACAGTAAGTCAGAGGGAGGAGCGCACAGAGGATTCGGAGGAAGAGCCGCTGGACGATGAGGTGACTGACCCCTCCTGGTTTGCTAAGCATACTGAGGACAGGTCTTCAGAGGGGGAGGCAATTGCAGCAGCAGGGCAGGTTGGAAGAGGCAGTGGAGTGGCCAGGGGTAGAGGTAGGCCCAGAGCGAAGAATACCCCAACTGTTTCCCAAAGCATCCCCTCACGCCAAGCCTCCGTGCAGAGGGCTAGGTGTTCAAAGGTGTGGATGTTTTTCAGTGAGAGCGCAGACGACCGACGAACAGTGGTGTGCAACCTGTGTCGCACCAAGATCAGCCGGGGAGCCACCACTACCAGCCTCACCACCATCAGCATGCGCAGGCATATGATGGCCAAGCACTCCACAAGGTGGGACGAAGGCCGTTCACCGCCTCCGGGTCACACCACTGCCTCTTCCCTTGTGCCCCAACCTGCCACTCAGATCCAACCCCCCTCTCAGGACACAAGCACGAGCGCCTCCCAGACCCGCACCCACACCCTCACCTCCGCTGTCCTCGACCCCATCTAGCAATGTCTCTCAGTGCAGCATTCAGCTGTCGCTAGCGCAAGCATTGGAGCGAAAGCACAAATACGCCACCATGGACCCGCAAGCACAAGCTTTAAACGTGCACATTGCCAAATTAATCAGCCTTGAGATGCTGCAGTTCAGGCTTGCGGAAGCGGAGGCTTTCAAAAACATGATGGCGGCGGTGGTCCCTTGCTACTCGGTCCCCAGTCGCCACTATTTTTCCCGGTGTGCCGTCCCAGCCCTACACCAGCACGTCTCCCGCAACATAAATCGTGCCCTCGCCAACGAGGTTACTGGGAAGGTCCACTTAACCACGGACATGTGGACAAGTACTGGCAGACAGGGCCACTATATCTCCCTTACAGCACATTGGGTGAATTTTGTGGAGGCTGGGACCGAGTCAGAGCCTGGGACCGCTCACGTCCTACCCACACCCAAAATAGCGGGTCCTACCTCGGTGCTGGTATCTGCGGCAGTCTATGCCACCTCCTCTAAACCCTCCCCCTCCTCCTCCTCCTACGCAATCTCTACCTCTCAATTAAGAAATGTGAGCAGCACACTGCCAGCAGTCGGTGTGGCGTGGCGCGGCAGCACAACGGTGGGCAAGCGTCAGCAGGCCGTGCTGAAACTACTCAGCTTAGGAGAGAAGAGGCACACAGCCCCCGAACTGTTGCAGGGTCTGACAGAGCAGACCGACCTCTGACTTTCGCCGCTGAGCCTCCAACCAGGCATGGTCGTGTGTGACAATGGCCGTAACCTGTTGGCGGCTCTGCAGCTCAGCACCCTCACACACGTGCCATGCCTGGCCCACGTCTTCAATTCTACGCTGCACGTGTTGGCCAGGCTCTATGAGCAGCATAGAGCAATAGTTAAATATCAACTCCAACATGGGCGACGTAGTGGGAGTCAGCCTCCCCAATTCTTTACCGAGGAGTGTGCCTGGATGGCAGATATCTGCCAGGTCCTCGGAAACATTGAGGAGTCTACCCAGATGGTGAGCGGTGACGCTGCAATCATTAGCTTAACCATCCCGCTGCTAGGCCTGCTGAGGAGTTCGCTGCAAGGCATAAAGGCCGACGCTTTGCGGTTGGAACAGGAGACGGGGGATGACAGTATGTCGCTTGATAGCCATACCACCCTCATGTCTATATCTCAGCGCGTTTTGGAGGAGGAGGAGGAGGGGGAGGAGGAGGAGGAGGGGGAGGAGCAGGAGGAGGGGGAAGAGACAGCTGGGCACACTGCAGAGGGTACCCATGCTGCTTGCCTCTCATCTGTTCAGCATGTATGGGCTGTGGACGAGGAGGAGGAAGGGGATCCTGAAAGTCATCTTCCTAGTGAGGACAGCCATGTCTTGCGTACTGGCACCCTGGCATACATGGCTGACTTCATGTTAGGCTGCCTTTCTCATGACCCTTGCGTTAGACACATTCTGGCCAACACAGATTACTGGGTGTACACCCTTCTCGACCCATGGTACAAGGAGAACCTTTTCCACTCTCATTCACGAAGAGGAAAGGGGTACAAGAGTGATGCAATACCACAGGGCCCTGGTGGATAAAGTAATGCTAAACTTCCCATCTGACAGCACTAGTGGAAGAAGGCACAGTTCTAGGGCCAAGTAGCAGGGGTGGCACGGAGATCAGGCAGGGGAACAATCTCCAAGGCCTTTGCCAGCTTTATGGCTCCCCAGCGAGACTGCGTCACCACTCCCCAGTTGAGGCTGAGTCGGAGGGAGCACTGTAAAAAGATGGTGAGGGAGTACGTAGCTGATCATACCACCATCCTCTGTGATGCCTCTGCTCCATTCAACTATTGGGTGTCAAAGCTGGACACGTGGCACGAACTTGCGCTGTATGCCCTGGAGGAGCTGGCTTGCCCTGCCGCTAGCGTCTTGTCAGAGAGGGTGTTTAGTGCAGCTGGGGAAATCATCACAGATAAGCGTACCCGCCTGTCAACTGACAGTGCCAACATGCTTACACTCATAAAGATGAACAAAGCCTGGATTTCCCCAGACTTCTCTTCTTCACCGGCGGCGAGCAGCGGAAACCAAAGATTATTTTCGCTGCAAATAAAAGCATTCTTCTCTATCACCGGAAAAACGGGGGCATTTAGCTTTGTCAATCTGTTTTGATATTAGTCCTCTCCCTCCTCCTGAAAGATTTTGTCATCACGCTCAACTGCAAATTTTTCTGCGGCCCAAAAGGCTCATCTAACAATTTTTTTCCAATTTTTCAAAGTTTCAAAAGTATTGATACTTTAACATGAACCAATTTTTTGAACAGGGCTGCCTCCAGGCTGTGTTACAAATTAAGCAACAGCGAGCTGTATCTTTAAAAAAATATTTATGGGTTTCTCCTGCCCTCTCGGTTGAGCAATTTTTCAGGGGTACATTTGTACTCTTGGTACACTAATTTTTCTGACCTTTGCCTAGTCATGGTACCCCTTTTTCCAGGCGTTCGCCTATACTCTTAAACTTTTACTATAATATCAGTGTAAGCATGCATGCCACGCGGGTGGCTGCCACGCGAATATAATGCTGTTATGAAGTATGCTGTAGAAAGTATGAGACAGTTTGACCATGGCAGTTAATAACATCCATCTACCTTCTCCCTCTCTCAACAGGTACGTTCATTTCTGCATCATCCTACTCCAAGCTGAACTGCTATCTCCCTCTGCTTAAATCCTCTGTGCTGCTTGCTTGCTGTGAATTGTGTATTTTGCATTTCATCTGTTTGCATCGGTACGTTCATTTCTGCATCATCCTACTCCAAGCTGAACTGCTATCTCCCTCTGCTTAAATCCTCTGTGCTGCTTGCTTGCTGTGAATTGTGTATTTTGCATTTCATCTGTTTGCATCGGTACGTTCATTTCTGCATCATCCTACTCCAAGCTGAACTGCTATCTCCCTCTGCTTAAATCCTCTGTGCTGCTTGCTTGCTGTGAATTGTGTATTTTGCATTTCATCTGTTTGCATCGGTACGTTCATTTCTGCATCATCCTACTCCAAGCTGAACTGCTATCTCCCTCTGCTTAAATCCTCTGTGCTGCTTGCTTGCTGTGAATTGTGTATTTTGCATTTCATCTGTTTGCATCGGTACGTTCATTTCTGCATCATCCTACTCCAAGCTGAACTGCTATCTCCCTCTGCTTAAATCCTCTGTGCTGCTTGCTTGCTGTGAATTGTGTATTTTGCATTTCATCTGTTTGCATCGGTACGTTCATTTCTGCATCATCCTACTCCAAGCTGAACTGCTATCTCCCTCTGCTTAAATCCTCTGTGCTGCTTGCTTGCTGTGAATTGTGTATTTTGCATTTCATCTGTTTGCATCGGTACGTTCATTTCTGCATCATCCTACTCCAAGCTGAACTGCTATCTCCCTCTGCTTAAATCCTCTGTGCTGCTTGCTTGCTGTGAATTGTGTATTTTGCATTTCATCTGTTTGCATCGGTACGTTCATTTCTGCATCATCCTACTCCAAGCTGAACTGCTATCTCCCTCTGCTTAAATCCTCTGTGCTGCTTGCTTGCTGTGAATTGTGTATTTTGCATTTCATCTGTTTGCATCGGTACGTTCATTTCTGCATCATCCTACTCCAAGCTGAACTGCTATCTCCCTCTGCTTAAATCCTCTGTGCTGCTTGCTTGCTGTGAATTGTGTATTTTGCATTTCATCTGTTTGCATCGGTACGTTCATTTCTGCATCATCCTACTCCAAGCTGAACTGCTATCTCCCTCTGCTTAAATCCTCTGTGCTGCTTGCTTGCTGTGAATTGTGTATTTTGCATTTCATCTGTTTGCATCGGTACGTTCATTTCTGCATCATCCTACTCCAAGCTGAACTGCTATCTCCCTCTGCTTAAATCCTCTGTGCTGCTTGCTTGCTGTGAATTGTGTATTTTGCATTTCATCTGTTTGCATCGGTACGTTCATTTCTGCATCATCCTACTCCAAGCTGAACTGCTATCTCCCTCTGCTTAAATCCTCTGTGCTGCTTGCTTGCTGTGAATTGTGTATTTTGCATTTCATCTGTTTGCATCGGTACGTTCATTTCTGCATCATCCTACTCCAAGCTGAACTGCTATCTCCCTCTGCTTAAATCCTCTGTGCTGCTTGCTTGCTGTGAATTGTGTATTTTGCATTTCATCTGTTTGCATCGGTACGTTCATTTCTGCATCATCCTACTCCAAGCTGAACTGCTATCTCCCTCTGCTTAAATCCTCTGTGCTGCTTGCTTGCTGTGAATTGTGTATTTTGCATTTCATCTGTTTGCATCGGTACGTTCATTTCTGCATCATCCTACTCCAAGCTGAACTGCTATCTCCCTCTGCTTAAATCCTCTGTGCTGCTTGCTTGCTGTGAATTGTGTATTTTGCATTTCATCTGTTTGCATCGGTACGTTCATTTCTGCATCATCCTACTCCAAGCTGAACTGCTATCTCCCTCTGCTTAAATCCTCTGTGCTGCTTGCTTGCTGTGAATTGTGTATTTTGCATTTCATCTGTTTGCATCGGTACGTTCATTTCTGCATCATCCTACTCCAAGCTGAACTGCTATCTCCCTCTGCTTAAATCCTCTGTGCTGCTTGCTTGCTGTGAATTGTGTATTTTGCATTTCATCTGTTTGCATCGGTACGTTCATTTCTGCATCATCCTACTCCAAGCTGAACTGCTATCTCCCTCTGCTTAAATCCTCTGTGCTGCTTGCTTGCTGTGAATTGTGTATTTTGCATTTCATCTGTTTGCATCGGTAAATGAAACTTTACTTTTAGTCATTTCTGCCATCCACCTCCCCCAAATGGCATCTTTCACCCTTCCTTGCTGAGATGCTTTCCTTATCTAAGGAGAGCAATAAATTTCACCCCCCCCCACCTTTTGGTCATTAGGTTTGCAATGCTAAAGTCAGCTGGCCAGTCAATTGGAACCTGATTAGCCACTCCCAGCTGTTTCCTAGTCATACCTTAAACTTTTACTATAATATCAGTGTAAGCATGCATGCCACGCGGGTGGCTGCCACGCGAATATAATGCTGTTATGAAGTATGCTGTAGAAAGTATGAGACAGTTTGACCATGGCAGTTAATAACATCCATCTACCTTCTCCCTCTCTCAACAGGTACGTTCATTTCTGCATCATCCTACTCCAAGCTGAACTGCTATCTCCCTCTGCTTAAATCCTCTGTGCTGCTTGCTTGCTGTGAATTGTGTATTTTGCATTTCATCTGTTTGCATCGGTACGTTCATTTCTGCATCATCCTACTCCAAGCTGAACTGCTATCTCCCTCTGCTTAAATCCTCTGTGCTGCTTGCTTGCTGTGAATTGTGTATTTTGCATTTCATCTGTTTGCATCGGTACGTTCATTTCTGCATCATCCTACTCCAAGCTGAACTGCTATCTCCCTCTGCTTAAATCCTCTGTGCTGCTTGCTTGCTGTGAATTGTGTATTTTGCATTTCATCTGTTTGCATCGGTACGTTCATTTCTGCATCATCCTACTCCAAGCTGAACTGCTATCTCCCTCTGCTTAAATCCTCTGTGCTGCTTGCTTGCTGTGAATTGTGTATTTTGCATTTCATCTGTTTGCATCGGTACGTTCATTTCTGCATCATCCTACTCCAAGCTGAACTGCTATCTCCCTCTGCTTAAATCCTCTGTGCTGCTTGCTTGCTGTGAATTGTGTATTTTGCATTTCATCTGTTTGCATCGGTACGTTCATTTCTGCATCATCCTACTCCAAGCTGAACTGCTATCTCCCTCTGCTTAAATCCTCTGTGCTGCTTGCTTGCTGTGAATTGTGTATTTTGCATTTCATCTGTTTGCATCGGTACGTTCATTTCTGCATCATCCTACTCCAAGCTGAACTGCTATCTCCCTCTGCTTAAATCCTCTGTGCTGCTTGCTTGCTGTGAATTGTGTATTTTGCATTTCATCTGTTTGCATCGGTAAATGAAACTTTACTTTTAGTCATTTCTGCCATCCACCTCCCCCAAATGGCATCTTTCACCCTTCCTTGCTGAGATGCTTTCCTTATCTAAGGAGAGCAATAAATTTCACCCCCCCCCACCTTTTGGTCATTAGGTTTGCAATGCTAAAGTCAGCTGGCCAGTCAATTGGAACCTGATTAGCCACTCCCAGCTGTTTCCTAGTCATACCTTAAACTTTTACTATAATATCAGTGTAAGCATGCATGCCACGCGGGTGGCTGCCACGCGAATATAATGCTGTTATGAAGTATGCTGTAGAAAGTATGAGACAGTTTGACCATGGCAGTTAATAACATCCATCTACCTTCTCCCTCTCTCAACAGGTACGTTCATTTCTGCATCATCCTACTCCAAGCTGAACTGCTATCTCCCTCTGCTTAAATCCTCTGTGCTGCTTGCTTGCTGTGAATTGTGTATTTTGCATTTCATCTGTTTGCATCGGTACGTTCATTTCTGCATCATCCTACTCCAAGCTGAACTGCTATCTCCCTCTGCTTAAATCCTCTGTGCTGCTTGCTTGCTGTGAATTGTGTATTTTGCATTTCATCTGTTTGCATCGGTAAATGAAACTTTACTTTTAGTCATTTCTGCCATCCACCTCCCCCAAATGGCATCTTTCACCCTTCCTTGCTGAGATGCTTTCCTTATCTAAGGAGAGCAATAAATTTCACCCCCCCCCACCTTTTGGTCATTAGGTTTGCAATGCTAAAGTCAGCTGGCCAGTCAATTGGAACCTGATTAGCCACTCCCAGCTGTTTCCTAGTCATACCTTAAACTTTTACTATAATATCAGTGTAAGCATGCATGCCACGCGGGTGGCTGCCACGCGAATATAATGCTGTTATGAAGTATGCTGTAGAAAGTATGAGACAGTTTGACCATGGCAGTTAATAACATCCATCTACCTTCTCCCTCTCTCAACAGGTACGTTCATTTCTGCATCATCCTACTCCAAGCTGAACTGCTATCTCCCTCTGCTTAAATCCTCTGTGCTGCTTGCTTGCTGTGAATTGTGTATTTTGCATTTCATCTGTTTGCATCGGTACGTTCATTTCTGCATCATCCTACTCCAAGCTGAACTGCTATCTCCCTCTGCTTAAATCCTCTGTGCTGCTTGCTTGCTGTGAATTGTGTATTTTGCATTTCATCTGTTTGCATCGGTAAATGAAACTTTACTTTTAGTCATTTCTGCCATCCACCTCCCCCAAATGGCATCTTTCACCCTTCCTTGCTGAGATGCTTTCCTTATCTAAGGAGAGCAATAAATTTCACCCCCCCCCACCTTTTGGTCATTAGGTTTGCAATGCTAAAGTCAGCTGGCCAGTCAATTGGAACCTGATTAGCCACTCCCAGCTGTTTCCTAGTCATACCTTAAACTTTTACTATAATATCAGTGTAAGCATGCATGCCACGCGGGTGGCTGCCACGCGAATATAATGCTGTTATGAAGTATGCTGTAGAAAGTATGAGACAGTTTGACCATGGCAGTTAATAACATCCATCTACCTTCTCCCTCTCTCAACAGGTACGTTCATTTCTGCATCATCCTACTCCAAGCTGAACTGCTATCTCCCTCTGCTTAAATCCTCTGTGCTGCTTGCTTGCTGTGAATTGTGTATTTTGCATTTCATCTGTTTGCATCGGTACGTTCATTTCTGCATCATCCTACTCCAAGCTGAACTGCTATCTCCCTCTGCTTAAATCCTCTGTGCTGCTTGCTTGCTGTGAATTGTGTATTTTGCATTTCATCTGTTTGCATCGGTAAATGAAACTTTACTTTTAGTCATTTCTGCCATCCACCTCCCCCAAATGGCATCTTTCACCCTTCCTTGCTGAGATGCTTTCCTTATCTAAGGAGAGCAATAAATTTCACCCCCCCCCCACCTTTTGGTCATTAGGTTTGCAATGCTAAAGTCAGCTGGCCAGTCAATTGGAACCTGATTAGCCACTCCCAGCTGTTTCCTAGTCATACCTTAAACTTTTACTATAATATCAGTGTAAGCATGCATGCCACGCGGGTGGCTGCCACGCGAATATAATGCTGTTATGAAGTATGCTGTAGAAAGTATGAGACAGTTTGACCATGGCAGTTAATAACATCCATCTACCTTCTCCCTCTCTCAACAGGTACGTTCATTTCTGCATCATCCTACTCCAAGCTGAACTGCTATCTCCCTCTGCTTAAATCCTCTGTGCTGCTTGCTTGCTGTGAATTGTGTATTTTGCATTTCATCTGTTTGCATCGGTACGTTCATTTCTGCATCATCCTACTCCAAGCTGAACTGCTATCTCCCTCTGCTTAAATCCTCTGTGCTGCTTGCTTGCTGTGAATTGTGTATTTTGCATTTCATCTGTTTGCATCGGTAAATGAAACTTTACTTTTAGTCATTTCTGCCATCCACCTCCCCCAAATGGCATCTTTCACCCTTCCTTGCTGAGATGCTTTCCTTATCTAAGGAGAGCAATAAATTTCACCCCCCCCCACCTTTTGGTCATTAGGTTTGCAATGCTAAAGTCAGCTGGCCAGTCAATTGGAACCTGATTAGCCACTCCCAGCTGTTTCCTAGTCATACCTTAAACTTTTACTATAATATCAGTGTAAGCATGCATGCCACGCGGGTGGCTGCCACGCGAATATAATGCTGTTATGAAGTATGCTGTAGAAAGTATGAGACAGTTTGACCATGGCAGTTAATAACATCCATCTACCTTCTCCCTCTCTCAACAGGTACGTTCATTTCTGCATCATCCTACTCCAAGCTGAACTGCTATCTCCCTCTGCTTAAATCCTCTGTGCTGCTTGCTTGCTGTGAATTGTGTATTTTGCATTTCATCTGTTTGCATCGGTACGTTCATTTCTGCATCATCCTACTCCAAGCTGAACTGCTATCTCCCTCTGCTTAAATCCTCTGTGCTGCTTGCTTGCTGTGAATTGTGTATTTTGCATTTCATCTGTTTGCATCGGTAAATGAAACTTTACTTTTAGTCATTTCTGCCATCCACCTCCCCCAAATGGCATCTTTCACCCTTCCTTGCTGAGATGCTTTCCTTATCTAAGGAGAGCAATAAATTTCACCCCCCCCACCTTTTGGTCATTAGGTTTGCAATGCTAAAGTCAGCTGGCCAGTCAATTGGAACCTGATTAGCCACTCCCAGCTGTTTCCTAGTCATACCTTAAACTTTTACTATAATATCAGTGTAAGCATGCATGCCACGCGGGTGGCTGCCACGCGAATATAATGCTGTTATGAAGTATGCTGTAGAAAGTATGAGACAGTTTGACCATGGCAGTTAATAACATCCATCTACCTTCTCCCTCTCTCAACAGGTACGTTCATTTCTGCATCATCCTACTCCAAGCTGAACTGCTATCTCCCTCTGCTTAAATCCTCTGTGCTGCTTGCTTGCTGTGAATTGTGTATTTTGCATTTCATCTGTTTGCATCGGTACGTTCATTTCTGCATCATCCTACTCCAAGCTGAACTGCTATCTCCCTCTGCTTAAATCCTCTGTGCTGCTTGCTTGCTGTGAATTGTGTATTTTGCATTTCATCTGTTTGCATCGGTAAATGAAACTTTACTTTTAGTCATTTCTGCCATCCACCTCCCCCAAATGGCATCTTTCACCCTTCCTTGCTGAGATGCTTTCCTTATCTAAGGAGAGCAATAAATTTCACCCCCCCCCACCTTTTGGTCATTAGGTTTGCAATGCTAAAGTCAGCTGGCCAGTCAATTGGAACCTGATTAGCCACTCCCAGCTGTTTCCTAGTCATACCTTAAACTTTTACTATAATATCAGTGTAAGCATGCATGCCACGCGGGTGGCTGCCACGCGAATATAATGCTGTTATGAAGTATGCTGTAGAAAGTATGAGACAGTTTGACCATGGCAGTTAATAACATCCATCTACCTTCTCCCTCTCTCAACAGGTACGTTCATTTCTGCATCATCCTACTCCAAGCTGAACTGCTATCTCCCTCTGCTTAAATCCTCTGTGCTGCTTGCTTGCTGTGAATTGTGTATTTTGCATTTCATCTGTTTGCATCGGTACGTTCATTTCTGCATCATCCTACTCCAAGCTGAACTGCTATCTCCCTCTGCTTAAATCCTCTGTGCTGCTTGCTTGCTGTGAATTGTGTATTT
Source organism: Eleutherodactylus coqui (assembly GCF_035609145.1). Taxonomy (NCBI): domain Eukaryota; kingdom Metazoa; phylum Chordata; class Amphibia; order Anura; family Eleutherodactylidae; genus Eleutherodactylus; species Eleutherodactylus coqui. The sequence continues at coordinate 176,637 of NW_027102567.1, read as the reverse complement.
TGCATTTCATCTGTTTGCATCGGTAAATGAAACTTTACTTTTAGTCATTTCTGCCATCCACCTCCCCCAAATGGCATCTTTCACCCTTCCTTGCTGAGATGCTTTCCTTATCTAAGGAGAGCAATAAATTTCACCCCCCCCCACCTTTTGGTCATTAGGTTTGCAATGCTAAAGTCAGCTGGCCAGTCAATTGGAACCTGATTAGCCACTCCCAGCTGTTTCCTAGTCATACCTTAAACTTTTACTATAATATCAGTGTAAGCATGCATGCCACGCGGGTGGCTGCCACGCGAATATAATGCTGTTATGAAGTATGCTGTAGAAAGTATGAGACAGTTTGACCATGGCAGTTAATAACATCCATCTACCTTCTCCCTCTCTCAACAGGTACGTTCATTTCTGCATCATCCTACTCCAAGCTGAACTGCTATCTCCCTCTGCTTAAATCCTCTGTGCTGCTTGCTTGCTGTGAATTGTGTATTTTGCATTTCATCTGTTTGCATCGGTACGTTCATTTCTGCATCATCCTACTCCAAGCTGAACTGCTATCTCCCTCTGCTTAAATCCTCTGTGCTGCTTGCTTGCTGTGAATTGTGTATTTTGCATTTCATCTGTTTGCATCGGTAAATGAAACTTTACTTTTAGTCATTTCTGCCATCCACCTCCCCCAAATGGCATCTTTCACCCTTCCTTGCTGAGATGCTTTCCTTATCTAAGGAGAGCAATAAATTTCACCCCCCCCCCACCTTTTGGTCATTAGGTTTGCAATGCTAAAGTCAGCTGGCCAGTCAATTGGAACCTGATTAGCCACTCCCAGCTGTTTCCTAGTCATACCTTAAACTTTTACTATAATATCAGTGTAAGCATGCATGCCACGCGGGTGGCTGCCACGCGAATATAATGCTGTTATGAAGTATGCTGTAGAAAGTATGAGACAGTTTGACCATGGCAGTTAATAACATCCATCTACCTTCTCCCTCTCTCAACAGGTACGTTCATTTCTGCATCATCCTACTCCAAGCTGAACTGCTATCTCCCTCTGCTTAAATCCTCTGTGCTGCTTGCTTGCTGTGAATTGTGTATTTTGCATTTCATCTGTTTGCATCGGTACGTTCATTTCTGCATCATCCTACTCCAAGCTGAACTGCTATCTCCCTCTGCTTAAATCCTCTGTGCTGCTTGCTTGCTGTGAATTGTGTATTTTGCATTTCATCTGTTTGCATCGGTAAATGAAACTTTACTTTTAGTCATTTCTGCCATCCACCTCCCCCAAATGGCATCTTTCACCCTTCCTTGCTGAGATGCTTTCCTTATCTAAGGAGAGCAATAAATTTCACCCCCCCCCACCTTTTGGTCATTAGGTTTGCAATGCTAAAGTCAGCTGGCCAGTCAATTGGAACCTGATTAGCCACTCCCAGCTGTTTCCTAGTCATACCTTAAACTTTTACTATAATATCAGTGTAAGCATGCATGCCACGCGGGTGGCTGCCACGCGAATATAATGCTGTTATGAAGTATGCTGTAGAAAGTATGAGACAGTTTGACCATGGCAGTTAATAACATCCATCTACCTTCTCCCTCTCTCAACAGGTACGTTCATTTCTGCATCATCCTACTCCAAGCTGAACTGCTATCTCCCTCTGCTTAAATCCTCTGTGCTGCTTGCTTGCTGTGAATTGTGTATTTTGCATTTCATCTGTTTGCATCGGTACGTTCATTTCTGCATCATCCTACTCCAAGCTGAACTGCTATCTCCCTCTGCTTAAATCCTCTGTGCTGCTTGCTTGCTGTGAATTGTGTATTTTGCATTTCATCTGTTTGCATCGGTAAATGAAACTTTACTTTTAGTCATTTCTGCCATCCACCTCCCCCAAATGGCATCTTTCACCCTTCCTTGCTGAGATGCTTTCCTTATCTAAGGAGAGCAATAAATTTCACCCCCCCCCACCTTTTGGTCATTAGGTTTGCAATGCTAAAGTCAGCTGGCCAGTCAATTGGAACCTGATTAGCCACTCCCAGCTGTTTCCTAGTCATACCTTAAACTTTTACTATAATATCAGTGTAAGCATGCATGCCACGCGGGTGGCTGCCACGCGAATATAATGCTGTTATGAAGTATGCTGTAGAAAGTATGAGACAGTTTGACCATGGCAGTTAATAACATCCATCTACCTTCTCCCTCTCTCAACAGGTACGTTCATTTCTGCATCATCCTACTCCAAGCTGAACTGCTATCTCCCTCTGCTTAAATCCTCTGTGCTGCTTGCTTGCTGTGAATTGTGTATTTTGCATTTCATCTGTTTGCATCGGTACGTTCATTTCTGCATCATCCTACTCCAAGCTGAACTGCTATCTCCCTCTGCTTAAATCCTCTGTGCTGCTTGCTTGCTGTGAATTGTGTATTTTGCATTTCATCTGTTTGCATCGGTAAATGAAACTTTACTTTTAGTCATTTCTGCCATCCACCTCCCCCAAATGGCATCTTTCACCCTTCCTTGCTGAGATGCTTTCCTTATCTAAGGAGAGCAATAAATTTCACCCCCCCCCCACCTTTTGGTCATTAGGTTTGCAATGCTAAAGTCAGCTGGCCAGTCAATTGGAACCTGATTAGCCACTCCCAGCTGTTTCCTAGTCATACCTTAAACTTTTACTATAATATCAGTGTAAGCATGCATGCCACGCGGGTGGCTGCCACGCGAATATAATGCTGTTATGAAGTATGCTGTAGAAAGTATGAGACAGTTTGACCATGGCAGTTAATAACATCCATCTACCTTCTCCCTCTCTCAACAGGTACGTTCATTTCTGCATCATCCTACTCCAAGCTGAACTGCTATCTCCCTCTGCTTAAATCCTCTGTGCTGCTTGCTTGCTGTGAATTGTGTATTTTGCATTTCATCTGTTTGCATCGGTACGTTCATTTCTGCATCATCCTACTCCAAGCTGAACTGCTATCTCCCTCTGCTTAAATCCTCTGTGCTGCTTGCTTGCTGTGAATTGTGTATTTTGCATTTCATCTGTTTGCATCGGTAAATGAAACTTTACTTTTAGTCATTTCTGCCATCCACCTCCCCCAAATGGCATCTTTCACCCTTCCTTGCTGAGATGCTTTCCTTATCTAAGGAGAGCAATAAATTTCACCCCCCCCCCACCTTTTGGTCATTAGGTTTGCAATGCTAAAGTCAGCTGGCCAGTCAATTGGAACCTGATTAGCCACTCCCAGCTGTTTCCTAGTCATACCTTAAACTTTTACTATAATATCAGTGTAAGCATGCATGCCACGCGGGTGGCTGCCACGCGAATATAATGCTGTTATGAAGTATGCTGTAGAAAGTATGAGACAGTTTGACCATGGCAGTTCGACATGGTAGGAGACAGGTAGGCCACAAACTCTGCCTAAATACTTTGCACTTCAAAGCTATCGCTAATGCTGTCACCTCTGTTCTCATTCTTGCTCTCAGTTTCAGAACTTCTTTCAAGTGCCCACCTCTGGGGCACTCTATACACATTAGCCCCTCTCTCCTGTCCTCGCCTATGCACAGCTCTCATGCACTCTTTACCTTCTTGCTTAGCCTCAAACCCCCTAGTGCCACTAACAAAAATAACAGCCGCCCTCATAAATCTCCTAGCCATCTGCTAACCCTCTCTATCCTGCTGCTACTAGCTGCTGGGGATATCTCTCCCAATCCTGGCCCACCCTCCACTGCTCCTAGCTATTACCCCCTACCGGGCTCACTAATAAAATCCCCAAGCCCAACTGATAGCCCATGCATAGCCTCCCCTGACTCCTTTAAATGTGCCCTCTGGAACTGCCAGTCAGCATGTAATAAACTGCCCATCATCCATGACTTTTTTACTGCTAAATCTTTAAACCTGCTAGCTCTAACAGAAACGTGGATACAGCAGTCTGACACGGCCTCCCCTGCTGCATTGTCTTACAATGGCCTGCAGTTCTCCCATACCCCGAGACCAGATGACAGGCGTGGCGGAGGAGTAGGTGCTCTTCTTTCCCCGAAATGCACCTACCAGGTCATCCCCCCTGTACCCTCACTCACTTTTCCATCATTTGAGGTACATATGCTACGGCTTTTCCGCCCGCTGTCCATGCGAGTAGCAGTTATCTATCGCCCCCCAGGCGCTCCTCGCCTGTTTTTGGACCACTTTGCTGCCTGGCTCCCCCACTTCCTATCCTGTGAAATTCCAACCCTCATCTTAGGTGATTTTAACATCCCCACTAATGACCCTATGTCCCCTTCTGCCTCTAAGCTTCTTTCGCTCACCTCCTCCCTTGGTCTCTCTCAACTCACAGCCTCTCCCACTCACAGGGATGGCAACACTCTTGATCTGGTCTTCTTCCGTCTCTGCTCTGTTTCCAACTTCACTAACTCCCCTCTCCCACTCTCGGATCATAACTTCCTCTCTTTCTCTGTCACGCTCCCTACCATCTCTCCAGACCCACCTACCTACAGTACCTACAGGAACCTTAAGGCCATTCACACCCAGGACTTTGCTGAATCCCTACAGTCCTCTCTGTCCCCCATCTCTCTCCTCTCCTGTCCCAACCTGGCTGCCGCTCACTACAACACCGCTCTCAAACATGCCCTGGATGAAGCAGCGCCCCCCAGAACCCGAGCCATTCGATGTAGAACACGGCAACCCTGGCTCACACCTCATACACGCTTCATCCGGCGGTGCTCTAGAAGTGCTGAACGGCTGTGGAGGAAATCGCAAACGGCACCAGACTTCCTCCACTACAAATTCATGCTCAGAACCTACAACCTCGCCCTCCACCACGCCAAACAAGTCTACTTCACCTCTCTAGTCTCCTCATTATCGCACAACCCTAAACGGCTCTTTGATACTTTTCACTCCCTTCTCAGCCCAAAACCGCAGCCCCCAGTGACGGATCTCAGTGCTGAAGAGTTGGCTGCTTACTTCAAAAAGAAAATAGACGACATCCGTCAGGAAATAACTTCCCAATCCCAGACTAGCCCTGACCCTAGTCCTGTCAGCACTGCATCTAGCTCCTGCTCACTGTCTGTACTCAGACCAGCGACAGAGGAAGAAGTCTCCAAATTGCTCTTCTCTGCTCGCCCCACCACCTGCGCTAGCGACCCTCTCCCCTCACACCTCCTCCGTTCCTTCTCCCCAGTGGTCATCTCCCATCTCACCACTATATTCAACCTCTCTCTGACCTCTGGCATCTTTCCCTCTTCTTTCAAACACGCCATCATATCCCCACTGCTAAAGAAACCGACTCTGGACGCGACTGATGCTGCCAACTACAGACCCATCTCAAACCTCCCCTTCATCTCCAAACTACTAGAACGCCTAGTTTACTCCCGCCTTGTAAGCTATTTATCAGAGAACTCTCTCCTAGACCCCCTACAGTCTGGCTTCCGACCTCAACACTCGACAGAAACTGCCCTTACTAGGGTATCCAATGACCTACTGTCAGCCAAATCGAGGGGCGATTACTCCCTACTGATCCTCCTTGACCTTTCTGCAGCGTTTGACACTGTTGACCACAAACTCCTCCTCAGTATGCTACGCTCCATTGGCCTAAAGGACACTGCCCTCTCCTGGTTCTCCTCTTACCTATCTGACCGCTCTTTCAGTGTCTCCTTTGCTGGCTCTACCTCCCCTCCTCTTCCCCTTGCTGTTGGGGTCCCCCAGGGCTCGGTCCTTGGCCCCCTTCTCTTCTCTATCTACACAGCCCCTATTGGACAAACCATCAGGAGTTTTGGCCTCAAATACCACCTGTACGCTGATGACACCCAGCTATACACCTCTGCCCGTGACATCTCTGCACCCTTCCTCCAAAACATCACTAACTGTCTGTCCGCTGTCTCTAACACCATGTCCTCTCTCTACCTAAAACTAAACCTCTCTAAAACTGACTTACTGGTATTTCCACCCTCCACTAACCGACCTCATCCTGACATCTCCATCTCAGTGTGTGGCGCCACCATAACTCCTAGACAACACGCCCGCTGCCTTGGGGTCATATTTGACTCTGATCTCTCTTTTGCCCCCTACATCCAATCTCTGGCCCGAACATGTCAGCTGCACCTCAAGAACATCGCAAGAATCCGCTCTTTTCTCACTGTGGAGACGTTAAAAACGCTTATTGTCGCCCTCATCCACTCCCGGCTCGATTATTGCAACTCGTTGCTGATCGGCCTCCCCTGTACCAGACTCTACCCTCTCCAATCCATCCTGAATGCAGCAGCCAGGCTCATATTCCTGTCCAGCCGCTACTCGGACGCCTCTGTCCTGTGCCGGTCACTGCACTGGCTGCCCGTTAAATACAGAATTCAATTCAAACTCGCTACCTTCATCCACAAAGCCCTCCACAGTACAGCGCCACCCTATATCGCCTCCCTCATCTCAATCCATCAACCAGCCCGGGCTCTCCGCTCTGCTAATGAAACCAGACTGAGCGCCCCTTTAATTCGAACTTCTCATTCCCGCCTCCAAGACTTCTCCAGAGCAGCACCGGTCCTCTGGAACGCACTACCAAAGGCTACCCGAGCAATCCAGGACTCGCAGAACTTCAGGCGTGCTCTAAAAACGCACCTCTTCAGGGAGGCATACCGCATTCCCTAAACAAACCTCTCTGTACTCCGCCTGATAACATGCTCCCTGACCTACTGACTGCAATCCCTGCTAGCCATCATAAACCGCTCCTGCAGTCACACCGTTTCTGCCGTCACACGGCTAAATGTCTGACCATTGTCTATGTGTATAGCATCGCTCACTCTCCACCTCGCCATACTGTGCACATCTCCAGCCCCTTTACCCTCTGTATCACCCCATTACTTGGAGTATGTAAGCTCGTTGGAGCAGGACCCTCACCCCTATTGTTTCCATCAACTGATTACTATATGTAACCGTGGTTCTGTAATGTTTGTATTTTGTCTTTCTGTATTCCCCCTGTCTATGTAAGCGCTGCGGAATATGTTGGCGCTATACAAATAAAGATTATTATTATTATTATTACTCTTGCTACAGAAATGTTTCAGGGGTCTGCCTATACTTCTGCTACATAAGTATTACTGGGGTCTGCCTAGACTTCTGCCACATAAATGTTACAGGGGTCTGCCTATACTTCTGCTACAGAAATGTTACTGGGGTCTGCCTATACTGTTACTAGAGAAATGTTACAGGGGTCTGCCTATACTGCTGCTACAGAAATGTTACTGGGGGTCTGCCTATACCGTTACTACAGAAATGTTACAGGGGTCTGTCTATACTGCCGCTACAGAAATGTTACAGGGGTCTGCCTATACTTCTGCTACAGAAATGTTACAGGGGTCTGCCTTACTTCTGCTACAGAAATGGTACTGGGGTCTGCCTATACTGCTGCTACAGAAATGTTACGGGGGTCTGCCCATACTGCTGCTACAGAAATGTTACTGGAATCTGCTTATACTGCTGCTACAGAAATGTTACAGGAGTCTGCCTATACTGCCGCTACAGAAATGTTACAGGGGTCTGCCTATACTGCCGCTACAGAAATGTTACAGGGGTCTGCCTATACTACTGCTACAGAAATGTTACAGGGGTCTGCCTATACTGCTGCTACAGAAATGTTACTGGGGTCTGCCTATACTTCTACTACAAAATGGTACTGGGGTCTGCCTATACTTCAACTACAGAAATGTTACTGGGGTCTGCCTATACTTTTACTACAGAAATGTTACTGGGGTCTGCCTATACTACTACTTCAGAAATGCTACAGGGGTCTGCCTATACTTTTACTACAGAAATGTTACTGGGGTCTGTCTATACGTTTACTACAGTAATGTTACAGGGGTCTACCTATACTTGTGCTACAGAAATGTTACTGGGGTCTGTTTATACCTTTGCTACAGGAATGTTACAGGGGTCTGTCTATACTAGAGGTGCATTAAGTCTTCCCATCGCTGTATTTTACCTATCTGGCACAAATAATACAGTGACTGACTAGGCCAGAATTGTGGGCCGAGGCCAAGTTGCTTGGTGGGGTGAAACTCTCCCATGGTTGGGCACTCTGATTTCTTCCTGTGTAATACCATCTTTGTGCACTTACAGCATAGGCGAGCAGCGGAAACCAAAGATTATTTTCGCTGCAAATAAAAGCATTCTTCTCTATCACCGGAAAAACGGGGGCATTTAGCTTTGTCAATCTGTTTTGATATTAGTCCTCTCCCTCCTCCTGAAAGATTTTGTCATCACGCTCAACTGCAAATTTTTCTGCGGCCCAAAAGGCTCATCTAACAATTTTTTTCCAATTTTTCAAAGTTTCAAAAGTATTGATACTTTAACATGAACCAATTTTTTGAACAGGGCTGCCTCCAGGCTGTGTTACAAATTAAGCAACAGCGAGCTGTATCTTTAAAAAAATATTTATGGGTTTCTCCTGCCCTCTCGGTTGAGCAATTTTTCAGGGGTACATTTGTACTCTTGGTACACTAATTTTTCTGACCTTCGCCTAGTCATGGTACCCCTTTTTCCAGGCGTTCGCCTATACTCTTGCTACAGAAATGTTTCAGGGGTCTGCCTATACTTCTGCTACATAAGTATTACTGGGGTCTGCCTAGACTTCTGCCACATAAATGTTACAGGGGTCTGCCTATACTTCTGCTACAGAAATGTTACTGGGGTCTGCCTATACTGTTACTAGAGAAATGTTACAGGGGTCTGCCTATACTGCTGCTACAGAAATGTTACTGGGGGTCTGCCTATACCGTTACTACAGAAATGTTACAGGGGTCTGTCTATACTGCCGCTACAGAAATGTTACAGGGGTCTGCCTATACTTCTGCTACAGAAATGTTACAGGGGTCTGCCTTACTTCTGCTACAGAAATGGTACTGGGGTCTGCCTATACTGCTGCTACAGAAATGTTACGGGGGTCTGCCCATACTGCTGCTACAGAAATGTTACTGGAATCTGCTTATACTGCTGCTACAGAAATGTTACAGGAGTCTGCCTATACTGCCGCTACAGAAATGTTACAGGGGTCTGCCTATACTGCCGCTACAGAAATGTTACAGGGGTCTGCCTATACTACTGCTACAGAAATGTTACAGGGGTCTGCCTATACTGCTGCTACAGAAATGTTACTGGGGTCTGCCTATACTTCTACTACAAAATGGTACTGGGGTCTGCCTATACTTCAACTACAGAAATGTTACTGGGGTCTGCCTATACTTTTACTACAGAAATGTTACTGGGGTCTGCCTATACTTCTACTTCAGAAATGCTACAGGGGTCTGCCTATACTTTTACTACAGAAATGTTACTGGGGTCTGTCTATACGTTTACTACAGTAATGTTACAGGGGTCTACCTATACTTGTGCTACAGAAATGTTACTGGGGTCTGTTTATACCTTTGCTACAGGAATGTTACAGGGGTCTGTCTATACTATAGGTGCATTAAGTCTTCCCATCGCTGTATTTTACCTATCTGGCACAAATAATACAGTGACTGACTAGGCCAGAATTGTGGGCCGAGGCCAAGTTGCTTGGTGGGGTGAAACTCTCCCATGGTTGGGCACTCTGATTTCTTCCTGTGTAATACCATCTTTGTGCACTTACAGCATAGGCGAGCAGCGGAAACCAAAGATTATTTTCGCTGCAAATAAAAGCATTCTTCTCTATCACCGGAAAAACGGGGGCATTTAGCTTTGTCAATCTGTTTTGATATTAGTCCTCTCCCTCCTCCTGAAAGATTTTGTCATCACGCTCAACTGCAAATTTTTCTGCGGCCCAAAAGGCTCATCTAACAATTTTTTTCCAATTTTTCAAAGTTTCAAAAGTATTGATACTTTAACATGAACCAATTTTTTGAACAGGGCTGCCTCCAGGCTGTGTTACAAATTAAGCAACAGCGAGCTGTATCTTTAAAAAAATATTTATGGGTTTCTCCTGCCCTCTCGGTTGAGCAATTTTTCAGGGGTACATTTGTACTCTTGGTACACTAATTTTTCTGACCTTCGCCTAGTCATGGTACCCCTTTTTCCAGGCGTTCGCCTATACTCTTGCTACAGAAATGTTTCAGGGGTCTGCCTATACTTCTGCTACATAAGTATTACTGGGGTCTGCCTAGACTTCTGCCACATAAATGTTACAGGGGTCTGCCTATACTTCTGCTACAGAAATGTTACTGGGGTCTGCCTATACTGTTACTAGAGAAATGTTACAGGGGTCTGCCTATACTGCTGCTACAGAAATGTTACTGGGGGTCTGCCTATACCGTTACTACAGAAATGTTACAGGGGTCTGTCTATACTGCCGCTACAGAAATGTTACAGGGGTCTGCCTATACTTCTGCTACAGAAATGTTACAGGGGTCTGCCTTACTTCTGCTACAGAAATGGTACTGGGGTCTGCCTATACTGCTGCTACAGAAATGTTACGGGGGTCTGCCCATACTGCTGCTACAGAAATGTTACTGGAATCTGCTTATACTGCTGCTACAGAAATGTTACAGGAGTCTGCCTATACTGCCGCTACAGAAATGTTACAGGGGTCTGCCTATACTGCCGCTACAGAAATGTTACAGGGGTCTGCCTATACTACTGCTACAGAAATGTTACAGGGGTCTGCCTATACTGCTGCTACAGAAATGTTACTGGGGTCTGCCTATACTTCTACTACAAAATGGTACTGGGGTCTGCCTATACTTCAACTACAGAAATGTTACTGGGGTCTGCCTATACTTTTACTACAGAAATGTTACTGGGGTCTGCCTATACTTCTACTTCAGAAATGCTACAGGGGTCTGCCTATACTTTTACTACAGAAATGTTACTGGGGTCTGTCTATACGTTTACTACAGTAATGTTACAGGGGTCTACCTATACTTGTGCTACAGAAATGTTACTGGGGTCTGTTTATACCTTTGCTACAGGAATGTTACAGGGGTCTGTCTATACTATAGGTGCATTAAGTCTTCCCATCGCTGTATTTTACCTATCTGGCACAAATAATACAGTGACTGACTAGGCCAGAATTGTGGGCCGAGGCCAAGTTGCTTGGTGGGGTGAAACTCTCCCATGGTTGGGCACTCTGATTTCTTCCTGTGTAATACCATCTTTGTGCACTTACAGCATAGGCGAGCAGCGGAAACCAAAGATTATTTTCGCTGCAAATAAAAGCATTCTTCTCTATCACCGGAAAAACGGGGGCATTTAGCTTTGTCAATCTGTTTTGATATTAGTCCTCTCCCTCCTCCTGAAAGATTTTGTCATCACGCTCAACTGCAAATTTTTCTGCGGCCCAAAAGGCTCATCTAACAATTTTTTTCCAATTTTTCAAAGTTTCAAAAGTATTGATACTTTAACATGAACCAATTTTTTGAACAGGGCTGCCTCCAGGCTGTGTTACAAATTAAGCAACAGCGAGCTGTATCTTTAAAAAAATATTTATGGGTTTCTCCTGCCCTCTCGGTTGAGCAATTTTTCAGGGGTACATTTGTACTCTTGGTACACTAATTTTTCTGACCTTCGCCTAGTCATGGTACCCCTTTTTCCAGGCGTTCGCCTATACTCTTGCTACAGAAATGTTTCAGGGGTCTGCCTATACTTCTGCTACATAAGTATTACTGGGGTCTGCCTAGACTTCTGCCACATAAATGTTACAGGGGTCTGCCTATACTTCTGCTACAGAAATGTTACTGGGGTCTGCCTATACTGTTACTAGAGAAATGTTACAGGGGTCTGCCTATACTGCTGCTACAGAAATGTTACTGGGGGTCTGCCTATACCGTTACTACAGAAATGTTACAGGGGTCTGTCTATACTGCCGCTACAGAAATGTTACAGGGGTCTGCCTATACTTCTGCTACAGAAATGTTACAGGGGTCTGCCTTACTTCTGCTACAGAAATGGTACTGGGGTCTGCCTATACTGCTGCTACAGAAATGTTACGGGGGTCTGCCCATACTGCTGCTACAGAAATGTTACTGGAATCTGCTTATACTGCTGCTACAGAAATGTTACAGGAGTCTGCCTATACTGCCGCTACAGAAATGTTACAGGGGTCTGCCTATACTGCCGCTACAGAAATGTTACAGGGGTCTGCCTATACTACTGCTACAGAAATGTTACAGGGGTCTGCCTATACTGCTGCTACAGAAATGTTACTGGGGTCTGCCTATACTTCTACTACAAAATGGTACTGGGGTCTGCCTATACTTCAACTACAGAAATGTTACTGGGGTCTGCCTATACTTTTACTACAGAAATGTTACTGGGGTCTGCCTATACTTCTACTTCAGAAATGCTACAGGGGTCTGCCTATACTTTTACTACAGAAATGTTACTGGGGTCTGTCTATACGTTTACTACAGTAATGTTACAGGGGTCTACCTATACTTGTGCTACAGAAATGTTACTGGGGTCTGTTTATACCTTTGCTACAGGAATGTTACAGGGGTCTGTCTATACTATAGGTGCATTAAGTCTTCCCATCGCTGTATTTTACCTATCTGGCACAAATAATACAGTGACTGACTAGGCCAGAATTGTGGGCCGAGGCCAAGTTGCTTGGTGGGGTGAAACTCTCCCATGGTTGGGCACTCTGATTTCTTCCTGTGTAATACCATCTTTGTGCACTTACAGCATAGGCGAGCAGCGGAAACCAAAGATTATTTTCGCTGCAAATAAAAGCATTCTTCTCTATCACCGGAAAAACGGGGGCATTTAGCTTTGTCAATCTGTTTTGATATTAGTCCTCTCCCTCCTCCTGAAAGATTTTGTCATCACGCTCAACTGCAAATTTTTCTGCGGCCCAAAAGGCTCATCTAACAATTTTTTTCCAATTTTTCAAAGTTTCAAAAGTATTGATACTTTAACATGAACCAATTTTTTGAACAGGGCTGCCTCCAGGCTGTGTTACAAATTAAGCAACAGCGAGCTGTATCTTTAAAAAAATATTTATGGGTTTCTCCTGCCCTCTCGGTTGAGCAATTTTTCAGGGGTACATTTGTACTCTTGGTACACTAATTTTTCTGACCTTCGCCTAGTCATGGTACCCCTTTTTCCAGGCGTTCGCCTATACTCTTGCTACAGAAATGTTTCAGGGGTCTGCCTATACTTCTGCTACATAAGTATTACTGGGGTCTGCCTAGACTTCTGCCACATAAATGTTACAGGGGTCTGCCTATACTTCTGCTACAGAAATGTTACTGGGGTCTGCCTATACTGTTACTAGAGAAATGTTACAGGGGTCTGCCTATACTGCTGCTACAGAAATGTTACTGGGGGTCTGCCTATACCGTTACTACAGAAATGTTACAGGGGTCTGTCTATACTGCCGCTACAGAAATGTTACAGGGGTCTGCCTATACTTCTGCTACAGAAATGTTACAGGGGTCTGCCTTACTTCTGCTACAGAAATGGTACTGGGGTCTGCCTATACTGCTGCTACAGAAATGTTACGGGGGTCTGCCCATACTGCTGCTACAGAAATGTTACTGGAATCTGCTTATACTGCTGCTACAGAAATGTTACAGGAGTCTGCCTATACTGCCGCTACAGAAATGTTACAGGGGTCTGCCTATACTGCCGCTACAGAAATGTTACAGGGGTCTGCCTATACTACTGCTACAGAAATGTTACAGGGGTCTGCCTATACTGCTGCTACAGAAATGTTACTGGGGTCTGCCTATACTTCTACTACAAAATGGTACTGGGTCTGCCTATACTTCAACTACAGAAATGTTACTGGGGTCTGCCTATACTTTTACTACAGAAATGTTACTGGGGTCTGCCTATACTTCTACTTCAGAAATGCTACAGGGGTCTGCCTATACTTTTACTACAGAAATGTTACTGGGGTCTGTCTATACGTTTACTACAGTAATGTTACAGGGGTCTACCTATACTTGTGCTACAGAAATGTTACTGGGGTCTGTTTATACCTTTGCTACAGGAATGTTACAGGGGTCTGTCTATACTATAGGTGCATTAAGTCTTCCCATCGCTGTATTTTACCTATCTGGCACAAATAATACAGTGACTGACTAGGCCAGAATTGTGGGCCGAGGCCAAGTTGCTTGGTGGGGTGAAACTCTCCCATGGTTGGGCACTCTGATTTCTTCCTGTGTAATACCATCTTTGTGCACTTACAGCATAGGCGAGCAGCGGAAACCAAAGATTATTTTCGCTGCAAATAAAAGCATTCTTCTCTATCACCGGAAAAACGGGGGCATTTAGCTTTGTCAATCTGTTTTGATATTAGTCCTCTCCCTCCTCCTGAAAGATTTTGTCATCACGCTCAACTGCAAATTTTTCTGCGGCCCAAAAGGCTCATCTAACAATTTTTTTCCAATTTTTCAAAGTTTCAAAAGTATTGATACTTTAACATGAACCAATTTTTTGAACAGGGCTGCCTCCAGGCTGTGTTACAAATTAAGCAACAGCGAGCTGTATCTTTAAAAAAATATTTATGGGTTTCTCCTGCCCTCTCGGTTGAGCAATTTTTCAGGGGTACATTTGTACTCTTGGTACACTAATTTTTCTGACCTTCGCCTAGTCATGGTACCCCTTTTTCCAGGCGTTCGCCTATACTCTTGCTACAGAAATGTTTCAGGGGTCTGCCTATACTTCTGCTACATAAGTATTACTGGGGTCTGCCTAGACTTCTGCCACATAAATGTTACAGGGGTCTGCCTATACTTCTGCTACAGAAATGTTACTGGGGTCTGCCTATACTGTTACTAGAGAAATGTTACAGGGGTCTGCCTATACTGCTGCTACAGAAATGTTACTGGGGGTCTGCCTATACCGTTACTACAGAAATGTTACAGGGGTCTGTCTATACTGCCGCTACAGAAATGTTACAGGGGTCTGCCTATACTTCTGCTACAGAAATGTTACAGGGGTCTGCCTTACTTCTGCTACAGAAATGGTACTGGGGTCTGCCTATACTGCTGCTACAGAAATGTTACGGGGGTCTGCCCATACTGCTGCTACAGAAATGTTACTGGAATCTGCTTATACTGCTGCTACAGAAATGTTACAGGAGTCTGCCTATACTGCCGCTACAGAAATGTTACAGGGGTCTGCCTATACTGCCGCTACAGAAATGTTACAGGGGTCTGCCTATACTACTGCTACAGAAATGTTACAGGGGTCTGCCTATACTGCTGCTACAGAAATGTTACTGGGGTCTGCCTATACTTCTACTACAAAATGGTACTGGGGTCTGCCTATACTTCAACTACAGAAATGTTACTGGGGTCTGCCTATACTTTTACTACAGAAATGTTACTGGGGTCTGCCTATACTTCTACTTCAGAAATGCTACAGGGGTCTGCCTATACTTTTACTACAGAAATGTTACTGGGGTCTGTCTATACGTTTACTACAGTAATGTTACAGGGGTCTACCTATACTTGTGCTACAGAAATGTTACTGGGGTCTGTTTATACCTTTGCTACAGGAATGTTACAGGGGTCTGTCTATACTATAGGTGCATTAAGTCTTCCCATCGCTGTATTTTACCTATCTGGCACAAATAATACAGTGACTGACTAGGCCAGAATTGTGGGCCGAGGCCAAGTTGCTTGGTGGGGTGAAACTCTCCCATGGTTGGGCACTCTGATTTCTTCCTGTGTAATACCATCTTTGTGCACTTACAGCATAGGCGAGCAGCGGAAACCAAAGATTATTTTCGCTGCAAATAAAAGCATTCTTCTCTATCACCGGAAAAACGGGGGCATTTAGCTTTGTCAATCTGTTTTGATATTAGTCCTCTCCCTCCTCCTGAAAGATTTTGTCATCACGCTCAACTGCAAATTTTTCTGCGGCCCAAAAGGCTCATCTAACAATTTTTTTCCAATTTTTCAAAGTTTCAAAAGTATTGATACTTTAACATGAACCAATTTTTTGAACAGGGCTGCCTCCAGGCTGTGTTACAAATTAAGCAACAGCGAGCTGTATCTTTAAAAAAATATTTATGGGTTTCTCCTGCCCTCTCGGTTGAGCAATTTTTCAGGGGTACATTTGTACTCTTGGTACACTAATTTTTCTGACCTTCGCCTAGTCATGGTACCCCTTTTTCCAGGCGTTCGCCTATACTCTTGCTACAGAAATGTTTCAGGGGTCTGCCTATACTTCTGCTACATAAGTATTACTGGGGTCTGCCTAGACTTCTGCCACATAAATGTTACAGGGGTCTGCCTATACTTCTGCTACAGAAATGTTACTGGGGTCTGCCTATACTGTTACTAGAGAAATGTTACAGGGGTCTGCCTATACTGCTGCTACAGAAATGTTACTGGGGGTCTGCCTATACCGTTACTACAGAAATGTTACAGGGGTCTGTCTATACTGCCGCTACAGAAATGTTACAGGGGTCTGCCTATACTTCTGCTACAGAAATGTTACAGGGGTCTGCCTTACTTCTGCTACAGAAATGGTACTGGGGTCTGCCTATACTGCTGCTACAGAAATGTTACGGGGGTCTGCCCATACTGCTGCTACAGAAATGTTACTGGAATCTGCTTATACTGCTGCTACAGAAATGTTACAGGAGTCTGCCTATACTGCCGCTACAGAAATGTTACAGGGGTCTGCCTATACTGCCGCTACAGAAATGTTACAGGGGTCTGCCTATACTACTGCTACAGAAATGTTACTGGGGTCTGCCTATACTGCTGCTACAGAAATGTTACTGGGGTCTGCCTATACTTCTACTACAAAATGGTACTGGGGTCTGCCTATACTTCAACTACAGAAATGTTACTGGGGTCTGCCTATACTTTTACTACAGAAATGTTACTGGGGTCTGCCTATACTTCTACTTCAGAAATGCTACAGGGGTCTGCCTATACTTTTACTACAGAAATGTTACTGGGGTCTGTCTATACGTTTACTACAGTAATGTTACAGGGGTCTACCTATACTTGTGCTACAGAAATGTTACTGGGGTCTGTTTATACCTTTGCTACAGGAATGTTACAGGGGTCTGTCTATACTAGAGGTGCATTAAGTCTTCCCATCGCTGTATTTTACCTATCTGGCACAAATAATACAGTGACTGACTAGGCCAGAATTGTGGGCCGAGGCCAAGTTGCTTGGTGGGGTGAAACTCTCCCATGGTTGGGCACTCTGATTTCTTCCTGTGTAATACCATCTTTGTGCACTTACAGCATAGGCGAGCCCAAGGAACTCCTGTTGCAGTGTTGAGCTATCTGTGATGGGACACATGGATTTCCCATTGCTATGTAACCAAGGGCACCTTGGGTCACACAAGGTGGAGGCTGGGACCAAACCTGACACTGGGCCCGCTAACGTGCTTCCCACACAGACTATAGCGGGTCCTGGTCATGGTGTCTTGGCCTTATAATGCCACCTCCTCCCCCTGCTTGGGGTCAGGGGATCAGCACTGGGCATCATGTTTTTTTCTCCCGTGTTACCACAGTTATCTGAGACACTGGTTTGGACCAAAGAAGAGCAGCGTCACAGCATTAATGAGACGTTCACAGCTGTACTACATCGAAGTCCGCTCTATGCCCATAATTGCTGAGGGTGTGTGCAGAGGCCTATATCCTCGGTGCAGTGCAAGTCTGCCATGTTTGGGCACTGTCATTTTTTCATGTTTATTACTGTCTTTTGGTTCCTTCAGCTCGCCTATGCTGTGTGTGCACAAAGACTTCCCACAAAGACACTGACTGACTTGGGTAGGGTGCAGAGTGCAGATGGCTTTCCCCAGGGGTGTAGCTAGAGGCTCATGGGCCCGGGTGCAAATGTTTAGCTTGACGTCCCCTTCCAGACCCGTCCAACCGCCACTCCTTTTCACAGCTACTCCTTGTATATCACTTTTAGCTACATTATTGTTTTTTTTTTTAATGACCCATCAATGGATTATTAGTAATCAGGGGTTTTAGCAGATTTTTAAAACATCCAGAACACAAGCCTCAAGGCTCGCTTTGCTTCCCAAAGAAAGTAAAAAATAATTTATAATAATAAACAATATATAACAGCATAATAACAAAATATACAATAGAGACAACATAAGCTAACTTTTATGTTAGGGCTCATGTCCACGACCAGGTTTTCACCACGTATTATGCATGCGTTGCGCACACACACACGTGGTGCGCAGTGAACGGAGTCAGTGAAAGCCAATGAATGGCGTGTAAATGTGCAAAAGAAATAAATCCCAGCATGCTCTCTTTCTCTGCGTACCACGCAACGTGAGCCCTGTACACTTGTATGATACACTGCCCATACGCAATACATTGTTTCCATACGCATTGTCACTCTAAACAGAGTGGGGAATTAAAAAAAGAATCCCACTTTGCATGTGCAGTGCCACACAAAGCCATATGCGGTCCCTGCCGGCACCGTGCATGGATGGGAAATGTGTGAGATGCTAGTGGTCTCCTACAGCGCTCAGCCAATCAGAGGCAAGTCTGACTCACACCCCCTTCACACCCACTGCAGGCCGGCCGCTCTGAACTCCGTCTGCCGGGACAAGGTAAGTATATAGATTTTTTTTATTTTTACACTTTTCTGGATGAATTGCAGGGAAGGGCTTATATATTTAAGCCCTTCCCGACAATTCATCCTGCGCTCGCCCGCAGCGCATTGCTTTCAACAGAGCCGGCTGTATTGCCGGCTCCATTGAATTCAATGCGCTGGACAGCTCCAGCCCGTTTCTAATGAAACGCGGCTAGGAGCAGATTTTTCGGGCGATTTTTTTGGCCCCGGTCACGCGATTTGCGGATTAGCATCCGTCATGCGATCCGCAAATCGCGCGAAAAAACGCCCGTGTGACTAAGGCCTAAGGATGCAATGATTTTGGGGGGTTTCACTTCTCCACTTTTCAAAAGCCATACCTTTTATATTTTTCCACCAACATGGTGGTATGAGGGCTTGTTTTCTGCGTGGCAAACTGTAGCTTTTATTGGTATCTTTTGGGTGTACATAAAATGTATTGTAAAACTTTTATTCACTTTTTTTGAGGCCTGGGAGAGAAAACACATCAATTCTGCCATTTTTGTACGGCACTAATCATGCAGCATAAATGGCATGATACATTTTTCTGTGGGTCGGCATGATTACAACGATACTATCTCACAGAATGCTCCTTATTTCCCTCCACTCCCATCACACAGAACCCCCCCTGTCCCACCACACATTCCCCATCACACAGAACACTTCTTGTTCCCCCCCACTCCCATTACACAGAACCCCCCTGCCCCCCACCACACAGAACACCTCTTGCTTCCCCCCACTCCCATCACACAGAACACCTCTTATTTCCCTCCACTCCCATCACACAGAACCCCCCCTGCACCCCCCCACTCCCCATCACACAGAACACCTCTTGTTTCCCCCCACTCCCATCACACAGAACCCCCCTGTCCCCCCCACACTCCCCATCACACAGAACCCCCCACACACACACTTCCCATCACACAGAAAACCTCTTGTTTCCCCCCACTCCCATCACACAGAACCCCCCTGCCCCCCCACCACACAGAACACCTCGTTTCCCCCCACACCCATCACACAGAACCCCCCCTTTCTCCCCCACGCTCCCCATCACATAGAACACCCCTTTTTCACCCCCATTGCCATCACACAGAACCCCCCCCCCTCTGCCCCCTCCCCCCCCCAGACTCGCCATCTCACATAACACCTCTTGTTTGCCCCCCACTCCCATCACACAGAACACCCCCTGCCCCCCCACACTCCCCATCACACAGAACACCTCGTTTCCCCCCACTCCCATCACACAGAACCCCCCCCCACCCCCCCCCCCCCACACTCCCC
The DNA here is from genome assembly GCF_035609145.1 of Eleutherodactylus coqui. Taxonomy (NCBI): domain Eukaryota; kingdom Metazoa; phylum Chordata; class Amphibia; order Anura; family Eleutherodactylidae; genus Eleutherodactylus; species Eleutherodactylus coqui. Next base: position 156,858 of record NW_027102567.1, on the reverse strand, counting down.
ATCACACAGAACACCTCTTCTTTCCCCCATTCCCATCACACAGAATCTCCCATGCCCCCCCCCCCACACACTCCCCATCACACAGAACTAGAGATGAGCGAATGTACTCGTCCGAGCTTGATGCTTGCTCGAGTATTAGGGTACTCGAGATGCTCGTTACTCGAAACGAGCACCAAGCGGTACTCGAGTCAATTCCATTCCCTTCCCTGCCTGTTTTTCACCTCTTTTCGTTTGCACTGCAAATATCTACAGTAGTAAAAAAGTAACATATAAAATGGAAAGGACGCCTGATGCTGAATGTAACGGCAAAATCAAGAGCTTTTTACCTTTTTTAGAACATTTTTATTTTGTACGGTTATACGCAGGTGGAATTCGAGATATTACAGGCATGTAAAGAACCTTTTGAAAATCGTTATATAAGCTACATGATACACGCATGAAAACTTTCTAGATTATCCAATAGATAATATAATCAGGCTTGACAAAGATCCATTATTGGATCGAAACGTTGCTGTTTCATAGGACCATGATGGAATAAAGTGTCATTTTATTGCTCTAACATTGGTGTGGATGCTGCCTCTGATTATATTATCTATTGGACAAATGGAGCGTGTGTGGATCCAACCCAGACCGAGGCGTGACATCACCCTAATGATTATCACCATGTTACGGTAATTGGATAAATGAGTGCTGCAGTGTGATTGTATGTATATGACAATACTTTCTAAATTATGTCCTGACATTTTTTTTTCTCTTTTAATACAGTAACCTCAACACTACAGAGAACAACACAAAAACAATAAAAAACAGAATTTGCTCTCTATACATCTATTCAGTATTTTGAAAGCCATACATTCCACATTTCCTTATATTTCAACAGATTGTTAGATCGAGTTGCCATCAATTTCTCCATTGAAGCACGAGAGATCAGCAAATCACAGAGGTCTTCTATTCTTAGGGGCAGCACTTTCTTCCATTGTTTGGCTATTAGATAAGACGCAGACATAAAAATATGTCCTATCATCTGTCTAAGTTGGTCGTGTATCCCTTCCATGTGTAAAAGAAGGCGGGCACTTTCGGGACGTTTGGTGAAATTGAGATTTGTAATATTTTTGATCATAAGAAATATTTATTTCCAGTAAATGGTTAAACACAGGCAGTCCCAAAAAATGTGGAGCAGAGAACCCTTACCACTGCAACGCCTGCAACACACGTGACCCTCACACATGCCCCTGTTTTTAAGAGACACTGGACACTGTACCTCTCTCGATTTCCAAGATCTTTAGACCAGATCTTTCATAAAACTCCAGTGTCTCTATGGGGATATGGGGTGTATTAGATTGAGGAGAGGGAACAAGATTTTTGATCAGATATTTCCAGGCGTTCAGAGAAGCCTGTACCATGGGGGACAAATCAGGATATATAATATTAAGTGTGGGAACTTTTTCAAGAAGGGATAGAATATAAGCCCATAATAGCGCCCCCAATGGTCTCTGCTTGTTAGATGCTTCCTCGATTGCTAACCAGCCTATATCTCTAGCCAGGGATGACCAGTATGTTGTCTGATTTATAATTGCAGCCTTTTGATATGCTTCTATTTTTGGTGCACCTACTCCGCTCTTACCCGTTCTCAGAGCTAGAATATTTAGAGCTACTCTGGGTCTCTTTCAAAGTGAGTAACTTGTTTCTGCAATTTTTTGAGAAGTTTAATGGGCAGCACAATCTGAAGAAAACTAAAAACATACAAGAGCTTAGGGAGCGTCATCATTTTATAAATTGCAATTTTGCTCAGCCATGATAAGTACTGGGACTTGTATGAGTCTAGCTCTCACCGCAGAGAATCCATCAAAGGGTTAATATTTCTTTCTACTATCAAATTTAAGGGATGGGACAACATAATCCCCAAGTAGGGAATGGTATTGTTGCAGCCGTGCTGAGGCCTGCACCTTGCTTGCAGGCCAGACCAGGTTTTGGGTGTGCCCTTGCTTCTCCAGGAGCTGAGGGGTGTGGTAGCGGCAGGAGTAATGTCAGTCAGCACCTGGTGCTGAATAGCCTGGCTACTACTTAAACAGTGCCAGCACTATCTCCTGTGCTGGTCAATCACTTCAGTTGCAGTTGGACAGCGACGGAGCAACACATCTTGGCGGAAGCTCTCCAGGCTAGCTAAGTTCTTTTCTGTTTTGTTTTTGTTTTCTGTTTCACCTTTATTTTGTGCTAGGGCTCCCTAATAGTGATTTGTTAGTGGCCCAGGCATGCGTGCGGGCTCGCACTTGTCAGAGCGATCGGTCCGCCGAGTAGGCAGGGCCCCCTCCCGGGTTAGGGGACTATAGGGAGAGTATTCCCCATAGTTTTATGTTTCTTTTGCACACTTGTGCCCTTGGTTTGTGTAATTGTGGTTGCACGTCCGGAGGACGCAACAGATTGACCAGCCCTTACCTACTCAGGGAGATTCTGTGCTGTTAACATGAATCCCCTTGAGGTTTTGTTGCACCAGCTCGGCACGCTGGCTGTGGAGGTCGCTGAGATTAAACAGCGACAACTTGCGCTGCAGGTTTCCAGCAAGGAACCAAAAATTGAGCTACCGGACCGTTTTTCTGGTGACAGGCAGAAATTCGGATCCTTTCGAGAGGCCTGTAAGCTCTATTTCAGACTGGATCCTAGCTCTTCGGGGGACGACGCACAGAGGGTGGGCATTGTAATGTCCAGACTGCAGGGGGCACCACAGGCATGGGCATTTTCATTATCCCCGACGTCTGAGGCTCTGACCTCAGTGGATAACTTTTTTGCTGCTTTGGGTCTTATTTATGACGACCCCGATAAGATAGCGGTGGCTGAGGGAAATATCAGACGTTTGCGACAGAGAGATTACACTGTTGAAGGTTATTGTGCTAAGTTTCGACGTTGGGCAGCAGAAACTCAGTGAAATGACCCTGCTTTAAAGAGCCAGTTCCATTGTTAGGGGACTATAGGGAGAGTATTCCCCATAGTGTTATGTTTCTTTTGCACACTTGTGCCCTTGGTTTGTGTTATTGTGGTTGCATGTCCGGAGGACGTAACAGCTATCCTCCTGCCACTGGAAGGGAAACTCTTTCCTTAAAGCTTCACGGTGGCTGGGTGAAATATCAATTCCCAGAATTTGGGACTTGGTGGCATTCAAGCTGTAATAAGACACTTTACTATACATCTGTATATCCTTCCAGACCTCTGTCAGACTGGAGAGTTATGGTTAAAGTCAGATTGATATTATCTTCAAATAAACCTAATTTATGGTTAAGGGAACCTGTGATAACACCCTGCACACACATGTTGGTACAGATCAATTAAGCCAGAGGTTTAATAGCCATAGTAAAAAGCAAAGGGGACAGCGGGCAACCCTGTCTTACCCCACTGGAAATATTAAAAAGTCTCAAAAGTTTTCCGACAACCAGGACTCTAGCCGCAGGGGAAGAGTAAAGTGCTGTAATTTTATTAATCACGGTATTTCCCATGCCAAACTTTTTAAGGGCTAAGAAAGCAAAGTCCCAATAGACCCTATTAAAGGCATTTTTAGTGTCCAACATTAGGAGCACAGTAGGGGTACGAGATTGTTCTGATATATGGATCAAGTTTATAACTTTGCGTATGCTGTTTGGTGCTTGTCTGTCCTTTGTAAACCTTACTTTGTCAGAGTGAATAACCTTAGGGAGAATAGTCAGTAGGCAATTAGCTATCAATTTAGCATAAATTTTAGCATCTGAATGTAACAAAGAAATTGGGCGGATATTGCTGCAGACATTCTTCTGGAAGGGACCCGTCGTCTGCAGCTAAATTTAAAGTTTCTAGTAAACATGGAGACAAATATTCTGTAAAATATTTATTTGCAAACCCCTCGGGACCAGGGGCCTTTAGGGGCTTCAAGGATTTTATTACCGAATCTAACTGTACTGAAGAGAAAGGGGCCCCCAATATCTTATCTTCTTTAGATATAGTCTGTGAAGGGCTGTGGGGAAAAAAGTCTTCTAAGCTTTCTGATGTTGAATGCGGATTGTTTCCTTTAGCTACCAAAATTATTTTTACTGCGTTTTTTGTTTCCTGTGACATATAGGGCAATTTTTAAAATCTCTTTTTCACTGCCTTTTTTTAATTAGTTTTATTGGGGGTAAAATGCTAAAAAAAATTGGTTTTTTTTAACATTTATAGTTATTTTTTTTATTTAGTATATTTATGCTAAAATAAAGTATGGAATGGGTTCTTCTATTTATTTTGGACATTTTGATATATAGTATATATGGTTTTGGTTTACAGGGCACATACAGCGATGGTTTTTGTTGGCGTCGGCTTTGTGTTATTTTCTTTCTTATGATATATGATGTATCTTATGATGTATATATTGTTGTTGTATTCTGTGATATTGTTCTTATTATGTATGTAATTGTGTTTTTTTTACTATCTATGTCCCCCATAAAGTCATATAAGACCTCTGGGGAACATTCATTTTTTTATTTTTATTTGACACTTTCCCACTGTATCTGAGGCATCCAAAGGACCTGCAGTTACAGGAGAAAGCAACCCCTGTAGTGACATTAGTCACTGGCAGAGCTGGCCAGGGTCTAGTATGACCCTCCAGCTCTGCAGAGAACCCCTGCGGTCACATGACCCCCCCTCCCCCCCCCCCCCCCCGGGTTCCCGATGTGAAAGTTACACTGTACTTTCACTTTCAGTACACAGTGCTCATTGAGCACTGTATACTCAGGGAAGCAGAAGGCTGTCACTAACAGCTGATAACCCGTCCCTGCCTCTGAATTATTGCAGAGCCAGGAGGCTCAAAGCGTCGCCGTAATTTTACAATCAGCGGTGCTTTAAGCCCATAAATTTACTGTGCCTGGTTCTTAATGGGTTAATAAGATCATCTACTTCTTGTGATTTCTCTTTTTTTTAAATCTTGCCCCCTATTAAATAAATATACCTCTTGTATAAGCTTTATGTGCCAACCAGACCCACTTAGCATTCCACTTAAAATAGTTCTTAATCTTGTCTAATATAATTTCTCTATTAGAGATGAGCGAGCACCAAAATACTCGGGTGCTCGTTGCTCGAGTCGAGCTTTCCGCAATGCTCGAGAGTTCGTTTCGAGTAACGAACCCCATTGAAGTCAATGGGCGACTCGAGCATTTTTGCATATGACCCATGCTCGCTAAGGTTTTTATTTATGAAAATCTGCAAAACCTACGAAAGTGATGGAAACGACACAGGAACGGATAGGGCAGACGAGGGGCAACATGCCGGGCTGCATCTCAGGTTCCCAGGTCTCACTATTAAGCCACAATAGTGGCAAGAGTGCCCCCCCACACACACACACACACACACACACAATTTTTACTTTGGACAAACCCTCATTAGCAAGGCACACCTTAGCTAAGCACCACACTACCTCCAACCAAGCACAATCACTGCCTGCGGGACACACCGCTGCCTCTTCTCCTGCGTTACATGCAGCCCAACCCCCCGCACGACCCTGCATCTGCAGCGCACACAAAAGTGTCCCTGCGCAGCCTTCAGCTGCCCTCATGCCACATGCTTGCTTCATAGCCACACTACCCTCATGTCTATTTATAAATGCGTCTGCCATGAGGAGGAACCAGAGGCACACACTGCAGAGGGTTGGCAGTGCCAGGCAGTGACTCACTTTGAAGGTGGGGGGGGCGATAGTCCACAATGCTGTTGAGAATTGATAATAGATTGACGTTCGATCTTCATTCCCATCCCGTGCCACCTCCATCAGGAGCTGCAAACGTGGGCATAAAAGGGACTCAGCTGCAGGCCCAGCACTTCTACACATCTCCACAATGCAGCAATGCTCTGTGTGGGAAGGATGTGAGCGGGCCCTGGGTCAGCCTCTGTCCCAGCAAACACCTTGTGTGGCCCAAGGTGCTGCGAGTGACATAGCAATGGGGACTCCATGTGTCCACTCACTACTCATTCTGTTTGGGTATCGGATACCTCATCGACAACGCAAGGGGTAAACTATCTGCACTCTGCACCCTACCCAAGTCTCTCAGTGTTTTGGGGACAGACAGGTAAAACACCTCAATGGGAAGTCTGTGTGCACCCACATCATAGGTGGCTCCCAGGAACCCACAGACAGTACATAAAGAAATCCCATTGCAGTGCCCCGGATAGCTGAGGTGACGTGAGAGAAAATACATGTTGGCCTCGGCCCACAATCCATGCCCTAGTCAGTCTAAGTTTTATTTTTGGGCCAGATAGGTAGAACACCGCGATGGGAAGACTTAGTGCACTGATAGTATACACAGACCCCTGTAATATTCCTGTAGCAAAGGTATAAGCTGAACCCAGTAAGAGTTGTGTCGTAGTAGTCTAGGGAGACCCCAGTAACATTTCTGTACTAACTGTATAGACAGCCTGCAGTAACATTTAATTAGCAGAAGTATAGGCAGACCCCTGTAACATTTCTGTAGCAGAAGTATAGGCAGACCCCAGTAACATCCTTGTGGCAGAAGTATAGGCAGACCCCTGTAACTTTCTTGTAGCAGAAGTATAGGCAGGCAGACCCCAGTAAAATTTCTGTAGTTTCTCAAACATTGGGATACCATGAGCGTAGGCAAAGGCCGGAAAAATTAGTTGGATAAGAGTGTAGACGTGGGCCCGAAAAATAAGTGTACCAAGAGTACAAGTGTACCTCTGAAAAATTTATCACCCGAGAGGGCAGGTGAAACCCATAAATATTTTTTGAAAGATACAGCTCATTGTTGCTTAATTTGTAACAGAGCCTGTCTGCAGCCCTGTTGAAAAAATGGGTTCATGTTAAAGTATCAATACTTTTGAAACTTTGAAAAATTGTGAAAACGTTGGTAGATGTTGATGAGCCTTTTGGGCCACAGAAAAATTGGCCGTTCAGCGTGATGACATGTTTCTGGAGGAGGAGTAGCAGGAGGAGGACTAATGTTAGAGACAGATTGACAAAGCTAAATGCCCCGTTTTCCCGGTGATACAGAAGAGTGCTTTTATCAGCGGTTGCAGCGAAAAGAATGTTTAGGTTCCGCTGCTCTCCGCCGGTGAAGAAGAGAAGTCTGGGGAAATCCAGGCTTTGTTCATCTTTGTGAGAGTAAGCATGTCGGCACTGGCAGTTGACAGGCGGGTACGCTTATCCGTAATGATTCCCCCAGCTGCACTAAACACCCTCTCTGACAAGACGCTAGCGGCAGGGGAAGCAAGCACCTCCAGGGCATACAGCGCAAGTTTGTGCCACGTGTCCAGCTTTGACACCCAGTAGTTGTATGGAGCAGAGGCGTCACGCAGGACGGTGGTACGATCGGCTACGTACTCCCTCACCATCTTTTTACAGTGCTTCCTCCGACTCAGCCTTGACTGGGGAGTGGTGACGCAGTCTTGCTGGGGAGCCATAAAGCTGTCAAAGGCCTTGGAGAGTGTTCCCCTGCCTGCGCTGAACATGCTGCATGATCTCCACGCCTCCCCTGCTACTTGGCCCTCGGAACTGCGCCTTCTGTCGCTAGCACTGTCAGATGGGAAGTTTAGCATCACTTTGTCCACCAGGGCCCTGTGGTATTGCATCACTCTCAAACCCCTTTCCTCTTCGAGAATGAGAGTGGAAAGGTTCTCCTTGTACCGTGGGTTGAGCAGGGTGTACATCCAGTAATCCGTAGTGGCCAGAATGCGTCTAATGCGAGGGTCATGAGAAAGGCAGCCTAACATGAAGTCAGCCATGTGTGCCAGGGTACCAGTACGCAACACATCACTGTCCTTACTAGGAAGATCACTTTCAGGATTGTCCTCCTCCACAGCCCATACACGTTGAACAGATGAGATGCAAGCAGCATGGGTGCCCTCTGCATTTGGCCCAGCTGTCTCTTCCCCCTCCTGCTCCTCCCCCTCCTCCTTCTCCTCCAAAATGCGCTGAGATATAGACATCAGGGTGCTTTGACTATCAAGCGACATACTCTCTTCCCCCATCTCCTGTTCCGACCGCAAAGCGTCAGCCTTTATGCTTTGCAGCGAACTTCTCAGCAGGCATAGCAGAGGAATGGTGAAGATAATGATTGCAGCATTGCCGCTCACCATGTGGGTAGACTCCTCAAAGTTTCCAAGGACCTGGCAGATGTCTGCCATACAGGCCCACTCCTCGGTAAAGAATTGGGGAGGCTGACTACCACTACGCTGCCCATGTTGGAGTTGGTATTCCACTATTGCTCCGCGCTGCTCATACAGCCTGGCCAACATGTGGCGCGTAGAATTCCACCGTGTTGGAAAACCGATGTTGCAGGGTCCTCAGGGTGGCAGCGTCCATGGTGGACTTGCGGAAATGTGCGCAGATGTCGAGCAGGTCTGACAAGTGAGGGTAGTTTTTCAGAAACTGCTGAACCACCAGATTGAAGACGTGGGCCAGGCATGGCATGTGTGTGTGGCTGCCGAGTGCAGAGCCGCCACCAGGTTACGTCCGTTGTCACACACGACCATGCCCGGTTGGAGGCTCAGCGGCGAAAGCCAGAGGTCGGTCTGCTCTGTCAGACGCTGCAACAGCTTAGGGGCCGTGTGCCTCTTGTCACCTAGGCTGAGTAGTTTCAGCACGGCCTGCTGACGATTGCCCACTGCTGTGCTGCTGCACCGCGCCACACCAACTGCTGGCGACGCGCTGCTCACGTTTCTTAATTGAGAGGTAGAGGTTTCGTAGGAGGGGGAGGGTTTAGAGGAGGTGGCATAGACCGCCGCAGATACCAGAACCGAGGGTGGGTTGGATCTGAGTGGCAGGTTGGGGTGCAAGGGGAGAGGCAGTGGTGTGACCCGGAGGCGGTGAACGGCCTTTGTCCCACCTTGTGGGGTGCTTGGCCATCATATGCCTGCATATGCTGGTGGTGCTGAGGCTGGTACTGGTGGCTCCCCGGCTGATCTTGGTGCGACACAGGTTGCACACCACTGTTCGTCGGTCGTCTGCGCTCTCACTGAAAAACATCCACACCTTTGAACACCTAGCCCTCTGCACGGAGGCTTGGCGTGAGGGGATGCTTTGGGAAACAGTTGGGGTATTCTTCGCTCTGGACCTGCTCACACTGCTCATTTGTAATAAAGGTCTACCACATGGACCCAAAAATTGTGATATGAAGCTGGGGACCCCAGAAACGTGCCTCTCTCCTAAGCCCGCAGCAGCCGGCTGTGATTCACCTGGACCAGGAACTCAGCCTGTGCCCACACCCTCACTTGGACCTCCACGTCCACGTCCTATAGCCCTACCCCTCAGCATGGTGTATTATGAATAGAGCAGACACAGAGCGGTGTAAATAATTATGGAATTATTGGCGTACAGTTGGAGGCTGACAGCGGTATTGTAATGCTAACTCCAGGCAGAAACAATTGATACAGAAGGCTGCAAACAGGCCTAACCGTGCAATAGTGATTTACTACAACTCCCAGCAGGCAGGCAGTAAAATGCACACAGTCACAGATAGCCCAACGAAGGAGCTTTTATTTAAATTTTTTTGAAAAATAGGCTATATAGCGTCTATATGACTTTCCCTCTTTCCCTCTAGCAGGGGCTGTCACAGTACAGTGTGCGTGAAGTTGACGGCAGACACAGAGCAGTGTGAATAATTATGGAATTATTGGCGTACACTTTCACGCTTTCAGCGGTTATGTTATGCTAACTCCAGGCAGAAACAAAGAATAAGGAAGGCTGCAAACAGGCCTAGCTGTGCAATAGTGATTCACTACAACTCCCAGCAGCCAGGCAGTAAAATGCACACGGTCAGAGGTAGCCCAACGAACGAGCGTCTATAGGATTTTCCCTTATCAGTGGCTGTCGCCGCATGTTGTGCGTGAAGTTGACTGCACACACAGAGAGGTTTTAAAAACTTATTGAATTATTGGCGTGCAGTTGGAGGCTGCCAGCGCTTATGTAACGCAAACTGCAGCCAGAAAAAAATGATACGCAAGGCTGCAAAAAGGCATAGCTGGGTAATAGTCAGGCATTACAACTCCCAGCAGCCAGGCAGTAAAATGCACATGGTCACAGGTAGCCCAACGAAGGACCGTTGGGTTTTTTTTTTTAGACAGGATTCTACACTACCACTCTCCCTGCCTCACCAGTACTGCCCCTATACTCTGTATAATTGACTGCAGACTGAAAACGCTATAGCCTGCACAGCCCGAGATGAAAAAAAAAATTTTTTGCGCAAAACTGCTCCCAGCAGCCACAACAGTAATGCACACGGTCAGATGTGGCCCTAAGAAGGACCATTGGGGTTCTTGAAGACGCCAACACTCTCACTATAGCACCAGCAGCACTCCCCCTAATGTCTGCCAGCGTGTGTCTAAGGCGAGCCGCAGGTGGGACCGCTTTAAATACTCGGCGGTCACTTGATCTCACCATCCACTCGCTGCAGGGGGGTGGGATAGAGCTGGCACGTCACACGATGAAGTTGTAATGCCTTCCCTGCATGTCTATTGGCCAGAAAATGGTGCTAAACATGCAGGGAAGGAAAAGGAATTGACTCGAGTACCGCGTGGTGCTCGTCTCGAGTAACGCGCATCTCGAGTACCCTAATGCTTGAGCGAGCATCAAGCTCGGACGAGTACGTTCGCTCATCTGTATTCTCTATATTTGGGTATTTTCATCAGGAATGTATTTATTCTCCAAGGTTTAGGATGTGAATACTGAGGTCCCAGACAAAGGGTGGTAACACTGGGAGCGTGGTCAGACCACATGCTGTTCCTAATTTAGAAGATGACACAGCGGGTAATAGTGATCTATTTACAAGGCATATGTCTATCCTGGAAAAGGATCTGTGGCGGGCCGAGTAAAAGGAAAACGCATGGGAAGAGGCGTTCTTGCAACAGAAAGTGTTTCCCTTTGCAACCAAGGTCCAAGCGAAGGCATACGTCTATTACTAGTACCTGCATATCTAGCTCTCTGTCCAGGGTAATATTGAAGTCTCTGCCAATAATCATATCACCCCTAGTAAGCCTCCGCACCTCGCTCATTACTTTGTTCAAGAAATGAATTTGCTTGGTATTTGGAGAATAAATATTCGCTATTGTCACTGGAACTGAGTTGATGATACAAACTATAATAATATAGCGGTCTTTAGGGTCTGAAATTTGCATTCGCTGTGAATATTCAAAAATTGTTTCATGGAGGGGGTGCAGACACTTGGAAATGCGACTTCTGTAAACACACTATGTATGCTCCAGATTGTAATGCCTCTCTCCGGACGGCTCTTCTCCTAAAGGCAGAATTAAGGCCCCTCGCATTAAAGGAAAATATTTATTGACATACTTTTTAAATATATTGAGGTAAAATGTGGGGCAGGCTCGTTAATCGCATTTAGAGCATTAAACAATACTGAACAATAAAACAAAAAACAAATAGAACATTGTGAGGACATACCAGACTATAGGAGCTGTCCTCAATCGGGGGGTGGAAAGTCTCTTAAGGTCCAGCAGCCTCCTATACTTTCAATAAAGGATTTGGTAGAAGGAAAAGAGTGAACAAAATCAACGGGCTCATGTTTTCTGCTCCAACCGGAGTTGTTTTTCTTGAAGGCTTAGAATTTTGGGAAGCCCATAGATCTAGAGCCAAGGAAATGTGCCAAGTTTTGAGGATCTCCTCTTTGGATTCCAGATTATGGATAATATCTGTTTTTTCATCTTTTTTTATTAATAATTTATGGGACCCCCCCCCCCCCCCCCCCCCATTTGTAGGCGATGCCAGCTTGTCTAAGGGCCATAGTTACGGGTAAAAGGGACCTTCTGGCTTGCATAGTTGCATAGTTGACTGAGGTAGATCCGAGAACAACTTTATATTTGAAAAAGGGGCCATGCTTTCGAAATTAAAGCCTCCTTGAGATGGTAGAAATGGATATGGGCAATAGTGTCGCAAGGTGTTGCTTCCGGTAGAAATCTGGGTTTTGGGAGTCTATGAATCATATCATCAAAAATGATGGATTAACTGAAACTTGTTTGGTTCCTTCTTTGAAACTACCCCCAGTGGTGACACCACAAATTTCTGTGAAGGAGGGTCCTTGAAAGGTCCTGCCTTGCGTCCTAAACTAACGACCTTCGCCAAATTTTTGGTTACAATCTCTGGACACCTCAGTGCTGACAGCAAATTTTTTTGTAGAAATGTTAACTTATGCACCAGAGCGAAATGGCAAAACTGTCCTTAAAATCCCTCAACAATAACTCGTCCTTCTCCTTGTTATGGTATCTATTTAGGAACTACACCAACTCTACCAACATCACCGGGGTCATCACTTTTTTCAAGACCCCTGGGAGTTATCCCCTTTCCTTTCCTGAAGCACTTAGCTGCTCCATGTGACCCTTCATTACAAAGGGAGCAGCAATGTTTGAACCTACAGCCCGCCCCGAATTTACATTGGCCTTCATTGAATTGCTAACAAAACCAAATCTATAACCTTCTGCCTGGTCTCCTTGACTTCCGGCTTGCGAATTAGAAGCGGGGCCTGATGACCCGGCTCCTGCCTGAAAGGGCTGCCCAAAACGCACTGGGGCCATTACCCTTAGCCACAAACAGATGTTTTTTCATGCCATGTGATTGATGGCCGGACTGCTTTCCGCTGCCTGAACTGCTCATCATAGCGCAGCCATGTCTGCCCCCCTGAAAACTCGATAAGCTTCTCCTATTGAATCCAAATAACAAAAAAGGCTGGAGCAATTTTCCAGAACTTTTTTTTTCTTTCTTTTTCCCCAATTACACTTGCCAAAATGGCAAATGCTTGCAGCCAATTGGTGAATGTCTGAGGAATTATACGCCACCTATGTCTCTTCTCCTCCTCCTTATTGTACTCTGTCCTCTTCACTTTATCTAAATTAATTTTTCCAATGGTAGGAGGGAGAATATTTCCACATATTCATCCTTCCAGATCTTTTCCCTAACTTCTTTCTTCAATCAGGCCCACAATGGCCCCTCAAAGCAAACACAGACCTCCCCTTTCACCCTATCATCCCAGTAAATCCTGTCCCCATCCTTTTCTGTTTGTACTGCCATGGTAACCCCCACTAGTGATTGCAGACCAGCCCCCCCCCAGCCAAGCTTCCACCCAGAGTACCATCCCTGCTGGATGAAGCTCGCATCGGCAAGTTCCATGCCGCTGTCAGCAACGGGACCAGCCACACCTCCGACACCCCCCACTGCCTTTCTACCCCAGTCTCATTGACTGAGCTTCCATTCGGAATCCTTTCCCTGCTGAATGACGTGCTGACCGGCATGTAACACAGCGAAACAGGCCGTGGACTAGGCCCTAATTCCTGTCCCTGCAAAAACTCCACCATGCATCCTACTAATGCCCTAACCTCATTGCTAGCACCGCACACAGCTGCAAAGGCATCACCAAACCACCCATCCCCTGAAAAACTACTACCCGCAGGTGCTACTGACATGAATGTTAACTAACCAGGCTGCATAGGACCCGTCTTCCTGCTGATATCCCTTCGAGTCCATGACGTTTCTGCTCTGCACTGCCATCTCTTCTCCGAACTGCTTCCTCCCACCTGTGCGTACAGCTACCGCTGCATGTTGAGATCCTCTTGTCCTGTGCTGATCTGGCTGAATGCCATCCCCCACTAACTTCTCCATGCCACCTGCCTCCACAAACCAGTGGAGCGTGTCTCTTTCCTCTTTCTTCTGGGCTGTGTCTGCAGTGGGACTACTCCCCGGTCGGTCCTGCAACATGTGAGTAGCCCCCCTCTCCCAGCTCTCATGCATCCGAGACCAGTACTAGGCCCTGCTTTCCTCTCCGCATGGGGCCCAGTAGTGGATGCCGCCCCACACCACTGAGCGGGATTCCCCCAGCCCTGCTCTCTCTGCTTGGTGCAGATGCAGGGGAGAGCCTGCCTTAAATTACCTGGGATGCGCCCCCTCCCCAGCGTCAGCGCATTGGCACGTGCTCAGGGCTAACGCTTGTAGGTGCATTCACCCTCCGCAGTCTCCACTCCCTCTTCAGGCCTGCCACCGGCTCTGTCTCTATTGCTCCAAGGGCCGCTCCGGACATCTGCTCCAGCCAGGCCAGGCTCTGTTCTTCTGCTGCCACCCGGATGTGTGCCAGCAATGTTTCCATCTTCTCCTCCAGTAAGTCCAGGCTCTTCCTTCTTCGCCTCTTCAGGCTCTTCCTTCTTCTCCTCTTCAGGCTCTTCCTTCTTCATCTCTTCAGGCTCCTCCTTCTTCGCCTCTTCAGGCTCTTCCTTCTTCGCCTCTTCAGGCTCTTCCTCCTTCGCCTCTTCAGGCTCTTCCTTCTTCGCCTCTTCAGGCTCTTCCTCCTTCGCATCTTCCTCCCTCTGATCGCCAGCCAGCTTCTGTACTTCAGTCGGTGTCTTCTTACTTGCCTCTTCTCCGTCCTGCTCCAGGTTCTTCTTCTTCCTTCTTCTCCCTTGCTGCTGGAACTGGCTCCTCCCCTGTCTTTCGCGCACTCTTCCTTTGCATCTCCTCCCTCCCAGGCTCCCAGCATGCAGCCTGTTCTTTAACCCCTTCCCTCCCTGTTAACCCCATCATGACTGCCTTCCCTTACAGCCCTGGGGGCTTCAGTACCTGGATTTCCTTTTTAGGGTAATATGCACTGAGCCTTAGTCCAACCTACAGTGCTTTGCTTCTTACTATTTAAATTTGGAATGAATATGGTGTTGACACTTTTATCAATAAAATATACCAACCAAGGATAAAAGGGGGCCATGGGCTACACAGTGTTGATTGGGGGTGTGGCTTAATGCATGTGATTTTACTTCAGTTTTTTTAGCTTTTTAAATACCATTCTGTTAGTCGCTGCCCACTATTCAAGTTTGTCCAGATCTTTTTGAATCCTTTCTCTTTTATAATAATATAATATAATACATATTTTAAAATGTTATATATTGCGTATACTTGTAGATAGCAGAATTTTACATGGATATTTTGGATTGTATTTATAGTTATTACAAATGGGAACCAAAAATCCATAGAGTTCCTATAATGACAGACATGTCGGGACTATGGGTCTATTCAAAAATGTAATAATTTTCTTTAATTTTCCAATCTTGTAATATAGTGTGTGTGTGTGTGTATAATATATATATATATATATATATATATATATATATATATATATATATATATATTAGTATATGCATAAGTGAATATTCACTCATTTGCTTTTACAAATATTCTTCATAACATAGATCAGACATATAACTATATCTATATAAGTTCTGAAGAGAGAGCATTTAGTATTTTTCCAATTTGTCATAAATTTACACATTTACTATTTCAGATAATATGCCTGCTCTGAAATACATGTAGAATGCAGAGTAGCGTTGGACATTCTGATCATGGTGACTGGCGTCAGCTGAGACTCGCAGTGCAACGCATCGCCATCTTGCTGTGTCCTCATGTGATGTGCAGGTCATGTGACACATCACCGCGTGACGTGTCACATGACCGAGTTGGTTGGAACGCACAATGGAACACATCGTCCCGCTGTGGATGATGCCAAATGATTGCGCCGACGTGATAACTGACGTCATTTGGAAGCACTGCAGGCCCATTTGTGAATACTATTATAGGATAATATATAAGTGAGCATGTTTGTGTATTACCGTTAGGCTTGAAAAAGGGCTATGTGGACCCCAAAACGCGTTTCCCTGTATACCTATTATTTTTACTGAACCAGCTGTGATTTGAATAAAGGAGTGAAGAAAGAAGAAAATCACTATTTCTATCTTTTAAGGCTGACCTGGAATAGGAAGAATAGGTTGCATCCAGATCCCCAAGTGTAGTAAGTAACATGCACTTTGGTTTGAATGTACATCCCTTACTTATAGCTATTTAATAGCGCAAGGGAGCTGAACCGTTCTCTATTTCACACAGTCAGTGATTCTGTCATAGAAAAAAATAGATTTGTCTGGCATGATTTGTTACAAAACCCATGCTGGCTCTGGTTAATTATTCCATTCTCATCCAAGTACTTGCATACATACTGTTTAATAATTTGTTCAAAGATCTTTCCTGGTATAGAAGTCAGGCTCACTGGTCTGTAGTTTCCTTGTTAAGGGTGGCTGGGATGTTAGGGTGGCATGATCACTGCCTCCTAAGGCCCAGCCACCTTCCTTCCTCAAGCATTCCCTCCCTGTTGGTAAGAGTTAGTTCCAAGATAACAGATCTCCTTTTCTCTTCTACATTTTGGAAGATAACGTTTTCTGCAAGAGCAGATAAGAATTTGTTGGACCTATTACTTTTGCCTGGGAGAGATTCCCAACAAATGTCTGGATCTATGACATCATATTTCTTTTCTTGTGCTAGTGTAGTGGCCTGAAATACATATCTGGCCCTTCCATAACTATCTCTGTCTCACATGTCATGTCTTCACTGTGGATGGACTATGCAGATTGTCCTGATACCAGTTATGTATATTGCACAGCTTCAGCATGTGAGAGGTTAATGTCTGGGATATGTCTGGAAAGTGTAACAATTTGTGTTGTCACGTAAGTATACAAGATATATGTGACTGCAAGCTGCAAGTCAGAGAGTTCCATTCCAATTAGTCTGAGAGTGAATGCCAGCCACATAGGGGTACCTTCAACCCTCATGTGTTGAAGAATAGAAGCAGAGGAGCGGTACCCTGGAGGTTCATGCCCAGGACTCCTACCCTAAGAGGAAAAGAAAGGAAGAGAAAGGAATCTGCTTTGCAGAATTCAGAAACCGTCAGAAAGTGAGTGTCAGTGCAGTGTTCGACTTCTCCTCTGGAGTGTGTGTCCAGGAGTGGAGTCATACAGATAACTTAACTGTAGGCTCAGTGACCTCCTGTATTCTCCTCCCTGACCCCTGTCATTGTCTTTCTTGCACTGGTCTGTTAAATTACCCACAGAGAATTGTGATTTTTATCTCAAGATATTTCTCTACAAGTACATGTTTATGCCGGTGGGTACTGGAACGGTGGCATCACTCGTGACAAGCCTTGCACCTGTTCCCCATCTATTAAGCATCCCTATGGCTGGGGTGAACGGAAGATGCCCAGCGCTGCCCTGGCCGAGGCTACGTGCGTTTCTCCGGGAGGGAACGTGGTAAGTGCCGCCGTGACATACCAGCATCTTACCCTCCCTGCTCCTCAACATATGCCCTGCACTCCAGGGTCACCCTATGGGAAGCTGCAGGACCCTACTTTTTGGTATCACTGGGAACAGGATCAAATCCTCTGCGCCACAAAGAATAAAGGAATGTGTAAATAGTTTACAAGTGTTTGCTCCGCATGATCTGAGAGGGACTATTCGAAATGGTGCTCAATCATCAGAGCTCCTCTCTGGCTCACTCTCTCCCACCAAAAGACTCCTGCCAAGTTTTTGGCATGAAAAGAACTGCACCCTGGCTCTGCGTGAAGTAGGGGGGAGGATTACGCCTATCAAAAGGACTTTACCTATAATTCAGGACAACCCCCAGGGGAAGGAGTTATCTGCTGCTGCAGACTCCATGAGACAGAACTTTGGCAGACCTCATGGAGTAGAGATGTATCCTCCAGTGGTCTCCCCTAGTCGTTTAATTGCTATTGTGGTGGCTGGCTACCCACTATCAAGGCCTCAGTGCTATTGGGGTGATCTGGAGGACCTTCAGAAACAAGACCCAGCAAATGCCTCCGTGGCACCACTTTCAAAGGAACAAGAGCCCGCAATCAAAAAGAGCACAGGCTCCACATGTGACCCCTCCAGCTGGCTAGGCCCCGGAAAACTTTTAAACGAGGTGAGTGTGTCCGCGATTCTGCCTGCAGTCCCGTCCACGAGCATTCTACGGCCAAGACCGGTGCCACGGTTGCTGCTCTATGGTGGAGAGGAGCCGCCTTTCCCATGGATTATAATTCATTGGGCCAACAGGGTTGCCCACGCTGTTATACCCCCAGGTTGCATCCCTTCATACAGGATTTTGAGGACCCTGGTGTACAAGTCTTTTTCCAGGCCCGTGAACATTTCTCCCCTTGGAGGGAACTGCGCCCTCCAAGGCTGACTGCCATGGAGGAACCTTGCCCTGCTACTACACTGCCCAGGACTGTGACCCTGCGTATTTGAGATCGTACAATACCTCATCCGTTGCTTCACTAGGAGTCCGTTGTTGGGGTAGTTCAGTGACACCAACTGGGTGGACCTCTGAGTCTGAGGACGAGGAAATCCAAGTGACCGGGGTGATCCAGCGGCATAAGAGTCATTTCAAATTTTAGAAAAAAAATTGACTATATATGAGTATACCAGAGACTCTTTGCTTGAGAGAGATTGTTTTTTTTTTCCAGTTTAGACCCCTTATAAAGAAAAAGACTTTTGAGTTCTATCCCCTTTCATAGTTCAACACATGCTTTTCTTTCACATTGAAAAGGTTATATTGTTTGTATCATTAAAGTAATGTGCAGGAGGATGTTTAATACAGCACTTATTGTTTATTGCACCTGCTCATATCTAATTTAAAGTAATATATTCTCCTATAAATGTAATGTACTAATGTAGAAATGTTTAGCTTAGATATGCCACCGTGTGCATGAGACTGTATGTATGGTATGTATGATTTATGTGTATGACTGGAGCTTTCGTATGTCCCTCATATCGTGTCACAGTGCTGGCTGTCCGTCTGGTCTGTTCCAGCTGGCAGGGCCTTCCTTACACCTAGTTCTAC
Source organism: Eleutherodactylus coqui (assembly GCF_035609145.1). Lineage (NCBI taxonomy): Eukaryota > Metazoa > Chordata > Amphibia > Anura > Eleutherodactylidae > Eleutherodactylus > Eleutherodactylus coqui. Next base: position 138,212 of record NW_027102567.1, on the reverse strand, counting down.
TTTTTCAGGGAGAGTGATGGTCATTCCACTCGTCTTTTTGTTTCTCTTTCCTGCCAGTCACCCTCTCATATTTTTGTAGTTTGGTTTTATTCTTCAAAAGAGAAAGTGATGTTTATTCCACTTGTCTCAATTCTTTTGTCTTTAGGGAAAAGAGTAATGAATAACCCCCAAAGCTATACTAGTGTTCCTGAATTCTGTTCAGCCTAGTAGAAATTCCTTAATGTACTTGCAAGTCATATTCCTGACAGGCTGTCATAATAGAAAGGCCATACACAGAAATTACACTTCTAGTAGTCTTTGTACACCTGGAGTGGGTTGATTCTTCACATAGGTAACCGGGGGTAGGAGATGTGTTTATATGTTTTGTTTTGCACACTCCATGACGGTGCACAGGCCTCACAGGTAGATAGGAAGTCAAACACTGAAGATAATCCGACTCCGGATTCATACACTCTGTTTTGGAGGTGCCAGGATCGGCTTATTTTTATGTATGTGGGGAAACTGTAGTGGCCCAGTACATCACCCTGTGTTGATGCACTGTGCAAGCCTGTCTTGTCATTCTGTTATGTGTATTGCACAGCTGCAGCAAATGTAGAGTTAAAGTCTGCTAAGTGTGAGCTGACTGTGAATGTAACAATTTCTAGCCTGTCAAGTGGCATGAGTGAAGATATAAATGAGAGTGCCTGAGAGAGGGGAAAAGGTCTTGTCCATGTCTTCTGGGTTCCTGCTAAAGAGTGCCAGCTACATGGGGGTACCTTTAACCCTCATGTAGTGAAGAATGGAAGATTTAGAGAGGTTTCCCGGAGTGCTTGTGTTGGTGGTGATGATGGGGTGAGCCCCCCCATCCCTAAGAGAGAGAGAGAGAGTGAGCAACAAGTGAGTGCATTCTTCCAAGGCCTAGTGCAGAGGTACTCATTCATAATTATTTCAGACCCGCGTCTGGGACCGCCAGGTGGAGGTACTCTACTTTCATTGTTCACCCTCAAGCGCCCTGAAGTCTGGGTCCTGCTATGTGGAGGTACGCGTCTTTATTTGGTCAATGTGTGATTGTTGTCAGTGAGAAAAACCCAATAATCTTGTAAATATGATACATTTTATGGCTAACAAAAATGCATGATGTTACAGCAAGTTTTCGGGGATGTCTCGCCCCCTTCGTCAGGCTATTGAATGAAACTACTTTGGGTGACACATAATTATAACATACAGATGCAGAGGGGAGGAGAACAAATAGCTATTGATCTAAATAAATGTTCACACATAGAAATTTGAGACTGTTTTGCACTCAAACTTAAAACATCACACAAACAGAGCTGAGAAGTAAATCGTAAATCAGTCCACTGAGCTCAGGACAGTTTTATGATGTGTCTTATCTCTCCTTCAACCTGCACACTGAAGGAGATGCAGCACCACCTATTGGATGCAACATTATTACAAGTCAAGTTCTGAATTTTATGAAGTTTTAAAGAGAAAACAAAAAAAATAAATAAACAATTATTTGGTCATGCACACAGGGCCCGAAGTCTAACCCTCCCTTCTCCTCAACATTTGCCCCACGCCCAGGGTCACCCTATGGGACGCAGAACAGAGGACACAACTAACAAAACTTAACTTATCTCCTATTTTTTGGAGAGAAAGGTGTCACCCCTATTGCCGCAGGGTGAGCAGATCCAGGAATTAAGAGACCAGATGCGTTTCCGCTGTCAGGGTTGTGGATTGTGTAAGGGGCACCGTGTGACCCAGGAATGAAACCAGTAGAATGCAAAGTGGAGAGGTGCCATGTTCATAAAGAGCTGCCGATACTGGCACAAACACAGATTTTTATGGGAAATAATGAAAGAAAACTAGAAATTTGTCATGATCAGGGTTTCTGCCACTAGTTTTTGCAGCTCTCCAATCCGGCACCATAAGTCTGGAGACAGATTCATTTTACATATATTGTGTGTGATGCCATTTATTATACTAGAGGTAAGTTGTCACATTAATGGTACTGTGAGGGGTGCCATTTATACTGGAGGTAAGTGGTGACATGAATTGTACCATATGTGGCACCATTTATTATAATGAAGGTAGGTTGTGGTATTAAATATACTGTAAATGTACTGCAGGTAAGTGGTAACATGAATTATACCATGAGTGGCTCCATTTATTATACTTAAGGTAAGTGGTGACATTAAATATACTGTGTGTGATGCCTTTTATTGTACTGAAGGTAAGTGGTGACATTAATTGTATAATGATTGGTGCCATTTATTATACTGGAGGTAAGTGGCCATCTGTGGTGACTGACAGACCCCTTATGTGCAGTGAGATAAATTAATTATTTAGGGCTGTATGTAACGTGATTTTTTTTTTTTTTAGGTGGCCTTAGATCACCCAGCAGACGTTCCAGGATATTTGCGCATCTACTTGAATCTTGCCCTCTATCTGTTTGCACAGCAAATATCTACAGTAATAAAAATATTATTATAAGCAGTAAGAATGCCGGATCCAGAAGAGAACCTCAGAATCAAGACCTTTTACTTCTGTAACCTTTCATGACCGGAGTGTTTTTTTTTTCCGCTAGCGTGCACCTCGCCTTTGTTCGGCCTTAAGGCCTCATGTCCATGGGGTACATACAGCCCGCGCGGATATTTGATACGGATTTCTGAAGCGGATGCACCGCGGATGATCTTTAAATTGTTTTTTTTTTTTTTTTTGGCTTGCGGTAGATTGCGGACTGGGATTTTTTCTTGCGCGGATGCACTGCGGATCAAACCTCCCAGCCTTTTCCCCACCTTCCTAATTGAATTTAACCTTCAAACCCATCACAGAAGGGGAAATCAAGAATTAAAAACAATCACAGAAAATGTCCGTTACTTACTGGGTGAGGAGTGCATATAGCTGCATCCTCCTCTCACCATGCAGGTAGCTGACTACCAAATGGAGGAGCCAATAACACCTGTGCAGGACACCGATAAGACAGCCACTCGCACTGCCTCTTGATAATGAGGGGGTGGCTGCTTGTTGTATACTCCCACACAGTGGATACAGGGTGCCAGACCATTCTGATACTCATGACCTACTATAATCAGGGGCTTACATAGACCCCAGGGGACCCATAACAAGATTCAGAATTAGGCCCTTCAATATATATACAGTATATTCCACTGCACAACCTATTCCCTTAGAGACGGCCAATATGCCTTATTACTGACCTCACTGAAGGGCTTTAATCCTGCACATACATCTACTTAAGATGGTGGCTTGGCTGCCTACTGATAGTCAGGCTCCTGCTCTAACTGCCAGGAATGGAGAAACCTCAGATCTTGCCTATTTAAGCTATTACATGCCACAATCAATAGCAACTGCAGCATGTAAGCAGATGACTGGGGGAAAGGGCTCCTTCTGTTGCCCCTTGGCACCCAGCAGGGGATTGCAGAGCACCAGCAGGTTTCCATGCCAGCAGAAGCCTGAAAAGGCCTCCATGTCTGCCACATAACTCAGCCTATTAGACCCCACCTCCAGCAGAGTCTGATGGGCTGCTGTCATAGGTTTAGGTGCTATTTAACCCTTTCCAATCCACTGTCTGACCTCTGAAGACCTTATGATTTAAGCCTGTACAACTTCGATGTTGGAAGACATCCATTAGGGGTTCTCTTACTGTATATTGCCAGCCTCTCTGCTGTCGGGGCCTATCCAACGTGTCACCTCATGCAGCACTGGCTTTAGACAGCATATAGCGCCATTGTATAGCAGCAGAAAAAGAGTAAGCCCCCTAGGAAAACCAGGATACAAATTGGATTGGAAAGGGTTAATGTACCATATAATGTACTGCAAAACCTTTAAAAAGTGGAGTGAAATGAAAAAAAAACCAACATTCCGCCATCTTTCAGTGCGTCTTGTTTCTACGGCGCACAAACAACAACAAAAATGACATGATAACTTTATTCTATGGGTCAGTACGATTACTACAGTACCAAACTTGTATAGTTTTTTTTACTGTACTACACTTTTTTTTTTACTTTTCTTTACTTTTAAGTGATTGCCGTAATCCATTGGATAGCGGTGATCACGTGACCAGGAAACGTGTACTGCGCCCCCCGGTCAAATCTCCAGGCTCTCTGCTACTTTTGGTGGACAGGAGCAGGGTGATTCGCCGCTTTTGCGCATGTGGCTGCCATTTAGGCGACATGCGCAGAAGCTGGGGTAAGGTCTACGGATAAATCCAGGGACCTTAGGTACGGAATTTTATCCTCTGTTACGGATATGATCCGTGAGGGGAGATGGAACTTTAACTATTTAAACTTTTTTTTTACTTTACATGATCACTGGTATCCATTGCATAACAGTGGTCATGTGACCGGGAACCGCATACAGCATATGCTAGCCGAGAGCAGAGAGATTTAAAATTTCCCGGAGCGCGAGCCCTTCTGTGCAGAAGGTGACGTAAGGGCCTGGAAGGACCATATCGCCGCGGGACATCACTGAGGGTAGAGGTGAGTATTTTTACCTCCCCTCATGGATCCAATCCATGAGTGAAGGTGTATCTTTAAGCTTTATTTTACTTTTTACAACTTTTCCGGCAGCGCCGACTCTGTTGAAATCAGTGGGAGAACATCTCGTTACTTTGCCACAGCTGTGGCAGAGGTGGCAGGGGTGGCAGGGGTTTCTTTACTCCCTGCAGTGAATGCCATCAACACTGAACACTGTTCAGTGATGAGGGGACTCCCCGTGGGGGAATATTTACACGCAGCATGGAACTATGCGGTGCACGCATGTCCTATCTTTTGCAGGTGCACACATTTGCACACCTATAAAACACGGACATGTGAACACACCATAGGAAACCAGTGGTTCTAATAGATGTGCTGCTTTGCACGCACACACATGCGTGCTAAACAACGCTTAAGTGAACGGGCCTTATGCAGGAATTCCACCTGCTCTGATCCCGGCTCTGTCATATGACCAAGTCTCGGTCTACTCCTCCAATATCAAGTTTTGGTAACCCTGACCAGTTAGTGTCAGCTGCATCCTAACAGAGACTACTTCTAGGGTAACAGATTAGGGTTCCATGCAGTGAAGGCTTGAGCTTCATTGGTGGCGTTAAAGGATGAAAACCAGAGAACACCGGGCGCTGCCCCTCGATTTCATCCTAAGCAAAATTGGTTTTGTGGCCCAGCAGACCCACATCCAGTGTCTGGCCTGAGTTAATCTGGAATTCACATCAGCATTTGGTGGCTCCTCTGGTAACACCTTAATATATGTAAATGGGAAAAACATGTTTCCACATATGACAAGTGAACTTCTAATAACAAAATCTACACAAAATAACTCCTAATATAAATCAGCGCCTTTCATAATAATAGATCCAAAACAAAAAGGAGATATTTTGTTCTCATAAGAAAAATTATATCGAACCAATATAGTACATGAGACAACTCTCTCGAAAGAAGGAGTCCAAGGTGTAACTCGGGACCCCCTCCCCACACACACACACACACTCCCTTCCCTCGCTTTTCACCCCTTTCTCCCACCCCCTTTTTATAGTTCTGCTTGATAATATCTTTGAATTTGAAGGTGATCTCTAGCACAGCGTCAGCCAAAATAAGCCTCCTTTTCCTAATGAGAGGATGCGGCGGGGAGCTGAGCTGGAGATTAACCAGAAGTTAATAAAAGTTGCTTACTAGAGATGAGCGAGCACCAAAATGCTCGGGTGCTCGTTACTCGGGACGAAATTATCGCGATGCTCGAGGGTTCGTTTCGAGTAACGAACCCCATTGAAGTCAATGAGCGACCCGAGCATTTTTGTATATCGCCGATGCTCGCTAAGGTTTCCATTTGTGAAAATCTGGGCATTTCAAGAAAGTGATGGGAACGACACAGCAACGGATAGGGCAGGCGAGGGGCTACATGTTGGGCTGCATCTCAAGTTCCCAGATCCCACTATTAAGCCACAATAGCGGCAAGAGTGGCCCTCCCCCCCTCCCAACAACTTTTACTTCTGAAAAGCCCTCATTAGCAATGCATACCTTAGCTAAGCACCACACTACCTCCAACAAAGCACAATCACTGCCTGCATGACACTCCACTGCCACTTCTCCTGGGTTACATGCTGCCCAACCCCCCCCCCCCCCCGCACGACCCAGTGTCCACAGCGCACACCAAACTGTCCCTGCCCAGCCTTCAGCTGCACTCATGCCACAGCACCCTCATGTCTATTTATAAGTGTGTCTGCCATGAGGAGGAACCGCAGGCACACACTGCAGAGGGTTGGCACGGCTAGGCAGCGACCCTCTTTAAAAGGGGCGGGGCAATAGCCCACAATGCTGTACAGAAGCAATGAGAAATATAATCCTGTGCCACCGCCATCAGGAGCTGCACATGTGGGCATAGCAATGGGGAACCTATGTGCCACACACTATTCATTCTGTCAAGGTGTCTGCATGCCCCAGTCAGACCGCGTTTTTTTATAAATAGTCACAGGCAGGTACAACTCCGCAATGGGAATTCCGTGTGCACCCACAGCATGGGTGGCTCCCTGGAACCCACCGGCTGTACATAAGTGTATCCCATTGCAGTGCCCATCACAGCTGAGGTAACGTCCGATTAAATGCAGGTGGGCTTCGGCCCACACTGCATGCCCCAGTCAGACTGGGGTTCTTTAGAAGTGGACACATGCAGTTAAAACTCCCTGTGGACCCACAGCATGGGTAGGTGCCAGGAAGCCACCGGCGGTACATAAATGTATCCCATTGCATTGCCCATCACAGCTGATGTAACGTCAGCTTTAATGCAGGTGGGCAAAAAATTCATTGGATTACACTGTAGGCGAGGGCCCCAAAAAATTGGTGTACCAACAGTACTAATGTACCTCAGAAAAATTGCCCATGCCCAACCAAGAGGGCAGGTGAAACCCATTAATCGCTTTGGTTAATATGGCTTAATTTGTAACTAGGCCTGGAGGCAGCCCAGTTACAATAAAAATTGGTTCAGGTGAAAGTTTCAATGCTTTAATGAGCATTGAAACGTATAAAAATTGTTTACAAAAATTATATGACTGAGCCTTGTGGGCCTAAGAAAAATTGCCCGTTCGGCGTGATTACGTGAGGTTTCAGGAGGAGGAGCAGGAAGAATCGAATACACAGATTGATGAAGCAAAAAGGTCTCCGTTTTTGATGATAATAGAGAACGATGCTTCCATCCGCGGGTGCAGCCTACGTATTGTTTAGGTATCGCTGCTGTCCGCTGGTGGAGAAGAGAAGTCTGGGGAAATCCAGGCTTTGTTCATCTTGATGAGTGTAAGCTTGTCGGCACTGTCGGTTGACAGGCGGGTACGCTTATCCGTGATGATTCCCCCAGCCGCACTAAACACCCTCTCTGACAGGATGCTAGCCGCAGGACAAGCAAGCACCTCCAGGGCATACAGCGCGAGTTCAGGCCACGTGTCCAGCTTCGACACCCAGTAGTTGTAGGGGGCAGAGGCGTCACCGAGGACGGTCGTGCGATCGGCTACGTACTCCCTCACCATCCTTTTACAGTGCTCCCGCCAACTCAGCCTTGACTGGGGAGCGGTGACACAGTCTTGCTGGGGAGCCATAAAGCTGGCAAAGGCCTTGGAGAATGTTCCCCTGCCTGCGCTGTACATGCTGCCTGATCTCTGCGCCTCCCCTGCTACCTGGCCCTCGGAACTGCACCTTCTGCCACTAGCGCTGTCGGATGGGAATGTTACCATCAGTTTGTCCGCCAGGGTCCTGTGGTATAGCATCACTCTCGAACCCCTTTCCTCTTCGGGTATGAGAGTGGAAAGGTTCTCCTTATACCGTGGGTCGAGCAGTGTGTACACCCAGTAATCCGTAGTGGCCAGAATGCGTGTAACGCGAGGGTCTCGAGAAAGGCATCCTAACATGAAGTCAGCCATGTGTGCCAGGGTACCTGTACGCAACACATGGCTGTCCTCACTAGGAAGATCACTTTCAGGATCCTCCTCCTCCTCCTCCTCCTCCTCCTCCTCCGGCCATACACGCTGAAAGGATGACAGGCAAGCAGCATGGGTGCCCTCAGCAGTGGGCCAAGCTGTCTCTTCCCCCTCCTCCTCATGCTCCTCCCCCTCCTCCTCAACGCGCTGAAATATAGACATGAGGGTGCTCTGACTATCCAGTGACATACTGTCTTCCCCCGCCTCCGTTTCCAAGCGCAAAGCATCTGCCTTTATGCTTTGCAGGGAACTTCTCAAGAGGCATAGCAGAGGAATGGTGACGCTAATGATTGCAGCATCCCCGCTCAGCATCTGGGTAGACTCCTCAAAGTTTCCAAGGACCTGGCAGATGGCTGCCAACCAGGGCCACTCTTCTGTAAAGAATTGAGGAGGCTGACTCCCACTACGCCGCCCATGTTGGAGTTGGTATTCCGCAATAGCTCTACGCTGCTCATAGAGCCTGGCCAACATGTGGAGCGTAGAGTTCCACTGTGTGGGCACGTCGCACAGCAATCGGTGCACTGGCAGATGAAACCGATGTTGCAGGGTCCGCAGGGTGGCAGCGTCCGTCTTGGACTTGCGGAAATGTGCGCTGACCCGGCGCACCTTTCCGAGCAGGTATGACAAGTGGGGGTAGCTTTTCAGAAAGCGCTGAACCACCAAATTAAAGACATGGGCCAGGCATGGCACGTGCGTGAGGCTGCCGAGCTGCAGAGCCGCCACCGGGTTACGGCCGTTGTCACACACGACCATGCCCGGTTGGAGGCTCAGCGGCGAAAGCCAGCGGTCGGTCTGCTCTGTCAGACCCTGCAGCAGTTTGTGGGCCGTCTGACTCTTCTCTCCTAAGCTGAGTAGTTTCAGCACGGCCTGCTGACGCTTGCCCACCGCTGTGCTGCCATGCCGCGCGACACCGACTGCTGGCGACGTGCTGCTGCTGACACATCTTGATTGCGAGACAGAGGTTGCGTAGGAGGAGGAGGATGGTGGTTTAGTGGAGGAAGCATACACCGCCGCAGATACCACCACCGAGCTGGGGCACGCAATTCGGGGCGTGGGCAGGACGTGAGCGGTCCCAGGCTCTGACTCTGTCCCAGCCTGCACTAAATTCACCCAATGTGCCGTCAGGGAGATATAGTGGCCCTGCCCGCCTGTGCTTGTCCACGTGTCTGTTGTTAAGTGGACCTTGGCAGTAACCGCGTTGGTGAGGGCGCGTACAATGTTGCGGGATACGTGGTCGTGCAGGCCTGGGACGGCACATCGGGAAAAGTAGTGGAGACTGGGAACCGAGTAGTGCGGGGCTGCCGCCCCCATCATGCTTTTGAAAGCCTCCGTTTCCACAAGCCTATACGGCAGCATCTCCAGGCTGATCAATTTGGCAATGTGCACGTTTAACGCTTGAGCGTGCGGGTGCGTGGCGGCGTACTTGCGCTCGCACTCAAACAGAGGCGCTAGCGACGTCTGGACGCTGCGCTGAGAGACATTGCTGGATGGGGCCGAGGACAGCGGAGGTGAGGGTGTGGGTGCAGGCCAGGAGACGGTAGTGTCTGTGTCCTCAGAGGGGGGTTGGATCTCAGTGGCAGGTTGGGGCACAGGGGGAGAGGCAGTGGCGCAAACCGGAGGCGGTGAACGGCCTTCGTCCCACCTTGTGGGGTGCTTGGCCATCATATGCCTGCGCATGCTGGTGGTGGTGCCTCCCCAGCTGATCTTGGCACGACAAAGGTTGCACACCACTGTTCGTCGGTCGTCAGGCGTCTCTGTCAAAAACTGCCACACTGTAGAGCACCTTGACCTCTGCAGGGTGGCATGGCGCGAGGGGGCGCTTTGGGAAACAGTTGGTGGATTATTCGGTCTGACCCTGCCTCTACCCCTGGCCACCGCACTGGCTCGGCCTGTGCCCACACCCTGACTTGGGCCTCCGCATCCTCGCCCGCGTCCACGTTCTCTAGGCCTACCCCTACCCCTCAGCATGGTGTATTACCAGTAGTGCAGAAACAGAACGCTGTAATTAAATGTGCCGCTTATTGGCCTGTGGTTGGAGGCTGACTTCGCTTACGAAACGCCAGGAAATAATTTTATGCAAGCCTGCTGTAACACTTAGCTGGCTGCGTATGAATTTGGAGAACTACTATACCCAGCAGAGACCCAGAACACTGAGGACAGTCACAGGCAGCCCAAATAGATTTTTTTCCCCAAATTTTTTTGCAAAGGCCCACTGCCTATATTCAATCAATATGTCTTCTGTCCCTGCCTAAGCGCTTCTGGCCCTGGAGTATGTCAAAGAACTGCAGAGTGTTGCACTGTGAACTGCAATACAGCGGTGATTTCACAGCCCAGACAGAGCCAGGAAATAATTTTGCGCAAGCCTGCTGTAACACTTAGCTGGCTGCGTATGAATTTGGAGAACTACTACACCCAGCAGAGACCCAGAACACTGAGGACAGTGACAGGCAGCCCAAATAGATTTTTTTCCCCAAAATTTTTTGCAAAGGCCCACTGCCTATATTCAATCAATATGTCTTCTGGCCCTGCCTACACAATTCTATCCCTGTAGTATTACTGCAGGGCGCAATGCTCTGCACGGCCGATATACAAAAAAAAAAAAAAGTGCAACACTGCAAAAAGCAGCCTCCACAGTACTGCACATGGTTAGATGTGGCCCTAAGAAGGACCGTTGGGGTTCTTGAAGCCTAAAATACTCCTAACACTCTCCCTACAGCAGCTCCGGCACCAACAGCACTTTCCCTCCTCTATGTCAGAACGCATCTGTGGCGAGCCGCGGGAGGGGCCGATTTTTATACTCGGGTGACACCTGATCTCGCCAGCCACTCACTGCAGGGGGGTGGTATAGGGCTTGAACATCGCAGGGGGAAGTTGTAATGCCTTCCCTGTCTTTCTATTGGCCAGAAAAGCGCGCTAACGTCTCAGAGATGAAAGTGAAAGTAACTCGAACATCGCGTGGTACTCGTTACGAGTAACGAGCATCTCGAACACGCTAATACTCGAACGAGTATCAAGCTCGGACGAGTACGTTCGCTCATCTCTAGTGCCCAGATAAATATTATAAAATCTGGGGACTTTGGTGTGGTTTATTAACCACAACCCACACGCAAAACGCATTTCAGCAATTGCTGGACCTAATGAGGTCTTCCACCCTTCCAGGTACCATGTAGCATTGCTCAGGTATGGCGATTATGTCCTGAAGTTAACAAAATACCTTTTCAAAGAAGTTAAATTATACAGTATACATAGTCTTATGCAAGCAGAATGTCCGCTGTTGCACACTGCCATAGGATTGCATTAGTTTCCATACAATCCTATGCAGAAGCCGCGATTTGCCCAAATGAAAACTCGCACAGTAACAAAATTGCGGCAAGTCTCGACAGTGCGGCACGGCTTGCACTGTCACGTCATCACTGACGCATGGCTGTACGCCAGCCGGCACATCCACAGAGTAGAGCGAAGACACTAGACAGGTAAGCTGCAGGTCACTGCAGGGGCACGGGTCGGATCCCGCTACGAGAATTCGAATCCTACCCGGCCGTCTGCATTCACCCCTACTTCAGTATGCTATGTGTTTTTTATGTCTGCACGGAAGACATCTGCGTACTGGCTGTTTTTTGTCTCTTCTTGACTTGAATAGGTGAGTCTAATCTGCAAGCTGCATCAGAATAGTGTGCAATCCATGTAACAACTCTGATGTGTGCCTTACCACATGCAGTAATAGTAATATAGGGCAGCATGACAACTGAGTCTGGTCCGTTTTTCAATCGGACAACATACAAACATAAAAACCGCTCGTGTGCCGGAGGCTGAAGAAACAAAAAAAGATCAACTTTACAATGTAGCATTCTAAGAAGTGATATTTTGCTCTAGTTACAAAGGTCCAAAACACTTCTTGCCATGAAAGGGTTACAGAAGATAGTAAAAGGCCTTAATTCTGACGTTCCCTTCTGGATGTGGCGTCCTTTTCCATTTACTAATAATATTTTTACTACTGTAGATATTTGCTGTGCAAGCGGAAAGAGGTGAAGATTCAAGAAGAAGCACAAGCATCCTGCAGCTGCTGTCTGTGTCTGCCGGCGATCTAAGGTAGCCAAAAAAATCACATTATATACAGTGTTAGATCATTTACCTCCCTGCAGACAAGGTGTCTGTCAGTCACCACAGATGGTCACTTACCACCAGTGTAATAAATGGTGCCATGTACAGTATAATTAATGTCACCACTTACCTCCAGCGTAATACCTGTAGTTCAATAAATGATGTAATTTACAGTACATTTACCGCCACCACCTACCTTCAGTATAATAAATGGCACCACTTACCTTCAGTACAGTAAATGGCACCATGCACAATACATGTAAAAGGAATCTGTGACCAGACCTATGGATCAGAGAGCTGCATAAACTAGTGGCAGAGACCCCGATAATGACAAATTACTAGTTTTATTTCATTAGTTTCTATTAAATCACTATTTCTGTGCCAGTATCGGCAGCTCTTCAGGAACATGGTACCTCGTCACTTCCCACACCACTGGTCTCACTGCTGGGTCACACTGTGCCCCTTACACAATACACAACCCTGATAGCGGGAAACACATTGTGTCTCTCAATTCCTGAATCTGCTCAATCGGCGGTAATAGGGGTGTCACCTTTCACCCCAAAATATAATAGACAAGTTAAAGGGGTCTGATTTGTTGGTGCGGCTTAACATGGAGTGTGATTTGTCAGTTGTGTCCTCCTTATAAGCACACAGTCCCCGTACAGCCATCCTAAATACATATACAGTATATATCTCAGATAAACTGTACAGTATCTGCTCTATATACGCTGCAGATCGCCTCTATATACATCTGTCCTATATATCAGCACACAACCCCCATAAATGTCTATGTGTCATGTACAGTACAGCAGCAGGATATAGACCCAATAGTAGGGCTGCCACCTTTTACCCAAGATGCCAGCCAGGCTTAAGGTGTTTTTATAAGTTTCCATTCCTAGCATGTTTAGTAGCAGTTTTACTCAGATCCTCCTATGCTGAATGTCTCTGGTTCTCTGCTACCACGCTCGCAATCGTGTCCTGCGGGTGACAATCACATACTTCACTTAATCCCATCACCGATGAGGTTCCTAGATGGGAGGGGATGTGATGGTGTGCACTGATTTATTATACAGACATACTGGCATTATAAGGTGACAGGATTTTCTCAGGGTCAAAGCGGGACAAAGGGGTGTGGTCAGAGGCGGGGCTTATCACAACCTCCATTGTTATAAAATGTACAGAGAAATTTTGAAAAAGATAGGGAGAAAATTCCGCAGCATTTCTGCATACAAAAAACTGTCAAAACCTGTACTGTTGGTGTGGATTTTGACTGGAAATCACTCTTGTACCTGCAGCTAATTTCATACTATTCAGCACTCCCTGTACCTCTTCTAAAGACTTCCTGCCTGTAGTGGCCTCACCTGACGAAGCCGCTGGGAACTGGAAGTCGGGGAGAGCTGACAGCAGGAAGCCTTTGGAGGATATGAGGAAGAGCACCAAATAGTATGAAATCAGCTGCGGCTACAAAGTTGATTTCCAGTCAAAATCTGCCCCAGCGGTAAGAATTTTGACTGTTCTTTGGATACTGTGGACATTCCGCAGCATTTTTGCCACGTGTAAATATATCCTAAGTCAGCTTGAGCTATGCTATCACGTGCAGAGTGGCCTCAGTAGTTATACTGTCCTCTATATCGTCCCTAGTAGTAACAGTGTCCTCCACAGTGGCCCCAGTAGTAATAGTGTCTCCTATATCTTCCCCAGTAGTAATAGTAACACCCACAGTGGCCTCAGTAGTAATAGTGTCCCCTATATCTTCCCCAGTAGTAATAGTAACACCCACAGTGGCCCCAGTAGTAATAGTGTCTCCTATATCTTCCCCAGTAGTAATAGTAACACCCACAGTGGCCTCAGTAGTAATAGTGTCCCCTATATCTTCCCCAGTAGTAATAGTAACACCCACAGTGGCCTCAGTAGTAATAGTGACCCCTACAATGGCCTCAGTTGTAATAGTGACACCCACAGGGGCCTCAGTAGTAATGCTAACCACCCGCAGTCATCCCAGTAGTAATAGTGACCCAATTTCATTAGCTTGCTTTCTAATCACTACCCCACCCCAACTCTCATAAAGAGAGAACCACCAGCTGGGTTGATCCAGAGAAAGGCAAAAAACCCCAAGAGCAGAAGCCAATAAGACCCTTTTGGGGGAAAAATTCCTTCCCGACTCCCTAAAGGCAATCAGACTAATCCCTGGATCAACCCCTAATATTTCCTACCTGCTGTGTACGCAGATTAACAGTTAACCTACGATTTATATCCTTCCGCTGCAGAAAGAGATCAAGTCCCCCTTGTTCTTTTGTTTTTTTTAAATCAAGTTTTATTGGGATTTTCAGTATAATTTTCCAGACATACAATGCAGAAAACGCTTTTCCGTATTTCTTTGACATAATACACAAAAACAATATGTGAAACAATCGTCTGCTGTTGCCTCTGAGGGCCATAGGACAAATAACTATAAATGACTATAAATGCCCGAGGTCTTGTAGAGGAGATGCCTGTGGGCTGTACCTTCGGCAGAGGGCCGTCCTGGCCATAGAGGGGTTTAAGGGGGAGACATTTGCCTCCAAAAGGTACCTCACACCGGCGGGTGTGTCTAGGGCGGGTGTCTTTAGTCTCCGGTATATGCATTGATGTGAGATTATAATTTATCCTTGTAAACATCGAAACGGCAGAAAAACCAGTATGTAAAACAACAATTGTCCGGGGACCGGGGGTGGGTAAGGTAGTTAGGGATGGGATGAAGGGAGTGAGGGGGGTGAGGATGAGGGGTGGAGGTGGGCACTCCGCTAGGTTCATGGTGGGCGTTCTCTCCCTCTTAATCAAAGCTATGTTACCTCGTCAACTTCCAGGACTCCACCTCCGCGTGCAAGGCCCGAGGTCCAGCCCCGCTCCCGCAGTCGTGTCGCTCCGAGGGGGGAAGGTGGATCACCCTCTCCTCAGCCAGGGATCCAACCTGTTCCTTCCTCGCTTCCCTCCAAGGGTGCCATGTTAAGATAAAGTCTTCGTGTGTGCCCCTTGCCCAGCTTGTTAGCTCTTCGAGGCTACAGATCAGATCTACCTTCTCTCTCCACTGTTTAAGGGAGGGCGGGTTTTGTTGTAGCCAATTTAGAGGGATCAAAGCCTTAGCCGAATCTATCGCAAAATCTATTAGTTTATTTCTGTATGGGTGAAAGTTTGCTGAGGGCCTCCAAAGGAAGACAATTTCGGGTGAAATTTCTATATTGGGGGAGAGGACTTTCAAGTCTCCCTCGACCTCTTTCCAGAAGCAGGAAATCCCCGGGCACTCCCACCAGATGTGTAGATACGAGCCCCCTGCAGCTTCACATCTCCAGCATCTGTTATAGGAAGGTAATTTGTAATCATACAGCCACTGAGGGGTTTTGTACCACCTAACTAATAATTTGTAGTGGCTTTCCTGCATCAGGACACATAGAGAGAAGCCGTAAACTAATTTTAAGATTAGTTTAGTATCCGCCGAAGACAGGGTAATTTTTAGCTCTTTTTCCCAGGATGTTAAGAAGGTTGGCTTAGCAAATAACGGTGGGGCTATGAAATTTTTCCTAATGTAGGAGATTTTCCTGGTACTGGGTCTATCTTCTTCCAAAACAGTTTCGAAATTCGTCTTCGGTCTGGTGGATTTAAATTTTGTTAAAACGTCAACCAATACTTTTCTCGTATGTGCTAGCTGCAGGAATGAGAAGTTGATGTTGTGGGCCAGTGTTTTAATGATATCATCTGGCGTCTTGTGCGCCTGGGTCTGTGTATCTCTTACTCTGCTACCCTGAAGTTGCTTTCAAACACTTAGTGACCCCGGGTCTGGAGGGATCTCTAGCAATCTGTTCAAACTTCGGACAGGTGTCAATGGGGATGGGGTTGGGGCCAGTGTGTCTCTGAGTTTGTCCCAGGTCTCCCATGGGCCTCTGAGAAGTGCGTTGAAGTCCTTTGCTCTATAGAGGTTCTTCCTGGGGAACCATAGGTCCTCCAGAAGAGAGTCCCCATGTGAGGCCCGCACAGGATCACGCAACAAGGGGTCTCTTGAAGGTTGTGTTAGGTCTGCCCAATAGCTGAGTTGGATGGCCTGATAGTAATCCCGGATGCTTGGCAGATCCATCCCCCCCTCCATTCTCTTCTTGACCATTAGGTTGTAAGCCAGTCTGGGTCTCTTTTGTTTCCACACAAATCCCGTGCAGACCACTCGGATAGATTTGAAAAAGGAAAGTGGAAAGTGTATTGGGATCATGCGTAGGTTATAAAGGACTATGGGGAGTACATAGGATTTCAGGATGTTTTTTCACCCAAACCATGAAGGGCATGGGAGATCGTATGTTTGTAATAACGCTTTGATTTGGGCTATTAGGGGGTGGAAGTTATGCGTGTATAGGTCTTCAGATCTTTTGGTAAGATTTATTCCTAAGTAGTCTGTCACCGTCTCGGACCAGGCAAAGGGAGAGCTCGTTCTCAATGGTCCGCGTTGCATTTCTGGGATTGAGATATTAAGTATCGTGGACTTGGTGAAGTTGACCTTAAAATTTAAGAATGTGCCAAAGTCTTGAAGGATGGAAACCAGTCTAGGCAGGCTCCTCTCTGGCTTGGTGATCAGAAATGTAATGTCGTCTGCGAACACAGCAGCGGACAGAGTATGGGAGTGAACCTTCAGTCCCTCCATGACTGGGTCTTCTCTGACCCATTGTAGCAGGGGTTCTATGGAGAGAATGAAAAGAATGGGGGACAATGGACATCCTTGGCGTGTCCCGTTCCCCATCTCGAATGGTGGTGAAAGCGAATCATTTATTTTGAGTCTGGCATGCGGGTTCGAGTAGAGGGTAAATATTGCCGAGATAAAGGGTTGAGGGAGATTGAAGCGAAGCAGTGCTCTCTCCATGAAGATCCAGTCGACCCTGTCAAAAGCTTTCTCGGCATCAGTGCTCATGAAGGCCACAGGGATTTTACTGGTTTGAGCATACTTAATTGCGTGGAGTAGCCGAAGGCAGTTTCCTCTCCACTCTCTGCCTCGAACGAACCCTGCCTGCTCCGGATCTATTAGCGTAGGAATGAATTCGCGTAGTCTTTTAGCGAATAGCTTGGCCCAGATCTTTACATCTAGGTTAATTAGTGATATCGGCCTGTAGCTACTGCACTGCATTGGATCTTTACCTTCTTTTAAAATGAGGGTGATATGAGCTTCTTTGGCTTGCCTAGGGAGCTCTGCTCCCTTTAGGAGTGCATTAAACGTGTCAGTGAGCTTGGGGATTAATTGTGTTTAAAAGGCTTTGTAGTATGTAATTGATAGGCCATCAGGGCCTGGGCTTTTACCCTGTGGGAAGGAGTCAAGTACCTCCTCCACTTCTTTTCCTGTGATTGGGGATAATAAGGAGGTCGCATCTGTTTCGCTCAGCTCCGGTAATTTTAGAGATCTTAGAAAAGCGTCTATTCTGTCGCTTGCAGTCTGATGGGGAATTAAACATTCCAGTTCCTTTAGGTTGTACAACTTTGAATAAAAGAGTTGGAACTCCTTTGCTATGTCAGCGGTAGAAGAAACCCGAGAGCTGGTCTGTGTTAGGATGGCTTTCCTCTTCTCGGTCTTTTTTAGGAGGCAAGTCATAAGTTTGCTACCTCGATTGCCGTGGGCATAGAAAGCTTGTTTAAGATACATGTGTTTTTTATTGAATTTGTCTGTTAGGCGGCATTTAAGTAGATGTCTGAGAGTGGTTAGTTCGTCTAGGTTCTTTTTGGTCTTTGACTGTTTTGCTACCTGCTCTAACTTTGTTATTTGGGCTAGCAGTTTGTCTATTTCTCTTTGATTCAACTTTTCGTCCTTGAACCAAGCGCTATTAAGAGTCCTCTAACAAAAGCCTTGTGTGCCTCCCAGACCAACGGCAATCCTACGCTCCCTTCAGAGTTAATTTTAAAGTATTCCTCCAAGAGATCACCTATTTTAGATTTCTCCTCTAGGGAGTCTAGGAGGGAGTCATTCAAACGCCATCTCCATTCGCCAGGGGTAAAATGCGGTAAGCTAACATCAATATGGATGGGGGCATGGTCCGAGACAGTGACAGGATCGATGCTTGCTCTACTCAGGTGGGTAAGTAGACTCGAGGAAATGAGGATGTAGTCGAGTCTTTGGAATGAGTGGTGTACCTGGGAAAAGTGGGAGAAGTGCTTGGAGGAGGGGTGTAGGGAGCGCCAAGCATCCAGGATCCCAAGCTCCCGCATAGAATGCAGTAAACGATTCTGTTTTATCTGTGAGATCTGGGAGCGACCAGTCGAGGAGTCCATCAGTGGGCATAAGGTGACATTTAGATCCCCTCCTAGAATGATGTGTCCTATAGCAAAATGCTTGAGAAGCTGTTTAAGGAGCCAAGGGACTTGGTCTGAGTTCGGTGCATACAGATTGGCGATTGTCAATTTTGTATTGTAAATTGAGCCTCTTAAGAAGAGCACTCTTCCCTCCCCATCCTGGAATTGTGTGTCGAGTTTAAAAGGAATTGATTTGTGAAATGCTGTAGTGACACCCTTAGCGGCTGTAGTGGGGTGTGTGTTGTGATAATATTGTTGGAACCCCAGCCCCGAAAGCAGAAATTGTCTATCCTTTTTGAAATGTGTTTCTTGAAGTAATAAAATTTTGGTCTTATATTTTTTGAGTAGGTGCGCAACACTGTGTCTTTTGCTTGGTGAGTTAAGACCCCGGGCGTTGAACGACATGAGGCAGATGGAAGTC
Source organism: Eleutherodactylus coqui (assembly GCF_035609145.1). NCBI lineage: Eukaryota > Metazoa > Chordata > Amphibia > Anura > Eleutherodactylidae > Eleutherodactylus > Eleutherodactylus coqui. Next base: position 119,442 of record NW_027102567.1, on the reverse strand, counting down.
ATGTTAGTCCCGGGACTACTTTGTCAAGAACCAGGCCTGTAAATCTGAAAAAAGAGAGAGAAAATAAGATGTCCACCGTCCACAAAACCAGGAGGAGTGGGTGTGCGCTGTTGCTGCACACTCCCGAGGGCTATCCACCAGAGGACCACAGAGCAGTTGGGTCCAATAGAGGGAGGGGGGACAGATAGGAGAGCGGAGAAGGGAGAACACGAGAGGGAAGACGGAGGGGAGCGGGTGTAGGTCAAGGGACAGAGAGGGTTCAACTGAGCCACCAGAAGAGCACCGGCTGCACCGCCCGTCACCAATGGGGTAATTACAGGGAGTGTACAGACGGGCTCTCCACAGAGTCCCAGCCAAGGAACGTACACAACAGAGGGTTTTTATCAATAGGTAACTGTTTAAACTGGGCGTGACCCGAGAGGTCAGGCCCCATCACTTGTAAATATTAAGTAGAGATTAAAAAGCAAAAGGAACAAAGAACAGAGAACAAAAGTGGGGAAAGAGAAGCTATCATTAGTCATTATATCAGGCCAATGATTTAGCCGGCTGGCCGATCGCCATCAAGAAGTCCTCTTTTTTCATCCTGGCAGGGTTACCCGCTTTACTCCTTCTCAGGTGTCCTCGTATGAAGCACTTTCTCTGTTTTTCTCTCTGGGCAACTTGAAGCCCCCTGCCGGCAGCTCAGTTGCAACAGTGGGCAACGAATGAAGCGTTGGGAGGTCTGGTAGCGGGAGCCAGGAAGGAATTTCAATTGGCTATATTTCAAGAAGCTGCCAGCATTTCTGGAGGTCTTCCGGTGTTCGGATGTTTATTCTGCGGCCTCTCAGATTAATTCCCAAACCAAAGGGGAAGAGCCAAGAATACTTAATCTCTTTCGCTCGGAGGGCTTCCAATAGAGGTCTCATCAAGCGACGCTTAGCTAGTCTCGTCGGGGCGAGGTCTTGATAAAGTTGTATAGATGCTCTGTTGTATTGTAGCTCCTTGTTGGTCCTAGATGCTTCAAGTATTGCTTGCGCATCTGGGTGTGTCAGGAGCTTGCAAATTACATCCTGGGGGGGCAGGTCTGTACCTGAGGGTGGGTGTCTTAGTGATCTATGAATGCGTTCTATCAAGATGCCTGAGGCTCTTTCCTGACCCAGAAGGTAGGTAAACAGTTCGGTGGCGATTTTGGGTAGCGCTTCCGTCGCCCACAATTCTGGGAGGCCTTTAATTCTAATATTATTCCGCCTATTGCGGTTCTCGATGTCTTCCTGTAGAATTAAAGTGCGGTTCAGCTGGTGATGATGTTCTTGAACCAGTTGAGTGAGCTCTGTAGAATGCATGATAAGATTTGATGAAGAGGATTCTAGAGCTTCGACCCTTTTCCCCATGGATTTGATGTCCTCTTTGATCTCCGATAGGTCAGATCTGATTGGCCTTAGAGAGTTAGTAATCAAGTCCCTCATAAAGCTTCTAGAGAGTTGTTCACTTTCTTCTCCTTCCGATGATGCTGTTTCCTCTCTTTCCACGCCAGACACAGTCGGAGCTGTTAGGTTCAGTAACTTTTTACTAGCAGGGTAAGGAGATCGTGATACTCTTTCCTTGAAGAATTTTTGCATGTCAGGCTGTCCCTTAGTTGGGCGCGGTGTGCAGACTGAATCGCTGCTCTTATCTCTGCTGTTTTTCCCCATTGCGGAGTGGGGTAAATTACAAAATTAGTCGTGTGATGGGGCGCGGCACTCAACCCGCCCTGTTAAGGGGCCATTTTATAGATGTGCCTCTGTATACATTTTTACAGGGCGGTGTAGTTGGTATTTCAAGTTTGTATAATGACGTTAAGCTAAAATGTCCAGGGGTCACAGTCACTCTGCTCTGCTGGGTGGAGTGCGTGAGTGGACGTGATGGTACCCGGAGAGTGCTTTGAGTGAGCCGTTCTGTGGTGCCTCCACAGTTGGGCCTCCTACGGTGAAACTTTGGATTGGAACTGATCCGGGCTTGTTCTTCAGGGTGTCTTGCCCTTGTGTTAGGATCCACAGTGCAGTATGAGATCTGTTGTGTGGTGGATGAGGTGGGGGGGGTTCAGGATCTTTGACCCCGAAATCTCAGGCAAGGTTCGTTTTCCTTCTTGTGTGAGCAGGTAAGCCATTCCTTATGGTTTTCAGTGGCGAGCAGTGAGGTCCCGGTCCTCAGTGAGGTGGAATGTGGCTCATCCAGTTCGGAGGGGTAGAGGAGGCGCCTGATGTTACCTGTAGGGTCTTGATAGTAGAGCTAGACCCTTCGAGTGGGATAGGTATTCACTTGTTAGGGTGGGTATGCACCTGATAGCACGAGTGGGCACCAGTCCTATAATTGTGCTTTTCCGGTCTCCGGGCTACAGTTTTTTTTCCAGCCTTTATCTGGGACCCTGCAACGGGGCTCACGCTAGTTCAGTGAGGATCACTCGGCCCTGTGAAGGCAAGCTGTGCCGTCCATATCACCCCCTCTCAGGGCAAGTACAGGGATGGGCGAGGGGGGATTAGTGTCTTTCTTAACCCGTTTGGGTGAAGCCGGGGGGGGGGGGGGTGCACTGTCGTGGTCTTCTACAGAGGGGGTGGGGGGCCTGATCTGACCGTCTCGAGGAGCCGCAGGAAGTCCGCGGCGCAGGGGAATGCGTGCGGACCGACACGGCCAGCCTGTTAGTGAGAGCAGTCCTTTCTAGGTTCTGTAATGGCCGTTCGGGATGTGCAGTGGGGTCAGAGAGCTTCACCACCCTCTTTCAGCTCTATTATGCGGGTTCTCTTAATCCGGCCCGTTTCCCGCCACTATGCGTACCTCCGCTGTATCGCTGCTCCGCTGCCCCTCCGTGGTCTGCACCTACCCCCTCCGGTCAAGCCTTGTCTTGGGTGTCTCCTCGGGTAGTTGCTGGTGAGCCGCTATGTAAATCAGTGCGTCCTGGCTCAGTCGTGCCGCGCGCCTCCATTTCGGCGTGAAAATCTAGGTCCCGGCTCTTCACCCGACACTAGACCTTGGCGGGTAACTTCGTCCCAGAAGGGTCCGGATCGTGTCTATCCATTCCCTAGCTCACAGAAACGCTAATGCTTTTGTTGAATGTAGTGTCCAGGGGTCAGAAGTGCCGGTATTTCGGTTTAAAGCCTTCTGGCTGCAGGAGCAGAGGCTCCGTGCATCCACTCCCTCTGCTAGCTAGGCCACGCCCCATCAAGTCCCCTTTTAAACTCCTTTATGGATTTTGCCATCACCACATCCTCAGGCAGAGAGTTTCACAGTCTAACTGCTCTTACAGTAAAACACTCCTTTCTGTGTTGGTGATGAAACCTGCTTTCCTCTAGACGAAGCAGATGCCCTCTCATTACCGTCGCAGCCCTGGGTATAAACAGATCATGGGAGAGATCCTTGTATTGTCCCCTCATGCATTTATACATAGTTATCCCAGTGAGGCCAGCGCACCACACTTGTACCACAGCGAGGCACTCACACTACACTTGTACCACAGCGAGGCCCAGCACACTACACTTGTACCACAACGAGGCCCAGCACACTACACTTGTACCACAACAAGGCCCAGCACACTACACTTGTACCACAACGAGGCCCAGCACACCACACTTGTACGACAGCAAGGCCTGGCACACTACACTTGTACGACAGCGAGGTCCGGCACAGTACACTTGTACCACAACATGGCCCAGCACACTACACTTCTATCACAGTAAGGTCCGGCACACTACACTTGTACCAGAGCGAGGGCCGGCACACTACACTTGTACCACAGCAAGGCCCCCATACTACACTTGTACCACAGCGAGGTCCAGAGCACTACACTTGTATCACAGCGAGGCTCAGCACACTACACTTGTACCACAGCGAGGCCCAGCACACTACACTTGTACCACAGCGAGGTCAAGCATACCACACTTGTATCACAGCGAGGCCCAGCACACTACACTTGTATCACAGCGAGGCCCAGCATACCACACTTGTACGGCAGCGAGGCCTGGCACACTACACTTGTACGACAGCGAGGCCTGGCACACTACACTTGTACGACAGTGAGATCCGGCACACTACACTTGTACCATAACATGGCCCAGCACACTACACTTCTATCACAGTAAGGCCCGGCACACTACACTTGTACCAGAGCGAGGCCCGGAACACTACACTTGCACCACAGCAAGGCCCCCATACTACACTTGTACCACAGCGAGGTCCAGAACACTACACTTCTACCACAGCGAGGCCCAGCACACTATACTTGTATCACAGCCTGGCCCAACACACTACACTTGTACCACAGCATGGCCTAGCTCACTACACTTGTACCACAACAAGGCCCAGGAAACTACACTTGTACCACAGCAAGGCTCAGCACACTACAGTTGTACCACAGCGAGGCACTCACACTACACTTGTACCACAGCGGGGCCCAGCACGCTACACTTGTACCACAACAAGGCCCAGGAAACTACACTTTTATCACAGCGAGGCTCAGCACACTACACTTGTACCACAGCGAGGCCCAGCACACTACACTTGTACCACAGCGAGGTCAAGCATACTACTCTTGTATCACAGCGAGGCCCAGCACACTACGCTTGTACCACAGCGAGGCCCCCACACTACACTTGTATCACAGTAAGGCCCAGCACACCACACTTGTACCACAGCGAGGCCCCGCACACTACACTTGTACCAAAGCGAGGCCCGGCACATTACACTTGTACCACAGCGAGGCCTGGTACACCACACTTCTACCACAGCGAGGCCCAGCACACTATACTTGTATCACAGCCTGGCCCAACACACTACACTTGTACCACAGCATGGCCCAGCTCGCTACACTTTTATCACAGCGAGGCTCAGCACACTACAGTTGTACCACAGCGAGGCACTCACACTACACTTGTACCACAGCGGGGCCCAGCACGCTACACTTGTACCACAACAAGGCCCAGGAAACTACACTTTTATCACAGCGAGGCAAGCACACTACACTTGTACCACAGCGAGGCCCAGCACACTACACTTGTACCAAAGCGAGGCCCGGCACACTATACTTGTACCACAGCGAGGCCTGGTACACAACACTTGTACCACAGCGAGGCAAGCACACCACTTTTGTACCAGAGCGAGGCCTGGCACACTACACTTGTATGACAGCGAGGTCCAGCACACTACACTTGTACCACAGCGTGGCCCGGATCACCACACTTGTACCACAGTTGGGCCTCCTACGGTGAAACTTTTGATTGGAACTGATCCGGGCTTGTTCTTCAGGGTGTCTTGCCCTTGTGTTAGGATCCACAGTGCAGTATGAGATCTGTTGTGTGGTGGATGAGGTGGGGGGGTTCAGGATCTTTGACCCCGAAATCTCAGGCGAGGTTCGTTTTCCTTCTTGTGTGAGCAGGTAAGCCATTCCTTATGGTTTTCAGTGGCGAGCAGTGAGGTCCCGGTCCTCAGTGAGGTGGAATGTGGCTCATCCAGTTCGGAGGGGTAGAGGAGGCGCCTGATGTTACCTGTAGGGTCTTGATAGTAGAGCTAGACCCTTCGAGTGGGATAGGTATTCACTTGTTAGGGTGGGTATGCACCTGATAGCACGAGTGGGCACCAGTCCTATAATTGTGCTTTTCCGGTCTCCGGGCTACAGTTTTTTTTCCAGCCTTTATCTGGGACCCTGCAACGGGGCTCACGCTAGTTCAGTGAGGATCACTCGGCCCTGTGAAGGCAAGCTGTGCCGTCCGTATCACCCCCTCTCAGGGCAAGTACAGGGATGGGCGAGGGGGGATTAGTGTCTTTCTTAACCCGTTTGGGTGAAGCCGGGGGGGGGGGGGGTGCACTGTCGTGGTCTTCTACAGAGGGGGTGGGGGGCCTGATCTGACCGTTTCGAGGAGCCGCAGGAAGTCCGCGGCGCAGGGGAATGCGTGCGGACCGACACGGCCAGCCTGTTAGTGAGAGCAGTCCTTTCTAGGTTCTGTAATGGCCGTTCGGGATGTGCAGTGGGGTCAGAGAGCTTCACCACCCTCTTTCAGCTCTATTATGCGGGTTCTCTTAATCCGGCCCGTTTCCCGCCACTATGCGTACCTCCGCTGTATCGCTGCTCCGCTGCCCCTCCGTGGTCTGCACCTACCCCCTCCGGTCAAGCCTTGTCTTGGGTGTCTCCTCGGGTAGTTGCTGGTGAGCCGCTATGTAAATCAGTGCGTCCTGGCTCAGTCGTGCCGCGCGCCTCCATTTCGGCGTGAAAATCTAGGTCCCGGCTCTTCACCCGACACTAGACCTTGGCGGGTAACTTCGTCCCAGAAGGGTCCGGATCGTGTCTATCCATTCCCTAGCTCACAGAAACGCTAATGCTTTTGTTGAATGTAGTGTCCAGGGGTCAGAAGTGCCGGTATTTCGGTTTAAAGCCTTCTGGCTGCAGGAGCAGAGGCTCCGTGCATCCGCTCCCTCTGCTAGCTAGGCCACGCCCCATCAAGTCCCCTTTTAAACTCCTTTATGGATTTTGCCATCACCACATCCTCAGGCAGAGAGTTTCACAGTCTAACTGCTCTTACAGTAAAACACTCCTTTCTGTGTTGGTGATGAAACCTGCTTTCCTCTAGACGAAGCAGATGCCCTCTCATTACCGTCGCAGCCCTGGGTATAAACAGATCATGGGAGAGATCCTTGTATTGTCCCCTCATGCATTTATACATAGTTATCCCAGTGAGGCCAGCGCACCACACTTGTACCACAGCGAGGCACTCACACTACACTTGTACCACAGCGAGGCCCAGCATACTACACTTGTACCACAACGAGGCCCAGCACACTACACTTGTACCACAACGAGGCCCAGCACACTACACTTGTACCACAACGAGGCCCAGCACACCACACTTGTACGACAGCAAGGCCTGGCACACTACACTTGTACGACAGCGAGGTCCGGCACAGTACACTTGTACCACAACATGGCCCAGCACACTACACTTCTATCACAGTAAGGTCCGGCACACTACACTTGTACCAGAGCGAGGGCCGGCACACTACACTTGTACCACAGCGAGGTCCAGAGCACTACACTTGTATCACAGCGAGGCTCAGCACACTACACTTGTACCACAGCGAGGCCCAGCACACTACACTTGTACCACAGCGAGGTCAAGCATACTACACTTGTATCACAGCGAGGCCCAGCACACTACACTTGTATCACAGCGAGGCCCAGCATACCACACTTGTACGGCAGCGAGGCCTGGCACACTACACTTGTACGACAGCGAGGCCTGGCACACTACACTTGTACGACAGTGAGATCCGGCACACTACACTTGTACCATAACATGGCCCAGCACACTACACTTCTATCACAGTAAGGCCCGGCACACTACACTTGTACCAGAGCGAGGCCCGGAACACTACACTTGCACCACAGCAAGGCCCCCATACTACACTTGTACCACAGCGAGGTCCAGAACACTACACTTCTACCACAGCGAGGCCCAGCACACTATACTTGTATCACAGCCTGGCCCAACACACTACACTTGTACCACAGCATGGCCTAGCTCACTACACTTGTACCACAACAAGGCCCAGGAAACTACACTTGTACCACAGCAAGGCTCAGCACACTACAGTTGTACCACAGCGAGGCACTCACACTACACTTGTACCACAGCGGGGCCCAGCACGCTACACTTGTACCACAACAAGGCCCAGGAAACTACACTTTTATCACAGCGAGGCTCAGCACACTACACTTGTACCACAGCGAGGCCCAGCACACTACACTTGTACCACAGCGAGGTCAAGCATACTACTCTTGTATCACAGCGAGGCCCAGCACACAACGCTTGTACCACAGCGAGGCCCCCACACTACACTTGTATCACAGTAAGGCCCAGCACACCACACTTGTACCACAGCGAGGCCCCGCACACTACACTTGTACCAAAGCGAGGCCCGGCACATTACACTTGTACCACAGCGAGGCCTGGTACACCACACTTCTACCACAGCGAGGCCCAGCACACTATACTTGTATCACAGCCTGGCCCAACACACTACACTTGTACCACAGCATGGCCCAGCTCGCTACACTTTTATCACAGCGAGGCTCAGCACACTACAGTTGTACCACAGCGAGGCACTCACACTACACTTGTACCACAGCGGGGCCCAGCACGCTACACTTGTACCACAACAAGGCCCAGGAAACTACACTTTTATCACAGCGAGGCAAGCACACTACACTTGTACCACAGCAAGGCCCAGCACACTACACTTGTACCAAAGCGAGGCCCGGCACACTACACTTGTACCACAGCGAGGCCTGGTACACCACACTTGTACCACAGCGAGGCAAGCACACCACTTTTGTACCAGAGCGAGGCCTGGCACACTACACTTGTATGACAGCGAGGTCCAGCACACTACACTTGTACCACAGCGTGGCCCGGATCACCACACTTGTACCACAGTTGGGCCTCCTACGGTGAAACTTTGGATTGGAACTGATCCGGGCTTGTTCTTCAGGGTGTCTTGCCCTTGTGTTAGGATCCACAGTGCAGTATGAGATCTGTTGTGTGGTGGATGAGGTGGGGGGGTTCAGGATCTTTGACCCCGAAATCTCAGGCGAGGTTCGTTTTCCTTCTTGTGTGAGCAGGTAAGCCATTCCTTATGGTTTTCAGTGGCGAGCAGTGAGGTCCCGGTCCTCAGTGAGGTGGAATGTGGCTCATCCAGTTCGGAGGGGTAGAGGAGGCGCCTGATGTTACCTGTAGGGTCTTGATAGTAGAGCTAGACCCTTCGAGTGGGATAGGTATTCACTTGTTAGGGTGGGTATGCACCTGATAGCACGAGTGGGCACCAGTCCTATAATTGTGCTTTTCCGGTCTCCGGGCTACAGTTTTTTTTCCAGCCTTTATCTGGGACCCTGCAACGGGGCTCACGCTAGTTCAGTGAGGATCACTCGGCCCTGTGAAGGCAAGCTGTGCCGTCCGTATCACCCCCTCTCAGGGCAAGTACAGGGATGGGCGAGGGGGGATTAGTGTCTTTCTTAACCCGTTCGGGTGAAGCCAGGGGGGGGGGGGGGGTGCACTGTCGTGGTCTTCTACAGAGGGGGTGGGGGGCCTGATCTGACCGTCTCGAGGAGCCGCAGGAAGTCCGCGGCGCAGGGGAATGCGTGCGGACCGACACGGCCAGCCTGTTAGTGAGAGCAGTCCTTTCTAGGTTCTGTAATGGCCGTTCGGGATGTGCAGTGGGGTCAGAGAGCTTCACCACCCTCTTTCAGCTCTATTATGCGGGTTCTCTTAATCCGGCCCGTTTCCCGCCACTATGCGTACCTCCGCTGTATCGCTGCTCCGCTGCCCCTCCGTGGTCTGCACCTACCCCCTCCGGTCAAGCCTTGTCTTGGGTGTCTCCTCGGGTAGTTGCTGGTGAGCCGCTATGTAAATCAGTGCGTCCTGGCTCAGTCGTGCCGCGCGCCTCCATTTCGGCGTGAAAATCTAGGTCCCGGCTCTTCACCCGACACTAGACCTTGGCGGGTAACTTCGTCCCAGAAGGGTCCGGATCGTGTCTATCCATTCCCTAGCTCACAGAAACGCTAATGCTTTTGTTGAATGTAGTGTCCAGGGGTCAGAAGTGCCGGTATTTCGGTTTAAAGCCTTCTGGCTGCAGGAGCAGAGGCTCCGTGCATCCGCTCCCTCTGCTAGCTAGGCCACGCCCCATCAAGTCCCCTTTTAAACTCCTTTATGGATTTTGCCATCACCACATCCTCAGGCAGAGAGTTTCACAGTCTAACTGCTCTTACAGTAAAAAAACTCCTTTCTGTGTTGGTGATGAAACCTGCTTTCCTCTAGACGAAGCAGATGCCCTCTCATTACCGTCGCAGCCCTGGGTATAAACAGATCATGGGAGAGATCCTTGTATTGTCCCCTCATGCATTTATACATAGTTATCCCAGTGAGGCCAGCGCACCACACTTGTACCACAGCGAGGCACTCACACTACACTTGTACCACAGCGAGGCCCAGCACACTACACTTGTACCACAACGAGGCCCAGCACACTACACTTGTACCACAACGAGGCCCAGCACACTACACTTGTACCACAACGAGGCCCAGCACACCACACTTGTACGACAGCAAGGCCTGGCACACTACACTTGTACGACAGCGAGGTCCGGCACAGTACACTTGTACCACAACATGGCCCAGCACACTACACTTCTATCACAGTAAGGTCCGGCACACTACACTTGTACCAGAGCGAGGGCCGGCACACTACACTTGTACCACAGCGAGGTCCAGAGCACTACACTTGTATCACAGCGAGGCTCAGCACACTACACTTGTACCACAGCGAGGCCCAGCACACTACACTTGTACCACAGCGAGGTCAAGCATACTACACTTGTATCACAGCGAGGCCCAGCACACTACACTTGTATCACAGCGAGGCCCAGCATACCACACTTGTACGGCAGCGAGGCCTGGCACACTACACTTGTACGACAGCGAGGCCTGGCACACTACACTTGTACGACAGTGAGATCCGGCACACTACACTTGTACCATAACATGGCCCAGCACACTACACTTCTATCACAGTAAGGCCCGGCACACTACACTTGTACCAGAGCGAGGCCCGGAACACTACACTTGCACCACAGCAAGGCCCCCATACTACACTTGTACCACAGCGAGGTCCAGAACACTACACTTCTACCACAGCGAGGCCCAGCACACTATACTTGTATCACAGCCTGGCCCAACACACTACACTTGTACCACAGCATGGCCTAGCTCACTACACTTGTACCACAACAAGGCCCAGGAAACTACACTTGTACCACAGCAAGGCTCAGCACACTACAGTTGTACCACAGCGAGGCACTCACACTACACTTGTACCACAGCGGGGCCCAGCACGCTACACTTGTACCACAACAAGGCCCAGGAAACTACACTTTTATCACAGCGAGGCTCAGCACACTACACTTGTACCACAGCGAGGCCCAGCACACTACACTTGTACCACAGCGAGGTCAAGCATACTACTCTTGTATCACAGCGAGGCCCAGCACACAACGCTTGTACCACAGCGAGGCCCCCACACTACACTTGTATCACAGTAAGGCCCAGCACACCACACTTGTACCACAGCGAGGCCCCGCACACTACACTTGTACCAAAGCGAGGCCCGGCACATTACACTTGTACCACAGCGAGGCCTGGTACACCACACTTCTACCACAGCGAGGCCCAGCACACTATACTTGTATCACAGCCTGGCCCAACACACTACACTTGTACCACAGCATGGCCCAGCTCGCTACACTTTTATCACAGCGAGGCTCAGCACACTACAGTTGTACCACAGCGAGGCACTCACACTACACTTGTACCACAGCGGGGCCCAGCACGCTACACTTGTACCACAACAAGGCCCAGGAAACTACACTTTTATCACAGCGAGGCAAGCACACTACACTTGTACCACAGCAAGGCCCAGCACACTACACTTGTACCAAAGCGAGGCCCGGCACACTACACTTGTACCACAGCGAGGCCTGGTACACCACACTTGTACCACAGCGAGGCAAGCACACCACTTTTGTACCAGAGCGAGGCCTGGCACACTACACTTGTATGACAGCGAGGTCCAGCACACTACACTTGTACCACAGCGTGGCCCGGATCACCACACTTGTACCACAGTTGGGCCTCCTACGGTGAAACTTTGGATTGGAACTGATCCGGGCTTGTTCTTCAGGGTGTCTTGCCCTTGTGTTAGGATCCACAGTGCAGTATGAGATCTGTTGTGTGGTGGATGAGGTGGGGGGGTTCAGGATCTTTGACCCCGAAATCTCAGGCGAGGTTCGTTTTCCTTCTTGTGTGAGCAGGTAAGCCATTCCTTATGGTTTTCAGTGGCGAGCAGTGAGGTCCCGGTCCTCAGTGAGGTGGAATGTGGCTCATCCAGTTCGGAGGGGTAGAGGAGGCGCCTGATGTTACCTGTAGGGTCTTGATAGTAGAGCTAGACCCTTCGAGTGGGATAGGTATTCACTTGTTAGGGTGGGTATGCACCTGATAGCACGAGTGGGCACCAGTCCTATAATTGTGCTTTTCCGGTCTCCGGGCTACAGTTTTTTTTCCAGCCTTTATCTGGGACCCTGCAACGGGGCTCACGCTAGTTCAGTGAGGATCACTCGGCCCTGTGAAGGCAAGCTGTGCCGTCCGTATCACCCCCTCTCAGGGCAAGTACAGGGATGGGCGAGGGGGGATTAGTGTCTTTCTTAACCCGTTCGGGTGAAGCCAGGGGGGGGGGGGGGGTGCACTGTCGTGGTCTTCTACAGAGGGGGTGGGGGGCCTGATCTGACCGTCTCGAGGAGCCGCAGGAAGTCCGCGGCGCAGGGGAATGCGTGCGGACCGACACGGCCAGCCTGTTAGTGAGAGCAGTCCTTTCTAGGTTCTGTAATGGCCGTTCGGGATGTGCAGTGGGGTCAGAGAGCTTCACCACCCTCTTTCAGCTCTATTATGCGGGTTCTCTTAATCCGGCCCGTTTCCCGCCACTATGCGTACCTCCGCTGTATCGCTGCTCCGCTGCCCCTCCGTGGTCTGCACCTACCCCCTCCGGTCAAGCCTTGTCTTGGGTGTCTCCTCGGGTAGTTGCTGGTGAGCCGCTATGTAAATCAGTGCGTCCTGGCTCAGTCGTGCCGCGCGCCTCCATTTCGGCGTGAAAATCTAGGTCCCGGCTCTTCACCCGACACTAGACCTTGGCGGGTAACTTCGTCCCAGAAGGGTCCGGATCGTGTCTATCCATTCCCTAGCTCACAGAAACGCTAATGCTTTTGTTGAATGTAGTGTCCAGGGGTCAGAAGTGCCGGTATTTCGGTTTAAAGCCTTCTGGCTGCAGGAGCAGAGGCTCCGTGCATCCGCTCCCTCTGCTAGCTAGGCCACGCCCCATCAAGTCCCCTTTTAAACTCCTTTATGGATTTTGCCATCACCACATCCTCAGGCAGAGAGTTTCACAGTCTAACTGCTCTTACAGTAAAAAACTCCTTTCTGTGTTGGTGATGAAACCTGCTTTCCTCTAGACGAAGCAGATGCCCTCTCATTACCGTCGCAGCCCTGGGTATAAACAGATCATGGGAGAGATCCTTGTATTGTCCCCTCATGCATTTATACATAGTTATCCCAGTGAGGCCAGCGCACCACACTTGTACCACAGCGAGGCACTCACACTACACTTGTACCACAGCGAGGCCCAGCACACTACACTTGTACCACAACGAGGCCCAGCACACTACACTTGTACCACAACGAGGCCCAGCACACCACACTTGTACGACAGCAAGGCCTGGCACACTACACTTGTACGACAGCGAGGTCCGGCACAGTACACTTGTACCACAACATGGCCCAGCACACTACACTTCTATCACAGTAAGGTCCGGCACACTACACTTGTACCAGAGCGAGGGTCGGCACACTACACTTGTACCACAGCGAGGTCCAGAGCACTACACTTGTATCACAGCGAGGCTCAGCACACTACACTTGTACCACAGCGAGGCCCAGCACACTACACTTGTACCACAGCGAGGTCAAGCATACTACACTTGTATCACAGCGAGGCCCAGCACACTACACTTGTATCACAGCGAGGCCCAGCATACCACACTTGTACGGCAGCGAGGCCTGGCACACTACACTTGTACGACAGCGAGGCCTGGCACACTACACTTGTACGACAGTGAGATCCGGCACACTACACTTGTACCATAACATGGCCCAGCACACTACACTTCTATCACAGTAAGGCCCGGCACACTACACTTGTACCAGAGCGAGGCCCGGAACACTACACTTGCACCACAGCAAGGCCCCCATACTACACTTGTACCACAGCGAGGTCCAGAACACTACACTTCTACCACAGCGAGGCCCAGCACACTATACTTGTATCACAGCCTGGCCCAACACACTACACTTGTACCACAGCATGGCCCAGCTCACTACACTTGTACCACAACAAGGCCCAGGAAACTACACTTGTACCACAGCAAGGCTCAGCACACTACAGTAGTACCACAGCGAGGCACTCACACTACACTTGTACCACAGCGGGGCCCAGCACGCTACACTTGTACCACAACAAGGCCCAGGAAACTACACTTTTATCACAGCGAGGCTCAGCACACTACACTTGTACCACAGCGAGGCCCAGCACACTACACTTGTACCACAGCGAGGTCAAGCATACTACTCTTGTATCACAGCGAGGCCCAGCACACTACGCTTGTACCACAGCGAGGCCCCCACACTACACTTGTATCACAGTAAGGCCCAGCACACCACACTTGTACCACAGCGAGGCCCCGCACACTACACTTGTACCAAAGCCAGGCACGGCACACTACACTTGTACCACAGCGAGGCCTGGTACACCACACTTGTACCACAGCGAGGTCCAGAGCACTACACTTGTATCACAGCCTGGCCCAACACACTACACTTGTACCACAGCATGGCCCAGCTCGCTACACTTTTATCACAGCTGGGCTCAGCACACTACAGTTGTACCACAGCGAGGCACTCACACTACACTTGTACCACAGCGGGGCCCAGCACGCTACACTTGTACCACAACAAGGCCCAGGAAACTACACTTTTATCACAGCGAGGCAAGCACACTACACTTGTACCACAGCGAGGCCCAGCACACTACACTTGTACCAAAGCGAGGCCCGGCACACTACACTTGTACCACAGCGAGGCCTGGTACACCACACTTGTACCACAGCGAGGCAAGCACACCACTTTTGTACCAGAGCGAGGCCTGGCACACTACACTTGTATGACAGCGAGGTCCAGCACACTACACTTGTACCACAGCGTGGCCCGGATCACCACACTTGTACCACAGTTGGGCCTCCTACGGTGAAACTTTGGATTGGAACTGATCCGGGCTTGTTCTTCAGGGTGTCTTGCCCTTGTGTTAGGATCCACAGTGCAGTATGAGATCTGTTGTGTGGTGGATGAGGTGGGGGGGTTCAGGATCTTTGACCCCGAAATCTCAGGCGAGGTTCGTTTTCCTTCTTGTGTGAGCAGGTAAGCCATTCCTTATGGTTTTCAGTGGCGAGCAGTGAGGTCCCGGTCCTCAGTGAGGTGGAATGTGGCTCATCCAGTTCGGAGGGGTAGAGGAGGCGCCTGATGTTACCTGTAGGGTCTTGATAGTAGAGCTAGACCCTTCGAGTGGGATAAGTATTCACTTGTTAGGGTGGGTATGCACCTGATAGCACGAGTGGGCACCAGTCCTATAATTGTGCTTTTCCGGTCTCCGGGCTACAGTTTTTTTTCCAGCCTTTATCTGGGACCCTGCAACGGGGCTCACGCTAGTTCAGTGAGGATCACTCGGCCCTGTGAAGGCAAGCTGTGCCGTCCGTATCACCCCCTCTCAGGGCAAGTACAGGGATGGGCGAGGGGGGATTAGTGTCTTTCTTAACCCGTTTGGGTGAAGCCGGGGGGGGGGGGGGGGTGCACTGTCGTGGTCTTCTACAGAGGGGGTGGGGGGCCTGATCTGACCGTCTCGAGGAGCCGCAGGAAGTCCGCGGCGCAGGGGAATGCGTGCGGACCGACACGGCCAGCCTGTTAGTGAGAGCAGTCCTTTCTAGGTTCTGTAATGGCCGTTCGGGATGTGCAGTGGGGTCAGAGAGCTTCACCACCCTCTTTCAGCTCTATTATGCGGGTTCTCTTAATCCGGCCCGTTTCCCGCCACTATGCGTACCTCCGCTGTATCGCTGCTCCGCTGCCCCTCCGTGGTCTGCACCTACCCCCTCCGGTCAAGCCTTGTCTTGGGTGTCTCCTCGGGTAGTTGCTGGTGAGCCGCTATGTAAATCAGTGCGTCCTGGCTCAGTCGTGCCGCGCGCCTCCATTTCGGCGTGAAAATCTAGGTCCCGGCTCTTCACCCGACACTAGACCTTGGCGGGTAACTTCGTCCCAGAAGGGTCCGGATCGTGTCTATCCATTCCCTAGCTCACAGAAACGCTAATGCTTTTGTTGAATGTAGTGTCCAGGGGTCAGAAGTGCCGGTATTTCGGTTTAAAGCCTTCTGGCTGCAGGAGCAGAGGCTCCGTGCATCCGCTCCCTCTGCTAGCTAGGCCACGCCCCATCAAGTCCCCTTTTAAACTCCTTTATGGATTTTGCCATCACCACATCCTCAGGCAGAGAGTTTCACAGTCTAACTGCTCTTACAGTAAAAAACTCCTTTCTGTGTTGGTGATGAAACCTGCTTTCCTCTAGACGAAGCAGATGCCCTCTCATTACCGTCGCAGCCCTGGGTATAAACAGATCATGGGAGAGATCCTTGTATTGTCCCCTCATGCATTTATACATAGTTATCCCAGTGAGGCCAGCGCACCACACTTGTACCACAGCGAGGCACTCACACTACACTTGTACCACAGCGAGGCCCAGCACACTACACTTGTACCACAACGAGGCCCAGCACACTACACTTGTACCACAACGAGGCCCAGCACACTACACTTGTACCACAACGAGGCCCAGCACACCACACTTGTACGACAGCAAGGCCTGGCACACTACACTTGTACGACAGCGAGGTCCGGCACAGTACACTTGTACCACAACATGGCCCAGCACACTACACTTCTATCACAGTAAGGTCCGGCACACTACACTTGTACCAGAGCGAGGGCCGGCACACTACACTTGTACCACAGCAAGGCCCCCATACTACACTTGTACCACAGCGAGGTCCAGAGCACTACACTTGTATCACAGCGAGGCTCAGCACACTACACTTGTACCACAGCGAGGCCCAGCACACTACACTTGTACCACAGCGAGGTCAAGCATACTACACTTGTATCACAGCGAGGCCCAGCACACTACACTTGTATCACAGCGAGGCACAGCATACCACACTTGTACGGCAGCGAGGCCTGGCACACTACACTTGTACGACAGCGAGGCCTGGCACACTACACTTGTACGACAGTGAGATCCGGCACACTACACTTGTACCATAACATGGCCCAGCACACTACACTTCTATCACAGTAACGCCCGGCACACTACACTTGTACCAGAGCGAGGCCCGGAACACTACACTTGCACCACAGCAAGGCCCCCATACTACACTTGTACCACAGCGAGGTCCAGAACACTACACTTCTACCACAGCGAGGCCCAGCACACTATACTTGTATCACAGCCTGGCCCAACACACTACACTTGTACCACAGCATGGCCCAGCTCACTACACTTGTACCACAACAAGGCCCAGGAAACTACACTTGTACCACAGCAAGGCTCAGCACACTACAGTAGTACCACAGCGAGGCACTCACACTACACTTGTACCACAGCGGGGCCCAGCACGCTACACTTGTACCACAACAAGGCCCAGGAAACTACACTTTTATCACAGCGAGGCTCAGCACACTACACTTGTACCACAGCGAGGCCCAGCACACTACACTTGTACCACAGCGAGGTCAAGCATACTACTCTTGTATCACAGCGAGGCCCAGCACATTACGCTTGTACCACAGCGAGGCCCCCACACTACACTTGTACCAAAGCGAGGCACGGCACACTACACTTGTACCACAGCGAGGCCTGGTACACCACACTTGTACCACAGCGAGGTCCAGAGCACTACACTTGTATCACAGCCTGGCCCAACACACTACACTTGTACCACAGCATGGCCCAGCTCGCTACACTTTTATCACAGCGAGGCTCAGCACACTACAGTTGTACCACAGCGAGGCACTCACACTACACTTGTACCACAGCGGGGCCCAGCACGCTACACTTGTACCACAACAAGGCCCAGGAAACTACACTTTTATCACAGCGAGGCAAGCACACTACACTTGTACCACAGCGAGGCCCAGCACACTACACTTGTACCAAAGCGAGGCCCGGCACACTACACTTGTACCACAGCGAGGCCTGGTACACCACACTTGTACCACAGCGAGGCAAGCACACCACTTTTGTACCAGAGCGAGGCCTGGCACACTACACTTGTATGACAGCGAGGTCCAGCACACTACACTTGTACCACAGCGTGGCCCGGATCACCACACTTGTACCACAGTTGGGCCTCCTACGGTGAAACTTTGGATTGGAACTGATCCGGGCTTGTTCTTCAGGGTGTCTTGCCCTTGTGTTAGGATCCACAGTGCAGTATGAGATCTGTTGTGTGGTGGATGAGGTGGGGGGGTTCAGGATCTTTGACCCCGAAATCTCAGGCGAGGTTCGTTTTCCTTCTTGTGTGAGCAGGTAAGCCATTCCTTATGGTTTTCAGTGGCGAGCAGTGAGGTCCCGGTCCTCAGTGAGGTGGAATGTGGCTCATCCAGTTCGGAGGGGTAGAGGAGGCGCCTGATGTTACCTGTAGGGTCTTGATAGTAGAGCTAGATCCTTCGAGTGGGATAGGTATTCACTTGTTAGGGTGGGTATGCACCTGATAGCACGAGTGGGCACCAGTCCTATAATTGTGCTTTTCCGGTCTCCGGGCTACAGTTTTTTTTCCAGCCTTTATCTGGGGCCCTGCAACGGGGCTCACGCTAGTTCAGTGAGGATCACTCGGCCCTGTGAAGGCAAGCTGTGCCGTCCGTATCACCCCCTCTCAGGGCAAGTACAGGGATGGGCGAGGGGGGATTAGTGTCTTTCTTAACCCGTTTGGGTGAAGCCGGGGGGGGGGGTGCACTGTCGTGGTCTTCTACAGAGGGGGTGGGGGGCCTGATCTGACCGTCTCGAGGAGCCGCAGGAAGTCCGCGGCGCAGGGGAATGCGTGCGGACCGACACGGCCAGCCTGTTAGTGAGAGCAGTCCTTTCTAGGTTCTGTAATGGCCGTTCGGGATGTGCAGTGGGGTCAGAGAGCTTCACCACCCTCTTTCAGCTCTATTATGCGGGTTCTCTTAATCCGGCCCGTTTCCCGCCACTATGCGTACCTCCGCTGTATCGCTGCTCCGCTGCCCCTCCGTGGTCTGCACCTACCCCCTCCGGTCAAGCCTTGTCTTGGGTGTCTCCTCGGGTAGTTGCTGGTGAGCCGCTATGTAAATCAGTGCGTCCTGGCTCAGTCGTGCCGCGCGCCTCCATTTCGGCGTGAAAATCTAGGTCCCGGCTCTTCACCCGACACTAGACCTTGGCGGGTAACTTCGTCCCAGAAGGGTCCGGATCGTGTCTATCCATTCCCTAGCTCACAGAAACGCTAATGCTTTTGTTGAATGTAGTGTCCAGGGGTCAGAAGTGCCGGTATTTCGGTTTAAAGCCTTCTGGCTGCAGGAGCAGAGGCTCCGTGCATCCGCTCCCTCTGCTAGCTAGGCCACGCCCCATCAAGTCCCCTTTTAAACTCCTTTATGGATTTTGCCATCACCACATCCTCAGGCAGAGAGTTTCACAGTCTAACTGCTCTTACAGTAAAAAACTCCTTTCTGTGTTGGTGATGAAACCTGCTTTCCTCTAGACGAAGCAGATGCCCTCTCATTACCGTCGCAGCCCTGGGTATAAACAGATCATGGGAGAGATCCTTGTATTGTCCACTCATGCATTTATACATAGTTATCCCAGTGAGGCCAGCGCACCACACTTGTACCACAGCGAGGCACTCACACTACACTTGTACCACAGCGAGGCCCAGCACACTACACTTGTACCACAACGAGGCCCAGCACACTACACTTGTACCACAACGAGGCCCAGCACACTACACTTGTACCACAACGAGGCCCAGCACACCACACTTGTACGACAGCAAGGCCTGGCACACTACACTTGTACGACAGCGAGGTCCGGCACAGTACACTTGTACCACAACATGGCCCAGCACACTACACTTCTATCACAGTAAGGTCCGGCACACTACACTTGTACCAGAGCGAGGGCCGGCACACTACACTTGTACCACAGCAAGGCCCCCATACTACACTTGTACCACAGCGAGGTCCAGAGCACTACACTTGTATCACAGCGAGGCTCAGCACACTACACTTGTACCACAGCGAGGCCCAGCACACTACACTTGTACCACAGCGAGGTCAAGCATACTACACTTGTATCACAGCGAGGCCCAGCACACTACACTTGTATCACAGCGAGGCCCAGCATACCACACTTGTACGGCAGCGAGGCCTGGCACACTACACTTGTACGACAGCGAGGCCTGGCACACTACACTTGTACGACAGTGAGATCCGGCACACTACACTTGTACCATAACATGGCCCAGCACACTACACTTCTATCACAGTAAGGCCCGGCACACTACACTTGTACCAGAGCGAGGCCCGGAACACTACACTTGCACCACAGCAAGGCCCCCATACTACACTTGTACCACAGCGAGGTCCAGAACACTACACTTCTACCACAGCGAGGCCCAGCACACTATACTTGTATCACAGCCTGGCCCAACACACTACACTTGTACCACAGCATGGCCCAGCTCACTACACTTGTACCACAACAAGGCCCAGGAAACTACACTTGTACCACAGCAAGGCTCAGCACACTACAGTAGTACCACAGCGAGGCACTCACACTACACTTGTACCACAGCGGGGCCCAGCACGCTACACTTGTACCACAACAAGGCCCAGGAAACTACACTTTTATCACAGCGAGGCTCAGCACACTACACTTGTACCACAGCGAGGCCCAGCACACTACACTTGTACCACAGCGAGGTCAAGCATACTACTCTTGTATCACAGCGAGGCCCAGCACACTACGCTTGTACCACAGCGAGGCCCCCACACTACACTTGTATCACAGTAAGGCCCAGCACACCACACTTGTACCACAGCGAGGCCCCGCACACTACACTTGTACCAAAGCGAGGCACGGCACACTACACTTGTACCACAGCGAGGCCTGGTACACCACACTTGTACCACAGCGAGGTCCAGAGCACTACACTTGTATCACAGCCTGGCCCAACACACTACACTTGTACCACAGCATGGCCCAGCTCGCTACACTTTTATCACAGCGAGGCTCAGCACACTACAGTTGTACCACAGCGAGGCACTCACACTACACTTGTACCACAGCGGGGCCCAGCACGCTACACTTGTACCACAACAAGGCCCAGGAAACTACACTTTTATCACAGCGAGGCAAGCACACTACACTTGTACCACAGCGAGGCCCAGCACACTACACTTGTACCAAAGCGAGGCCCGGCACACTACACTTGTACCACAGCGAGGCCTGGTACACCACACTTGTACCACAGCGAGGCAAGCACACCACTTTTGTACCAGAGCGAGGCCTGGCACACTACACTTGTATGACAGCGAGGTCCAGCACACTACACTTGTACCACAGCGTGGCCCGGATCACCACACTTGTACCACAGTTGGGCCTCCTACGGTGAAACTTTGGATTGGA
Organism: Eleutherodactylus coqui; assembly: GCF_035609145.1. Taxonomy (NCBI): domain Eukaryota; kingdom Metazoa; phylum Chordata; class Amphibia; order Anura; family Eleutherodactylidae; genus Eleutherodactylus; species Eleutherodactylus coqui. The sequence goes on along the minus strand of NW_027102567.1, from coordinate 98,056 downwards.
ACTGATCCGGGCTTGTTCTTCAGGGTGTCTTGCCCTTGTGTTAGGATCCACAGTGCAGTATGAGATCTGTTGTGTGGTGGATGAGGTGGGGGGGTTCAGGATCTTTGACCCCGAAATCTCAGGCGAGGTTCGTTTTCCTTCTTGTGTGAGCAGGTAAGCCATTCCTTATGGTTTTCAGTGGCGAGCAGTGAGGTCCCGGTCCTCAGTGAGGTGGAATGTGGCTCATCCAGTTCGGAGGGGTAGAGGAGGCGCCTGATGTTACCTGTAGGGTCTTGATAGTAGAGCTAGATCCTTCGAGTGGGATAGGTATTCACTTGTTAGGGTGGGTATGCACCTGATAGCACGAGTGGGCACCAGTCCTATAATTGTGCTTTTCCGGTCTCCGGGCTACAGTTTTTTTTCCAGCCTTTATCTGGGGCCCTGCAACGGGGCTCACGCTAGTTCAGTGAGGATCACTCGGCCCTGTGAAGGCAAGCTGTGCCGTCCGTATCACCCCCTCTCAGGGCAAGTACAGGGATGGGCGAGGGGGGATTAGTGTCTTTCTTAACCCGTTTGGGTGAAGCCGGGGGGGGGGGTGCACTGTCGTGGTCTTCTACAGAGGGGGTGGGGGGCCTGATCTGACCGTCTCGAGGAGCCGCAGGAAGTCCGCGGCGCAGGGGAATGCGTGCGGACCGACACGGCCAGCCTGTTAGTGAGAGCAGTCCTTTCTAGGTTCTGTAATGGCCGTTCGGGATGTGCAGTGGGGTCAGAGAGCTTCACCACCCTCTTTCAGCTCTATTATGCGGGTTCTCTTAATCCGGCCCGCTTCCCGCCGCTATGCGTACCTCCGCTGTATCGCTGCTCCGCTGCCCCTCCGTGGTCTGCACCTACCCCCTCCGGTCAAGCCTTGTCTTGGGTGTCTCCTCGGGTAGTTGCTGGTGAGCCGCTATGTAAATCAGTGCGTCCTGGCTCAGTCGTGCCGCGCGCCTCCATTTCGGCGTGAAAATCTAGGTCCCGGCTCTTCACCCGACACTAGACCTTGGCGGGTAACTTCGTCCCAGAAGGGTCCGGATCGTGTCTATCCATTCCCTAGCTCACAGAAACGCTAATGCTTTTGTTGAATGTAGTGTCCAGGGGTCAGAAGTGCCGGTATTTCGGTTTAAAGCCTTCTGGCTGCAGGAGCAGAGGCTCCGTGCATCCGCTCCCTCTGCTAGCTAGGCCACGCCCCATCAAGTCCCCTTTTAAACTCCTTTATGGATTTTGCCATCACCACATCCTCAGGCAGAGAGTTTCACAGTCTAACTGCTCTTACAGTAAAAAACTCCTTTCTGTGTTGGTGATGAAACCTGCTTTCCTCTAGACGAAGCAGATGCCCTCTCATTACCGTCGCAGCCCTGGGTATAAACAGATCATGGGAGAGAACCTTGTATTGTCCCCTCATGCATTTATACATAGTTATCCCAGTGAGGCCAGCGCACCACACTTGTACCACAGCGAGGCACTCACACTACACTTGTACCACAGCGAGGCCCAGCACACTACACTTGTACCACAACGAGGCCCAGCACACTACACTTGTACCACAACGAGGCCCAGCACACTACACTTGTACCACAACGAGGCCCAGCACACCACACTTGTACGACAGCAAGGACTGGCACACTACACTTGTACGACAGCAAGGTCCGGCACAGTACACTTGTACCACAACATGGCCCAGCACACTACACTTCTATCACAGTAAGGTCCGGCACACTACACTTGTACCAGAGCGAGGGCCGGCACACTACACTTGTACCACAGCAAGGCCCCCATACTACACTTGTACCACAGCGAGGTCCAGAACACTACACTTGTATCACAGCGAGGCTCAGCACACTACACTTGTACCACAGCGAGGCCCAGCACACTACACTTGTACCACAGCGAGGTCAAGCATACTACACTTGTATCACAGCGAGGCCCAGCACACTACACTTGTATCACAGCGAGGCCCAGCATACCACACTTGTACGGCAGCGAGGCCTGGCACACTACACTTGTACGACAGCGAGGCCTGGCACACTACACTTGTACGACAGTGAGATCCGGCACACTACACTTGTACCATAACATGGCCCAGCACACTACACTTCTATCACAGTAAGGCCCGGCACACTACACTTGTACCAGAGCGAGGCCCGGAACACTACACTTGCACCACAGCAAGGCCCCCATACTACACTTGTACCACAGCGAGGTCCAGAACACTACACTTCTACCACAGCGAGGCCCAGGTACAGTTGTACCACAGCGAGGCACTCACACTACACTTGTACCACAGCGGGGCCCAGCACGCTACACTTGTACCACAACAAGGCCCAGGAAACTACACTTTTATCACAGCGAGGCCCAGCACACTACGCTTGTACCACAGCGAGGTCAAGCATACTACTCTTGTATCACAGCGAGGCCCAGCACACTACGCTTGTACCACAGCGAGGCCCCCACACTACACTTGTATCACAGCGAGGCCCAGCACACCACACTTGTACCACAGCGAGGCCCCGCACACTACACTTGTACCAAAGCGAGGCCCGGCACACTACACTTGTACCACAGCGAGGCCTGGTACACCACACTTCTACCACAGTGAGGCCCAGCACACTATACTTGTATCACAGCCTGGCCCAACACACTACACTTGTACCACAGCAAGGCTCAGCACACTACAGTTGTACCACAGCGAGGCCCAGCACACTACACTTGTACCACAGCGGGGCCCAGCACGCTACACTTGTACCACAACAAGGCCCAGGAAACTACACTTTTATCACAGCGAGGCTCAGCACACTACACTTGAACCACAGCAAGGCCCAGCACACTACACTTGTACCACAGCAAGGTCAAGCATACTACTCTTGTACCACAGCGAGGCCCAGCACACTACACTTGTACCACAGCAAGGTCAAGCATACTACTCTTGTATCACAGTGAGGCCCAGCACACTACACTTGTACCACAGCGAGGCCAGGACACTACACTTGTACCACAGCAAGGCCCGGCACACTACACTTGTACCACAGCGAGGCCCCCACACTACACTTGTACCACAGCGAGGCTCAGCACACCACACTTGTACCACAGCGAGGCCCAGCACACTACACTTGTACCACCGAGGCCAGCACACTACACTTGTACCACAGCGAGGCCAGGACACTACACTTGTACCACAGCGAGGCCAGCACACTACACTTGTACCACAGCGAGGCCCGGCACACTACACTTGTACCACAGTGAGGCCCGGCACACTACGCTTGTACCACAGTGAGGCCCGGCACACTACGCTTGTACCACAGCGAGGCCCAGCACACTACGCTTGTACCACAGCGAGGCCCAGCACACTACGCTTGTACCACAGCGAGGCCCGGCACACTACGCTTGTACCACAGCGAGGCCCGGCACACTACGCTTGTACCACAGCGAGGCCCGGCACACTACGCTTGTACCACAGCGAGGCCCGGCACACTACGCTTGTACCACAGCGAGGCCCGGCACACTACAATTGTACCACAGCGAGGCCCGGCACACTACGCTTGTACCACAGCGAGGCCAGCACACTACACTTGTACCACAGCGAGGCCCGGCACACTACACTTGTACCACAGCGAGGCCCAACACACTACACTTGTACCACAGCGAGGCCCGGCACACTACACTTGTACCACAGCGAGGCACGGCACGCTACACTTGTACCACAGCGAGGTCCGGCACACTACACTTGTACCACAGCGAGGCCCCCACACTGCACTTGTACCACAGCGAGGCCAGCACACTACACTTGTACCACAGCGAGGCCAGCACACTACACTTGTACCACAGCGAGGCCCCCACACTACACTTGTACCACAGCGAGGCCCCCACACTACACTTGTACCACAGCGAGGCCAGCACACTACACTTGTACCACAGCGAGGCCCCCACACTACGCTTGTACCACAGCGAGGCCCGGCACACTACACTTGTACCACAGCGAGGCCCGGCACACTACGCTTGTACCACAGCGAGGCCCGGCACACTGCAATTGTACCACAGCGAGGCCCGGCACACTACGCTTGTACCACAGCGAGGCCAGCACACTACACTTGTACCACAGCGAGGCCCGGCACACTACACTTGTACCACAGCGAGGCCCAGCACACTACACTTGTACCACAGCGAGGCCCGGCACACTACACTTGTACCACAGCGAGGCACGGCACGCTACACTTGTACCACAGCGAGGTCCGGCACACTACACTTGTACCACAGCGAGGTCCGGCACACTACACTTGTACCACAGCGAGGCCCCCACACTGCACTTGTCCCACAGCGAGGCCAGCACACTACACTTGTACCACAGCGAGGCCCGGCATACCACACTTGTACGGCAGCGAGGCCTGGCACACTACACTTGTACGACAGCGAGGCCTGGCACACTACACTTGTACGACAGTGAGATCCGGCACACTACACTTGTACCATAACATGGCCCAGCACACTACACTTCTATCACAGTAACGCCCGGCACACTACACTTGTACCAGAGCGAGGCCCGGAACACTACACTTGCACCACAGCAAGGCCCCCATACTACACTTGTACCACAGCGAGGTCCAGAACACTACACTTCTACCACAGCGAGGCCCAGCACACTATACTTGTATCACAGCCTGGCCCAACACACTACACTTGTACCACAGCATGGCCCAGCTCACTACACTTGTACCACAACAAGGCCCAGGAAACTACACTTGTACCACAGCAAGGCTCAGCACACTACAGTAGTACCACAGCGAGGCACTCACACTACACTTGTACCACAGCGGGGCCCAGCACGCTACACTTGTACCACAACAAGGCCCAGGAAACTACACTTTTATCACAGCGAGGCTCAGCACACTACACTTGTACCACAGCGAGGCCCAGCACACTACACTTGTACCACAGCGAGGTCAAGCATACTACTCTTGTATCACAGCGAGACCCAGCACACTACGCTTGTACCACAGCGAGGCCCCCACACTACACTTGTATCACAGTAAGGCCCAGCACACCACACTTGTACCACAGCGAGGCCCCGCACACTACACTTGTACCAAAGCGAGGCACGGCACACTACACTTGTACCACAGCGAGGCCTGGTACACCACACTTGTACCACAGCGAGGTCCAGAGCACTACACTTGTATCACAGCCTGGCCCAACACACTACACTTGTACCACAGCATGGCCCAGCTCGCTACACTTTTATCACAGCGAGGCTCAGCACACTACAGTTGTACCACAGCGAGGCACTCACACTACACTTGTACCACAGCGGGGCCCAGCACGCTACACTTGTACCACAACAAGGCCCAGGAAACTACACTTTTATCACAGCGAGGCAAGCACACTACACTTGTACCACAGCGAGGCCCAGCACACTACACTTGTACCAAAGCGAGGCCCGGCACACTACACTTGTACCACAGCGAGGCCTGGTACACCACACTTGTACCACAGCGAGGCAAGCACACCACTTTTGTACCAGAGCGAGGCCTGGCACACTACACTTGTATGACAGCGAGGTCCAGCACACTACACTTGTACCACAGCGTGGCCCGGATCACCACACTTGTACCACAGTTGGGCCTCCTACGGTGAAACTTTGGATTGGAACTGATCCGGGCTTGTTCTTCAGGGTGTCTTGCCCTTGTGTTAGGATCCACAGTGCAGTATGAGATCTGTTGTGTGGTGGATGAGGTGGGGGGGTTCAGGATCTTTGACCCCGAAATCTCAGGCGAGGTTCGTTTTCCTTCTTGTGTGAGCAGGTAAGCCATTCCTTATGGTTTTCAGTGGCGAGCAGTGAGGTCCCGGTCCTCAGTGAGGTGGAATGTGGCTCATCCAGTTCGGAGGGGTAGAGGAGGCGCCTGATGTTACCTGTAGGGTCTTGATAGTAGAGCTAGATCCTTCGAGTGGGATAGGTATTCACTTGTTAGGGTGGGTATGCACCTGATAGCACGAGTGGGCACCAGTCCTATAATTGTGCTTTTCCGGTCTCCGGGCTACAGTTTTTTTTCCAGCCTTTATCTGGGGCCCTGCAACGGGGCTCACGCTAGTTCAGTGAGGATCACTCGGCCCTGTGAAGGCAAGCTGTGCCGTCCGTATCACCCCCTCTCAGGGCAAGTACAGGGATGGGCGAGGGGGGATTAGTGTCTTTCTTAACCCGTTTGGGTGAAGCCGGGGGGGGGGGTGCACTGTCGTGGTCTTCTACAGAGGGGGTGGGGGGCCTGATCTGACCGTCTCGAGGAGCCGCAGGAAGTCCGCGGCGCAGGGGAATGCGTGCGGACCGACACGGCCAGCCTGTTAGTGAGAGCAGTCCTTTCTAGGTTCTGTAATGGCCGTTCGGGATGTGCAGTGGGGTCAGAGAGCTTCACCACCCTCTTTCAGCTCTATTATGCGGGTTCTCTTAATCCGGCCCGCTTCCCGCCGCTATGCGTACCTCCGCTGTATCGCTGCTCCGCTGCCCCTCCGTTGTCTGCACCTACCCCCTCCGGTCAAGCCTTGTCTTGGGTGTCTCCTCGGGTAGTTGCTGGTGAGCCGCTATGTAAATCAGTGCGTCCTGGCTCAGTCGTGCCGCGCGCCTCCATTTCGGCGTGAAAATCTAGGTCCCGGCTCTTCACCCGACACTAGACCTTGGCGGGTAACTTCGTCCCAGAAGGGTCCGGATCGTGTCTATCCATTCCCTAGCTCACAGAAACGCTAATGCTTTTGTTGAATGTAGTGTCCAGGGGTCAGAAGTGCCGGTATTTCGGTTTAAAGCCTTCTGGCTGCAGGAGCAGAGGCTCCGTGCATCCGCTCCCTCTGCTAGCTAGGCCACGCCCCATCAAGTCCCCTTTTAAACTCCTTTATGGATTTTGCCATCACCACATCCTCAGGCAGAGAGTTTCACAGTCTAACTGCTCTTACAGTAAAAAACTCCTTTCTGTGTTGGTGATGAAACCTGCTTTCCTCTAGACGAAGCAGATGCCCTCTCATTACCGTCGCAGCCCTGGGTATAAACAGATCATGGGAGAGAACCTTGTATTGTCCCCTCATGCATTTATACATAGTTATCCCAGTGAGGCCAGCGCACCACACTTGTACCACAGCGAGGCACTCACACTACACTTGTACCACAGCGAGGCCCAGCACACTACACTTGTACCACAACGAGGCCCAGCACACTACACTTGTACCACAACGAGGCCCAGCACACTACACTTGTACCACAACGAGGCCCAGCACACCACACTTGTACGACAGCAAGGACTGGCACACTACACTTGTACGACAGCAAGGTCCGGCACAGTACACTTGTACCACAACATGGCCCAGCACACTACACTTCTATCACAGTAAGGTCCGGCACACTACACTTGTACCAGAGCGAGGGCCGGCACACTACACTTGTACCACAGCAAGGCCCCCATACTACACTTGTACCACAGCGAGGTCCAGAACACTACACTTGTATCACAGCGAGGCTCAGCACACTACACTTGTACCACAGCGAGGCCCAGCACACTACACTTGTACCACAGCGAGGTCAAGCATACTACACTTGTATCACAGCGAGGCCCAGCACACTACACTTGTATCACAGCGAGGCCCAGCATACCACACTTGTACGGCAGCGAGGCCTGGCACACTACACTTGTACGACAGCGAGGCCTGGCACACTACACTTGTACGACAGTGAGATCCGGCACACTACACTTGTACCATAACATGGCCCAGCACACTACACTTCTATCACAGTAAGGCCCGGCACACTACACTTGTACCAGAGCGAGGCCCGGAACACTACACTTGCACCACAGCAAGGCCCCCATACTACACTTGTACCACAGCGAGATCCAGAACACTACACTTCTACCACAGCGAGGCCCAGGTACAGTTGTACCACAGCGAGGCACTCACACTACACTTGTACCACAGCGGGGCCCAGCACGCTACACTTGTACCACAACAAGGCCCAGGAAACTACACTTTTATCACAGCGAGGCCCAGCACACTACGCTTGTACCACAGCGAGGTCAAGCATACTACTCTTGTATCACAGCGAGGCCCAGCACACTACGCTTGTACCACAGCGAGGCCCCCACACTACACTTGTATCACAGCGAGGCCCAGCACACCACACTTGTACCACAGCGAGGCCCCGCACACTACACTTGTACCAAAGCGAGGCCCGGCACACTACACTTGTACCACAGCGAGGCCTGGTACACCACACTTCTACCACAGTGAGGCCCAGCACACTATACTTGTATCACAGCCTGGCCCAACACACTACACTTGTACCACAGCAAGGCTCAGCACACTACAGTTGTACCACAGCGAGGCCCAGCACACTACACTTGTACCACAGCGGGGCCCAGCACGCTACACTTGTACCACAACAAGGCCCAGGAAACTACACTTTTATCACAGCGAGGCTCAGCACACTACACTTGAACCACAGCGAGGCCCAGCACACTACACTTGTACCACAGCAAGGTCAAGCATACTACTCTTGTACCACAGCGAGGCCCAGCACACTACACTTGTACCACAGCAAGGTCAAGCATACTACTCTTGTATCACAGTGAGGCCCAGCACACTACACTTGTACCACAGCGAGGCCAGGACACTACACTTGTACCACAGCAAGGCCCGGCACACTACACTTGTACCACAGCGAGGCCCCCACACTACACTTGTACCACAGCGAGGCTCAGCACACCACACTTGTACCACAGCGAGGCCCAGCACACTACACTTGTACCACCGAGGCCAGCACACTACACTTGTCCCACAGCGAGGCCAGGACACTACACTTGTACCACAGCGAGGCCAGCACACTACACTTGTACCACAGCGAGGCCCGGCACACTACACTTGTACCACAGTGAGGCCCGGCACACTACGCTTGTACCACAGTGAGGCCCGGCACACTACGCTTGTACCACAGCGAGGCCCAGCACACTACGCTTGTACCACAGCGAGGCCCAGCACACTACGCTTGTACCACAGCGAGGCCCGGCACACTACGCTTGTACCACAGCGAGGTCCGGCACACTACGCTTGTACCACAGCGAGGCCCGGCACACTACGCTTGTACCACAGCGAGGCCCGGCACACTACGCTTGTACCACAGCGAGGCCCGGCACACTACAATTGTACCACAGCGAGGCCCGGCACACTACGCTTGTACCACAGCGAGGCCAGCACACTACACTTGTACCACAGCGAGGCCCGGCACACTACACTTGTACCACAGCGAGGCCCAACACACTACACTTGTACCACAGCGAGGCCCGGCACACTACACTTGTACCACAGCGAGGCACGGCACGCTACACTTGTACCACAGCGAGGTCCGGCACACTACACTTGTACCACAGCGAGGCCCCCACACTGCACTTGTACCACAGCGAGGCCAGCACACTACACTTGTACCACAGCGAGGCCAGCACACTACACTTGTACCACAGCGAGGCCCCCACACTACACTTGTACCACAGCGAGGCCCCCACACTACACTTGTACCACAGCGAGGCCAGCACACTACACTTGTACCACAGCGAGGCCCCCACACTACGCTTGTACCACAGCGAGGCCCGGCACACTACACTTGTACCACAGCGAGGCCCGGCACACTACGCTTGTACCACAGCGAGGCCCGGCACACTGCAATTGTACCACAGCGAGGCCCGGCACACTACGCTTGTACCACAGCGAGGCCAGCACACTACACTTGTACCACAGCGAGGCCCGGCACACTACACTTGTACCACAGCGAGGCCCAGCACACTACACTTGTACCACAGCGAGGCCCGGCACACTACACTTGTACCACAGCGAGGCACGGCACGCTACACTTGTACCACAGCGAGGTCCGGCACACTACACTTGTACCACAGCGAGGTCCGGCACACTACACTTGTACCACAGCGAGGCCCCCACACTGCACTTGTCCCACAGCGAGGCCAGCACACTACACTTGTACCACAGCGAGGCCCGGCACACTACACTTGTACCACAGCGAGGCCCCCACACTACACTTGTACCACAGCGAGGCCAGCACACTACACTTGTACCACAGCGAGGCCCCCACACTGCACTTGTACCACAGCGAGGCCCCCACACTACACTTGTACCACAGCGAGGCCAGCACACTACACTTGTACCACAGCGAGGTCCGGCACACTACACTTGTACCACAGCGAGGCCCGGCACACTACACTTGTACCACAGCGAGGCCCAGCACACTACACTTGTACCACAGCGAGGCCTCGTGTACGTTGAGATGAATAAATAACTTTGTGCTACATGTACCATGTGAGCTTTCAGGTTTCCTTAGATTGCCCATCAGATGTAGACAGCAGCTGTACAATGTTTGTGCTTCTCACTGAACCTTCAGCGTTTTCCATTTGCACAGCAAATATCTACAGTAGTAAAAATATTGTAATAAAACGGATAATGACGCCGCATCCAGAATGTAACCTTAAAGTCAAGATGTTTTACTTCTGTAACCCTTTTATGACCTGGAGTGCTTTGGACCTTTGTAAATTTTCTTTTGTTTCTTCGGCCTCCGCGACATGAGCTGCTTTTAAGTCTTCTTTCCCATGAGCATATATTGGCTCGTCGTTTTCACGAATGGCCAATATACGCTATGATCTGCTGCATTGGGTTGCAATGCATCAGATCACATGGCCGTATTCCCATGACGCAAAAGCGACCGACCAGCCAATATAGCGCCAGGCGTTTTTACGTTGGGCCCCATAGATAGTCCTGGAACTTTCTTTTGGTTCGGAATACGTTGGCCACTATACGTTGATGCCTACTGTATGACAGCGGCCGGAGAGGGGAGAGAGTTTAGCAGCGTGGCTAAGCTAAGCGTTGCCCCATCCCGCCTCCTCCTATTGGTGTCTGTGGGCAAGAGGTGGGGCGGTGGTGGAGCAGTTTGCAGATGAGACTTATCCATTGAAGTCAACGGCGATACAAAACAAACAGATGGCACGCAGATGTCTTCCGTGTTTTGTCTGTTTTCTTAAGAGATGCAGAATAAGAGAATTGTCCATTTCATTCTTATTTTTTGCAAACATGAAAAACAGATGGCATACTGACCGGAAAATACTGAATGTATGATTATTTAGGTTTAATCTTATTTGAACCCCTTGGTGACCACCCATATGTGTTTTCACAGTAGTCAAAGTAGAAAAAGCGCCCGCACTTGTATGCACTTAGGGTAATGTGAGTGACATAAATCCAATGATAGGTATAACTTACTTTGTAGATGAGCCCTATAGGCATATGGGATTCCTCTCAATCCAGGGACATCCTTACTAAGCCGAAGGAAGCAGTCCTGTGAAATTTCATGTAATGCAGTACCAGCAACTCAGACCACCATATTTGTGCTTGAAAAAGGAGCCTGCTTTGTTCCGTAACACATTGCACTCCATTGTTTTTTCCCCTCTATTTTGTTGCCTGTTTGTCTTTCAATCACTAAATTAGTTGAAATCAAAATCTCACAGGACTCCTTCCTTTGGATGCAACCCTTCTAATTAGCTAATGATGTGACATAAGATGTAGCCCTCAGGCCTCTTTCACACCAGCGTATATCGGCTGCTGTTTTCACAGTCGACTGATATATATGCTACGATCTGATGCATTGGATTCCAATGGATCAGATCACATGGCGGTATTCCCATGGACAATATAGTCCCGGACACTTTCAGGCCGGCCCACAAAGGTAGTCCTGGAACTATCTTTCAGGCCAGAATACATCAGCTGCTGCATGGGTTCCTATGGGAGCCAGTGACAGCAGCCGATGAAGGGAGGTGGGAGGGAGTTTAGCAGCGGGACTGCTAAACTCCCTGCTTCTTCTCTCCTCCTCTCTGGCTGTTTGCAATGGAAGAGGGCAGAGCTAAACTACATTGCGGGCTCGGCCTGTATGTGCCAGCGCCCATGCCATCTGAACGGGCGCACAAACATTAGATTTGTGTGCCCGTTCACGCCTTTTTACGGCGCTGGCTGGCACACGTAGAAAACCCCTACGGCCATATGAAAGAGCACTTATATTTACCTATTGATGTAATATAAGATGTTGCCCTTATAATTAGCTAAAGATGTGATATACTGTAAGATGTAACCCCTAGGCCTCATGCCCATAGCTGGGTCCAATTCCTACTGTGAAATCTCACAGCAAAATCAGACCTGGCACCCCCCATAGACACATACTCACCTGTCCGGATCTGCTGCGAGTGTCTCCGCCAGCAAGCCAGTGCACATGGGCAGTGCAGCGCATGATATGCTGTTGCTGGGCTATGATACGGATTGCCGCAATATTTCTGCAGTGCTCACAATGGAAATATTGTGGGATGGACAGCTTGCCTTCCATATTGTCGTACTATTTTTAAAGCGCCATCTGAACCTTAAGTCTTGCTCTTTGCAGCAATACACATACTAAAGTAAAAAAAACGGACACATGGACTGCAGAGAGCTTGTACACATACATAGAATTCAATTAATCGCTAAGCAAAGCCTGTGATTGGCTGAGTGCTCAGGCAATCAGATACAACCCTTTCAGCAGGCTAGAGTTATAAATCTCTGTCTAATAGAGATTTAGAGCAGTGCAGGGAGAAGACAGGCTAGACGGGCCTGAGCCCGGGTAGCTGAGGAGAGGTGAGTATAATTTTTTTAAAATTTTTAACACATCTTAGGGATGATTTTAAGGGAAGAGCTTATATTTAAAGCCCTTCCCCGAAAATCCCTGCAGGGCTTGCCGGCAGCCCATTGCTTTTAATGGGACTGCAGAAGTACCGGTCCCATTGAAAGCAATGGGTGAACATCGCGATCCTCTGCCACTGTGGCAGGGGGTTCTTTACTCCCTGCCGGGAGTCCCCTTATCACTGAACACTGTGACAGTGCTGTCACAGTGCAAAAGAAAAGAGGGCAATACTCATGTATGCTTTTAGCTGTGGTCATAGCAACAACAATGCTGAAAAGAGTGTGGCTACATAATTGTACCGTGTTTATTAGTTCGCATTGAGGTTAGTTCCCTTTATGGTTATATCCACATGGGACAGAATTTTCTGCGGAGTATCTGCAGTTGATCTACAGCACAAAATTCATACTATTGATGCCGACTTTGGTGTAGATTTTACCCCCTCATTTGAAGAGGCAGAATGTGTCCCACAAATCGGCTGCAGCTATTTCATCTGCTGAAGGTTTAACCCTTTCCAATCCACTGTCTGACCTCTGAAGACATTATGATTTAAGCTTGTACAGCTCCAATGTTGGAAGCCGTCCGTCGGGGTTCTCTTACTGTATATTGCCAGCTTCTCTGCTGTTGGAGCCTATCCAACGTCTCACTTCATGCAGTACTGGCTTTAGCCAGCTGATAGCGCCGCTGTATAATGGCAGAAAAAGAGTAAGCCCCCTAGGAAAACCAGGATACAAATTGGATTGGAGAGGGTTAAATTCTGCACTCTTTTAGGGAAATTTTTCCCACAGCAGTAAATGGGATTTTGAGAATCTCCTCCACACCGCTGTGACTAAACCTGCCTTCCTATTCACACATCTGCATGGGTTAACTAACAGACTGTTGGTACTTCTGTGTTTTGGTATATTGGTATATATAATAGCTATTCATGAATGCAACTATAAGTGAGATGACCTAAGGTGCGTTTCAGTCTATAGGGATGCGGGACTCCGAGATTTTGTGATGTGCTGCGGTGAGGCTGCGAGGTTTGTTTTTCCATCAACCTTAATTACCGGTTTGTTTGGTAAAATTTGCAGCCACATCATCCTGAAACTGTCGCATTACGACCCCCGGCACTTGTTTCACACTGCTTTACCATCTTCTGCATTTCTTCCTTCGACTTGCTTTTGGCGCACTTACTGTTTGCTGCCTGTGCTGACCCTCTGCCTGATTTCATGGTTATGCAAGAATTCCACCTGCTCTGACCTCAGCACTCTATTATGATTGACCACGTTTCGCTCCACTCTTTCAGTATTGCATTATGGTAACCCTGACCAGTTAGTATCAGCTGCATCCTACAGACACTACTTCTAGCGTGAGAGATTAGGGTTCCATCCAATGAAGGCTCGATCTTGATTGGTGGCATTAAAGGATGAAAACAGAGAACACCGGGTGCTGCCCTTGGGTTTTGTTCTAAGCTAAATTGGTTTTGTGGCCCAGCAGACTCACATCCAGGGTCTTACCAGGGTTACCTTTTCTGTAGAAGGGTGAGGGCTCAGTCACACAGGCATGTGGGGGCTGCTTTTTACGTGCACATTGTTCAGGCACCTAATACAAACTGTATACAGCAGATATACATGTACATGCATGTTTGCTGCGTATGTTAAATCCGCAGAGCTTATATTGATATGTAATATGCACCAAAAAAGCTGAGTTTTTTTCACGTGCATAAAAAAATGCAGACATGATTGGGCCGATAGAAATCAATGGGCTTTTATCATTGCATATTACTTGCGTAACACTCTGGACGCATACGTTTGTGCGAGTGGGCCCTAACTCGACTGACCCTCCCAACAGTGCAAATATAATAGCAAAAAGATTATTTGAGGACGTGATGATAGTTTGGAACTAAATAAGTGAAGAGTTTTCTTGAATTCATGAATTATTGAAATAATGTTTGTAGTAACCCCTTAGTGACCAAGCCTGTTTGTGCCTGAATGATCAGGCCAAATTTTGGAAATCAGACGTGTGACACTTTAACATAGAATAGCTCCGTAAAAGTTTTGCATATCCAAGTGATTCTGACATAGTATTTTCGCCACATATTGTACTTCATTTAGGTGGTAAAAATTGACGGATAGAAATTGTGTATATTTATTATAAGTGCTAAAATTGGGACAATTTAAAAAATATATTTTTTCACATTTTCAACTGCAATATCTCAAATATTTGCAAACATACTGTACAAAATTTTAATAAAAAATATATATTTCCATCTGTTTACTTTATTCTGGATGAACATTTGAAAACTTTATTATTATTTTTTTTAACCATTTAGGAGATGTACAAATTTAAAATTAATTATCAATATTTTAAAGGAACACTTTGTTTTTCTACCTCAAGCCAAGATTGCAAAGGTTCATAGGCATCAGAATGATAGTTCTCCCCACAAATGACCCCATTTTAAAAAATACACATCTTAATGTATTCGTTGGGTCATTAGTATTTCGACCCCACAATTTTTTTTAGGAGTTAATGAAATCTAGAGGAGAAAAAATAAAGTTTCATATTTTTGCAAATATGTGATTTTAAAGACAATGTTTTTCTATAGTGCATATGAAAATTAGGATTTTCACCCCAAAATGGATACTCCTGTTTGTCATGTGTGCAGAAACATACCTATTGTGGCCCTAATCTTATGTCTGTATGCACAATGGGTCTGAAACCAAAATGAACATCCAATGGCTTTCAGAACATTTTGCTTGAAGCTGATTTAGGCCCCTTTGCCCACTTGTAGAGCCCTCGAGCGGCCAAAATGATCAAGAACCCCCACAAATGACCCTATTTTGAAAACTTGACTCCTTAACACATTCATCTAGGGGTGTACTGCATATTTAGACCCCATAGTTTTTGAATGAATTTAAGCAAAGCAGAAGGTAAAAAATTATGATCTTCGTTTTTTTGGCAATTGTGTCATTTTTTTAAAACTCTTTTTTATTAGCATTTTAAGAAAGCATACGTTGGTGAATTCCAATTGTTACATAAAATCTTGACAACTTCTGTATGTAACACGGTATTTGTCACACATATATGTCATTCCTTTTTCTTTTATTTATTCCCTTTATCCCCCTCTCCTAAATTCCCCTTTTCTATTATTTATTCCGTTTATACCCCTCCCCTAAATTCCCCTTTTCTTTTATTTATTCCATTTATCCCCCTCCCCTAAATTCCCGTTTTTTTTAATTTATTCCCTTTATCCCCCGTCTCCTAAATTCCCTTTTTCTTTTATTTATTCCATTTATCCCCCTCCCCTAAATTCCCCAAATCTTAATACTTTAATATAGAACTGAAATAAAACATATTTTATTTTGTCATGTGATCTTTAGAACTCCCAAATAGTTAATATAATTTTGTTCATAGTACCATGTCATATTAGTGAATTGTTGCATACATTCCATAATCTCGTTAGGGTCAAGAAATTTTACTATAAACTCTCTCCATTTTTTGAAAAATTTTGGGGCTTGCATCTCCACACATCTCTCTATCTCTACTCTCTCCATTTTCATGGGGTATTTTAATTGTTGGATAATATCTTTTACTCCTGGAGGTTTGGCTAGCAACCAGCTGTTCAGAAGATACCTTTTGCTAATTAGTAGGATGTTATGGGTCATTTTTGCCTTTCTCGGGTTTTCTGGTATTTGATGGAATATGAAAATTTGCGGTATCAGTTGCAAGGCCTGCCCCCCATATCCTGAATCAGCCCCTTCCCAGTATTTCTTAATTTTTGGGCATTGCTAGATGCCATGAAGAAAATAAGAGTTTGTTAGGGAGCATCTGGGCAAGCTTGTAATCTAGCTGGGCCAGCAGGGTTCTGGGGTTTATCAAACCCATATATTGCCCTGTGGATTATTTTGAAATATGTTTCTCGACAACGTTCGTTCAATACTGCCTGCCTCACAGCATTCCAACTCTTAATTATTCCCTCTGGTAGATTTGGATCCTGTAAATCTCGTGCCCACTTTTTGAACAGTCCAGCACCACTTTTCTGTAACCACCCATCTCTAAGTCTGGTATGCTTGAAATTGATTGCTTGCATGTAAGATTTTTAACCAAGAAATCAATCGAATTAACTGCCATTTCTCTTGATATATCAGCTAGTCTTTCCCATAGGAAATTCCGCACTTGGGCAAATGACAAAAAATAGGATGGGGGTAAGTCGTACTTTGCGCACAACTCTCCAAAGGTCTTGTATGTAGGAATCTCTGGGTGAAGAAGATAGTGGACTTTCATAATCCCTCTCTGTCTCCATATTTTGAACATTTTATTTTATCTCCCCTGTTTGAATTCTGGGTGATTCCATATGTCCATATGTTTGGAGATTTAAAATGACCGACCGCACGTCTTGTAAGTTATTTTCCAAGCAGGTATGGTGTCTTTTGCCATGATAGAGTCTTTACATTCAACCAGGAGATTAGTGTAGGTTGTATGTATGAGGGCATTGAGGCTCCATGGATCAAACAACTTCGCTTTAAGGATAGTATTTGAATAATTGCTGATGCCCCATAGCCAGTCCAAGGAGTGTCTCATGAGACTGGCGACATTGTATAATCGAATGTCTGGGAAGTTGAGTCTTCCTCCGCTCTTGGGAACCATTAGTTTTTTCAAGGCAAGGCGCGGTCTCTTGTGTGACCACACAAAAGCCAAGAATGCCGTTTCGCCAAATCACGTCTTTGGAGCAAAAGTGGTATTGTTTGCAACAGATAAAGGAGTCTTGGAAAGCTAATCATTTTAATTAGGTGGCATCTACCTGAGAGGAGAGTGGAAGATTACTCTATCGGTCTAATTCTTTTGTTATTTTAAATATTGTTTGGAGATAATTTAAAGCGTAAAAAGATTCTGGCCTATTGCCTATGTTTATGCCCAAATACTTGATACAAT
Organism: Eleutherodactylus coqui; assembly: GCF_035609145.1. Lineage (NCBI taxonomy): Eukaryota > Metazoa > Chordata > Amphibia > Anura > Eleutherodactylidae > Eleutherodactylus > Eleutherodactylus coqui. The sequence continues at coordinate 80,409 of NW_027102567.1, read as the reverse complement.
TTTTTGCTATGGCTACCAGGCAGACCCCCAGGTCTCTGACTATAATTTTACCTCAAGGAGAAATCTCCAGTAGTTCACACTTAGTAGTATTAACTTTGAAACCTGATAGCTTTGCGAAGGCCTCAAGCAAAGCAAAAACTCACGGTAGATCTGATTTTTGTTGGGCGAGCGCCAGTAAAATATCTGCGAATAACATGGTTTTTACCACTTTCCCCCGAACTTTTATGCCTGCGATTTCTGTGTTGCTTTCCAGCACACAAGCCAACAGTTCAATTGCCAAGTTAAATAAAAGTGGGGATAAGGGGCATCCTTGCCTAGTACCTTTTTGTAGGGGGAATCCCAGGGAGAGAAAACACGGAGTATTAATTTGCACCTGGGGGGAGGAGTGAAATTTCCATAAATAAGCGCAGAAGGGGCCCGCAAAACCCATTCTGTCCAATGTTTCCTTCAACCATGACCATGAAACAATGTCGAATGCTTTTTCCGCATCTATCATGAGAAGGGCCGGAGAGGGATGAGCCGCCAGGCGTAGTTTAATGTCGTCGAGGATTTAAAAGTTTTCCTTATATTTATAATGGCAGAGCGTCCCTTTGTAAAACCTATCTGCATTGGTGAAAGCATGTGAAGCATGATATTGGCTAAATGATCTGCCATACTTTTGGCCATCAATTTTAGGTCGGTATTAATTAAGGAAATCGGTCTCCAAGATTTTGCGTCAGCGGTGTCTTTGACAGGTTTGGGTAATAGTTTAATGTATGCTATGTTCTTGTCTAAGGGAATGGGACTTTCTCTCATATATCCATCAAACAAAGTTTCGAGCAATGGAGTAGTCTGGTCTTTTAATACTTTGAAAAATTCACCTGTATATCCATCTGGTCCCGGAACTTTATTTTTTTCTAACCCTTTGATACCGTCTTTAATTTCCATTTGGGAGATTGGCGAGTTTAGCATTATCCGTTGCTCATCCAAGAGTGTAGACAAGGATATATCTGATTGTGTTTGTGAGTAAAGTTTTGAGTAGAACTCAAAGAATATTTGGTTAATTTTTTTTGGTAAGTTTGCAGTAGAGATGAGCGAGCACCAAAATACAAACACAGTCAAACTTTTCGTAATGCTCGAGAGCTCGTTTCAAGTAATGAACCCCATTGAAGTCAATGCACGACTTGAGTATTTTTGTATGAGACCGATGCTCCGCGTAGGTGATGACTTGTCAAACACCAGAAAACATCAGAAAGTCATGAAAAAAACTCCACAGAAATGGATAGGGAAGGGCAAGGGCAGCATGCATGGCTGCATCAGAGGCTCCCAGGTCCCACTATTAAGCCAAAATGGGGGCAAGAGTCTGGCGTCACCCCCCTAACAATTTACTGTGGACAAACCTTCATTGGCAAGGCACATGCGCTGGCACATCTTAGCTAAGCACCACACTATCTGCAACCAAGGACAATCGCTGCCTGCGGGTGACCCCGCTGCCTCTTCTCCTGCGTCCACAGCACACATACAAATTTCCCTGTGCGGCGTTCAGCTGCCCTCAACATAGCCACACCACCCTCATGCCTATTTATAAGTGCGTACTGGATGAGGTGGAACTGGAGGCACACACTGCAGAGGGTTGGCAGGGCAAGGCAGTGACCCTCTGAAAGTTTGGGCGATCTAATTCCGTGCCACCTCCATCACAAAATTGTCAGGAGCCGCAAACGTGGGCATAAAGGGGACTCAGGTGCCAGCACTTCTACACATCTCGACAATGCAGCAATACTCTGTGTGAAAAGCACGTGAGCGGGCCCAGGGTCAGGCCCAGTCCCAGTCTTAGCCTCCACCTTATGTGACCCAAGGTGCCGCAAGTTACATAGCAATGGAAAATCCATGTGTCCCCACACAATTCATTCTGTGTAGGTGTCAGATAGCTTAACACCGCAATAGGAAGTTTTTGATTTCCTTGGGCTCGCCTATGTTGTCGGTGCACAAAGATAGTATTACACAGGAAGAAATCAGAGTGCCCAAACATGACAGAGTTTCACCCCGCCAAGGACCTCGGCCTCGGCTCACACCCTCATTAATGGTGGGCATAAAGTGGACTTGGATGCTAGTGCAGCTGTGACCATCTCATTAATGCAGTAACGCTCCTTGTGGTTGGCCCAAACCACTGTCTCAGATAACTGTGGTAACATGAGAGAAAATACATGTTGCCCAGCGCTGATCCCCAGGCCCCAAGCAGGAGGAGGAGGTGGCATAATAAAGCCGACAAACCATGACCGAGGTAGAACCCGCAATACTCTGTGTGAGAAGTACGTGAGTGAGCCCTGGGTCAGGCTCGGTCCCAGCCTCCACCTTGTGTGACCCAAAGTGCCGTGAGTTAAATAGCTATGGGAAATCCATGTGTCCCCACACAATTCATTCTGTGTAGGTGTCAGATAGCTCAACACCGCAATGGGAAGTCTTTGAGTTCCTTGCGATCGCCTATGCTGTGGGTGCACAAAGATGGTATTACACAGGAAGAAATCAGAGTGCCCAAGCATGGCAGAGTTTCATCCCGCCAAGGACCTCGGCCTTAGCCCACATTTTTGCCCAAGCCAGTCAGTGTATTTGTGCCAGATATGTAAAACACTGCAATGAGAAGTCTTTGTGCACCCACGGCATAGGCAGACCCCAGTAACAATTCTATAGCAAGAGTATAGGTGGACCCCAGTAACATTTCTATAGCAAGAGTATAGGTGGACCCCAGTAACATTTCTATAGTAAGAGTATAGGCGTACCCCTCAAACCATTCAGTAGAAACTGTATAGGGGAACCCCTGTAACATTTCTGTACCAAGTATATAGATGGATCTCTGTAACATTTCTATAGCAAGAGTATAGAAAGAGCCCTGTAACATTTGTGTAGCAAGAGTATAGGTGAACACCTAAAAAAATATGGTTACCAAGAGTGTAGGCAAAGGCAGGAAAAATTAGTTAGATAACAGTATAGGCGAGGGCCAGAAAAATTGGTGTACCGAGAGTACAAGTGCACCCCTGAAAAATTGCTCAACTGCGAGGGCAGGTGAAACCCATAAACATTTTTTAAAGATACAGCTCGTTGTTGCTTATTTGTAACTGAGCCTGGAGGCTGCCTTGTGAAAAAAATTGTTTTCTGTTAAAGTATATATACTTGTAAAACTTTGAAAAATTGTAAAAAAACTTTAAAACAAAGCCTTTTGGTCTACAGAAAAATTGACAGTTCAGCGTGATGACATGCTGTTTTAGAAGGAGGAGTAGCAGGAGTAATAATATCCGAGAGTGATTGACAAAGCTAATTCCCCCTTTTTTGGGGTGATAGAGGATGCATTTTTCTCCTGTTGCAGCGAAAAGAATCTTTAAGATCCGCTGCTTTTTACCAGTGGAGAAGAGAAGTCTGCGGAAATCCAGCCTTTGTTCATCTTTATGAGGGTAAGCATGTCAGCGCTGTCAGTTGACAGGCGGGTACGCTTATCTGTGATGATCTCCCCAGCAGCACTAAACACCCTCTCTGACAATACGCTAGGGGCAGGGCAGGTCAGCACCTCCATAGCATACAGCGTAAGTTCGTGCCACGTGTCCAGCTTTGACACCCAACAGTTGTATGGAGCAGAGGCATCACGTAGGATGGTGGTACGGTCGGCTACATACTCCCTTACCATCTTTTTACAGTGCTCCCTCCAACTCTGTCTTGACTGGGGAGTGGAGACACAGTCTTACTGGGGAGCCATAAAACTAGCAAAGGCCTTGGAGAGTGTTCCCCTGCCTGAGCTGGACATGCTGTCTGATCCCCATGCCTCCCCTGCTATTTGGCCCTCGGAACTGCGTCTTCTGTTACTAGCGCTGTCAGATGGGAACTTTAGCATCACTTTTTCCACCAGGGCCCTGTGGTATTGCATCACTGTCGTACCCCTTTCCTTTTTGGGAATGAGAGTGGAAAGGTTCTCCTTATACCGTGGGTTGAGAAGGGTGTACACCCAGTAATCCGCGTTGGCCAGAATGCGTCTAACGCGAGAGTCACGGGAAAGGCAGACTAACATGAAGTCAGCCATGTGTGCCAGGGTCCCAGTACGCAACACATGGCTGTCCTCACTAGGAAGATGACTTTCAGGAACCTCCTCCTCCTCTTCAGCCCATATATGCTAAACAGATGAGAGGCAAGCAGCATGGGTACCCTCTGCAGTGTGGCCAGCTGTCTCTTCCTCCTCCCCCCTCCCCTTCTCCTCCTCCTCCAAAACGCACTGAGATATAGACATGAGAGTGGTCTGGCTATCAAGCGATATACTGTCATTCCCCGTCTCCTGTTCCAACTGCAAAGCGTCGGCCTTTATGCTTAGCATCGAACTTCTCAGCAGGCCAAGCAGCGGGAGGGTAATGCTAATGATTGCCACATCGCCGCTCACCATGTGGGTAGACTCCTCCCATGTTCCATGCCCACTTCTCAGTAAAGAATTGCCGAGGTTGACTACCACTCCGCCGCCCATATTGCAGCTGGTATTCTGACTCAGTCCCAGCCTCCACCAAGTTCTCCCAATGTGTCGTCAGGGAGATATAGTGGCCCTGCCCGCCAGTACTTGTCCACGTGTCCGTGGTTAAGTGGACCTTCCCAGCAACCGCATTCGTTGGGGCGCGATTTATGTTGCGGGGGACGTGCTGGTGTAGGGACGGCACACGGGAAAAATAGTGGCGACTGGGGACCGAGTAGCGCGGGACCGCTGCCGCCATCATGTTTTTGAAAGCCTCCATTTCCACAAGCCTGTATGGCAGCATCTCCAGGCTGATTAATTTGGCAATGTGCATGTTAAAGCTTGTGCATGCGGGTGGGTGGCAGTGTATTTGCACTTTCGCTCTAATGCTATATCCACCTTTAGAAGTTTTAAATGACAGAGTATTGCTCACTGTTTCTGGGGTGATCTAAGACCCTTGACATTTCAGGATATTATTTGCATAACAGCTTTGGTTATGAATTCATCTAACACTCAGTATGGGTTGTGCGCCTTAGGGCACCCCCGTGGGTAATCACAAATTTAAATTTTTAACTTTAAACTAAAACCCAATAAATTAGTTGTTATTCCCTTTCCTTGCAACCCATAGCAATTTTGTACGGAATTGGGGGAAGAAACGGGAAAGAAAATGCAGTCTCTTCTAGGATATAATGACAAGCCTCAGCCCAGAAGGAGCGCACATGAGTTGACTTCCCCTCATTCCATTTCGCAAGCAACGTTTGGGAGTGGGATCTAACTGGAGTTGCTTAATTGCGACCAAAGCTGCTCTGCTCCCTTGTGGATTGTGGTATGGAGTTGAGTGAAGCTTTGCTCCATCTCTAGATTTACAAATATTATTTCTCCGCTCCAGAGAATTTCCAGTACAGAAATTCAACAATCATAGTAAGTGTTAAGTAGTGTTTAAATTAAGCGTCCTGCAACAGCCTCTTTTACTATTCTTTCCATACTCACGAGAGTTGTATGGAAGAGTTGTCACGCCAGTTGTCGCGTGCTTGTGAAGGGGTGCAGCCTGCGCTTCTGTCTGGCGAGCCTTTAGGTATCATCGAAGTTAACTCCTGTTCTGCCTTCACCGGATCATGAAAGATAAGGGTGGAAACATTAGAGCAAAATACTTTCAGTCCAATAATATGAAGATTACTGTGTCTGGACCTATTTTCCAGATCCTCTAGACGATCCCAAATCTGTTTATTATCTCGCATCAGTTTTTCTATGCAATTAGTTGTAGAGCAATGCTCCGAGGTTATTGTCTCCATTTCATACTCGATTGAGTCTACCTGCTGGGACACTGTATCACGAAGCTCGCACAGGGAGTCGGCCACTGTGACAGCTAAAGGCTCTTGTAAATCTGGGCTGATAAGCTTTGCTACCTCAGTCACCAATGACCGCTGCATCCTGGGGGGGGGGGGGATTTCTTTGGAGATATCTTCCTTTTTGTAGCAGTGTTTTAGCCGTGGCTTTTGCAGGTGTCTTCATTTTTTTCCCTTTGGTGCGACCCATTTTAACGACAAACTCCTCCATGCAGCAATATAACCGTGGTTTGGAATGTGCTCTCTAAAAATCAATTGTTATGAAGATAAGCGGTTTTGAGGATAAATGTTTCTGAAGATGAGCAGCTCGGGAGATAGATGGTTCTGGAGATAAACAGTTCTAAAGATAAACAGATCTGGAGACAAGCGGCTCTGGAAAGAGGCGATTTTGAAGATGAACAGTTCTGGAGTTAGGCCGTTCTGGAGTTAAGCCGTTCTGGAGTTAGGCCGTTCTGGAGTTAGGCCGTTCTGGAGTTAAGCCGTTCTGGAGTTAAGCCGTTCTGGAGTTAAGCCGTTCTGGAGTTAAGCCGTTCTGAGGATAACCGGGTCTGGAGATAAGCAGTTCTGGGAACAAGCAGTTTTGGAGATGAGCGGTTTAGAGATATATGATTTTGAGGATAAGTGGTTCTAATGAGGCCCGCGATAACACTGTCTCCTCCTCAGGTGAGGTCTACCCTACATCAACCTTGAACTTGCACCATGCGCCCTCCAGATCCCTGTGCCTGCAGATGGGAGCAGTGCTAGCAAGATGTCCCAAGATGGTCGCTGTCCCCTCAGGGGGAAGGGGGACCATGTGCTTACCCGTCTCTCTGCACTCAGCCCAGCTCCCCAGCAGCGTTTTCAATGGATACCTGGCTCTCTGAACTGTGAGCTTTCTCCTCAAGACTCTCCTCTCTGTACACAGCAAGAGCTCCCCAACAGGTCAGTCCTCACCCCTGGTTTCCTCTCTCTGCGTCCCGATCGGCGGTCATGGCGGAGCCACAGCGCAGCTGTTTATATGGTTGCTGGGTGATCGCCGCTGCCTCTCCTCCTCACCCCGGAAATTGTGTCATTTTAAAAGCAGGTTGTTTATTTTATAGAACACATATGAATAAAGACTTACACCCCAAAATGGATACCCCTATTTGTCCTGTGCTTAGACACATGCCCATCATTGCCCCAATATTCTGTCTGTATGCCCAACGGGGCCCAAAGTGAAAGGAGAATTAAAATTCAACCCTCTTTAATTTGATTGCTATTAGCCATTGCTCACCGCGGCCCCAGGTCACTGCTCCAGGCACTCGACTACCTTTTCTAGCCAGAAGCAAGAAGATTTTAAATTTTTCAGGACCTCCCATTGTACTTGCGTCCGCCATTTTGCCGATGGGCATATGTGCCAAAACTGAGGAAAGGTCCATGGATAAAGATCCCGTCCGGGGGCATCACCGGAGGTCTCAGCTTCCGTGACAGGGGGTGAAACTCTAACTTTTTAAAAAATCTTTTATTTAAACACTGGTATTTATTGGATATCAGCGATCATGTGACCAATGACTGCGTATGTTTGGTAGCCAGGAGCAGGGAGATTTTAAATTACCCCGGCAATCCACAAGCCTTAGGTCCGTAATGTCATCGCCACCACCCCCAACCCCCCCATGGATGTGATTCATGAGTGGAGATGAAACAAACTTTTTTTTTTCACTTTACAACATCACCATTTTCCATTGGATAATGGGGTCATGTGACCGGGAACCGCATACAGCACTTTCTGCTTTAATCTTCCTTCTCTCAGCTACTCATACTAGCCGGGAGCTGGGAGTTTTTACATTCCCAGACCTCCCGGCCTTCTGCATGTCACATAATGATGTCTGTCACGCATGTGCAGACACCGGTGTCAGGTTCTGTAAGAACAGAATGCCATAGGACATTGCTGAGGATGGGGTGAGTATTCTTAGCTGAAGCTTTAACGTTATTTATTTTCTATTTACTTTCCAATGGCCCTGACAATTAAAGCCCAGCCAGCCAGGATGTAAAAACACTATAGGGTGGTCACTAAGGGATTAATCTGGAACACCTTACTTTATGGAAACCGATAAAGGCATGAGAACGAGGGGTTTATATTTTCATTTGAGTGTCGCCCAATAGCAGATTAGATATGATGTGCAATACGAGGGCACCGCCACATGCCAGTCAATGATCAGCACCTGAGAGGGTGGTCCAGAGAGATGATCTAGTGAGAAGTAGATGTAACTGTGGACTACCATCTTGTTGAAGTGACCCTCTGGTTTCGGAACAAAATGCTGTCTGGGGCCTGAAGGGCGGAGGGGTACCTGTGCTTAATCTTTTCTTCCCGAGACGCTAACCAGAGTATTTAGCATTGTATGTAATAGCTATAAGTGATTCTTCAGTTAGCTTACCTTTCCTGGCATCCTGCTATGCTGACAGTATATGTGATCTGACTACACCGGGTCATGAAAATTCACGTGTTTCTGTTTGCCCAGTATAAACATGGACAAAAAAATATATAAACTCTATAAAATGGAAGAGGAGGCGGGATACAGCGTGTGACAGTAAGCTCCAGGCGTTTTACTGACATTTATGTGATTGAGGCAGCTATATATCTGCCATCTATACACAGCATTCTCCAGTCCCCCTTCCTCCACCTGCTGGCTCGCTGTGTGAACGCTCGAGTCGTCTACCATTGGTTCCACCACTACAGATATGGCACAGCACAGCATTATGTCCATCTTGCTGTTTGTGTGCCTATCGCTCAGCTTTGGGGACGCACAGTCGCAATTACGGGTAAAGTGAATTCTGTATATCAGATTATGTATTTTATACATTGTATATTTGCATTTATAAAGATATTTCAGGCTTCTGTATTTAGATTATCTCTGTTAACAATAAGGGAAATATCTTACAATAAGCTAAAAAAAAGAGCTATTTTATAGATTTCTACTTTACCACGTTTAGCTGGCTGAGCAGGTAAGCATTTTTTGGATCTTTACATATCATTTGCTGATATGGTGCCACTTGGATGGTAGAAATAATATGCTAAAGGGTTCTGGTTGAGAGGTGGATGGCAGCACAGGGGTTAATGAGAGCTTCATGGGGGGGCTTATTGCATTTATACATGTTTGTACAGTTTCTTGGACTCTGTTTCCATGTGGCTAATGATGCGGGGGGTATTATGTCCAATGAGCGCTTCCCTTGGACTAACAGGAAGCAATCACTGGGGAAGGAAGAGTCTCACGGATGCTCCGCACGGGAAATCTGCAACATTTGCAAAAATTGTAAAGCGGATGACATTTTCAAAATCTAGTCCATATACTGTGGAAAAAGTTTGCAACAAACCTGTGAGGAAATTAACACGCTGCAGATTTAAATTCCGCACCACATATCAACTATAGCACTGGGTACAATGTGGAATCCACCTCTACTAACAGGAGGGAGACTTCTGCACCAAAATTCATGTTAAAATCTGCATCAAATTCCTTCCTTACCAATGATGAGGATTATTTTCATTTTTTTGATGCTGATTTTCTGCGGTGGAATGTCTGCTGCATACATTCCCCAACAAATCCACCCCATGTAGATATAGCAATCTATGGAAAAAATAAACTTAAGGGGGCTGTCCATGGGCGATGCGGTATCCCGCGGCGAAGCTCCGCCGTGGAAGCCGCCACCCTGGAGCAGGAGCTGCCGCTGAATCTGCCGTGGACGGGGGGCTAACTTTTAAGGAAAATGGGTTCTGCTTTTATTTAAAGCGTGCCATAAAATCAGGATCTAAGATACAGAGAACGCGTTTCGAGCTCTGAGTTCTTGTTCACCTCAGTAATCCTTACAAACATTGTTTCTTAAATAGACAAACTAAAAACAACTCCTGATTAGTTAACCACCTCAGTGCTGTTGATTACCACCTAGCAAACATATGTTCTGGAGCCAATCTGGTTTCATTTCATCACATGAATGATATACTTATATTTAATAAATAATGATACAATATAAGGTTCTATAAGTAAACAATACACAAATACCTAATAAATAATGACATATTATAATAAGTTCATATTGACCCCTAATCTTGATTTTAATTGAAATAAAATAGACAATTTATGATTATAGATCTTTGATATTTCGGTTTTTCATCGTCCTCATTACTTCCCTTTATTATTTGTTATTTAATCTCCAGGCTATAAACATTAATAACGCCAAACACTTAAGCCTAATCCCCATGGCCGGATTCGGACGGATTCTATTGAATCTAATAGCTCAATGTACATGCTGCGGAATTTCACCGTGGAATTCCGCAGCATGAAATTACCCACGGCATGTTCTATTTGCCGCGGGAGAAAGCGCAGACGGCTTCCAAAAAGTATAGCCCATCAGGCTATACTTCCTCTTTAGCACAGCGGAAGTATAGTGTGAATATGCGCCCCGCTCACCTCCAGCCGCGTCATGTGGGACTTCACACAGGAGATCCAGAGGTAAGTATGGGGTCGTTGGGAGGAAGGGGGTGCGCTGTGACTGACTCTGCTGCAGTATTCCGCTTGCCGAGCCCGTCACGGATGTGTTCATAAGGCCTTAGGTGGAAAAGGGTAGATATAACACAATTCATCTACCTTGCATGGATGAATTATTTATAAATCCAATAAAATAAGCTGAATGGAGTATTGAAGTTTCCCTTCCTCATTTTTTATTCATCATTAAAATAATATCAAATATAAAATTGATTAGCAAACATCGTTTTATATTAATATCACAATAAATAAATTTGACCAAAGGTATAAAATTGGCATTTTTATATGGTGAATATTTTTAATAGATATAAAATCGATCCGTTCTGGCATTCGTACCCTAAGCTAACCTTGCTTTTAATTTCATTATCTAAAAAGCCTCCCATTTGAGGATCGTCTTCTGCCTTATTTTGCCTCATGTCCGCAACCATTTCTATTGCATACCATTTGAAATTATATGTGTCTCCATTATGTTTTTCAATAAAATGTTTGGCTGTACCTGAATGAGAGGAAATCTCGGCCTTATTATGCCACCTCCTCCTCCTGTTTGGGGTCAGGGGATCAGCGCTGGGCAACATGTATTTTCTCTCGTGTTACCACAGTTATCTGAGACAGTGGTTTGGGCCAAACAAAAGGAGCGTTACTGCATTATTGAGACGTTCACAGCTGCACTAGCATCCAAGTCCGCTTGAGGCCCACGATTACTGAGGGTGTGGGCAGAGGCCAAGGTCCTGGGGGAAAGAATCAACTGCGCCAGGTTTGGCCTGTGGTTCATCCAGTCCTTGGAGTGATGAAAGCAACCGTAACTGATTTAATGAGACGTTCATAGCTGTACTAGCATCTGAGTCCGCTTTATGCCCACGATTACTGAGGGTGTGAGCCGAGATCCTTGGCAGGGTGAAACTGCCTTGTTTGGGTGCTCTAATTTCTTTATGTCTAATACTGTCTTTGAGTTTCATGGGCTCGCCTATGCTGTGTGTGCATAAAGACTTCCCATTGCGTTGGTTTGCCTGTCTGGCAGAAATACACTAACTTACTTGGTTAGGGTACAGTCGGATTTCCCATTGCGGTGTTTTACCTGTGTGGCACAAATACACTGACTGACTAGGGCAAAAATGTGGACCGACGCTGAGGCCCTTGGCTGGGTGAAACATGTTTGGGACTCTGATTTCTTCATGTGTAATACTTTCCTTGGGTTCCAGGGGCTCGCCTATGCTGTGGGTGCACAAAGACTTCCCATTGCATTGTTTCACCTGTCTGGTACAAATATCCTGACTGACTAGGGCAGAAATGTGTGCCAAGGCCTTTAGGAGGATGAAACGCTGCCATGTTTGGCCACTTTGTTTTCCTCATGTGTAATACCATCTTTCAGTTCCTTGGGCTCGCCTATGCTGTGGAGCACAAAGACTTCCAATTGTGGTGCTTTATCTGTCTGGCACAAATACACTGACTGACTTGGGCAGAAATGTGGGCCGAGGCCGAGGTCCTTGCTGGGGTGAAACTCTGCCATGCTTGGGCACTCTGATTTCTTCCTGTGTAATACCATCTTTGTGCACCCACAGCATAGAGCCCAAGGAACTCAAAGACTTCCCATTGCGGTGTTCAGCTATCTGACACCTACACAGAATGAATTGGGGAAACATGGATTTCCCATTGCTATGTAACTAACGGCACTTTGGGTCACACAAGCTGAAGGCTGGGACCGAGCCCGACCCTGGGTCCGCTCACGTGCTTTCCACACAGAGTATTGCTGCATTGTGGAGATATGGAGATGTGTAGAAGTGCTGGCACTTAAGTACCCTTTAGGCCCACATTTGTGGCTCCTGACAATTTTGTGACGGTGGTGGCATGAAATTGGAATGATGATCGTACGTCAATTCATCATCAATATTCAACAGCATTGTGGGCTATCACTCACACTTTCAAAGAGGGTTGCTGCCTGGTCCTGCCAACCCTCTGCAATGTGTGCCTCCAGTTCCTCCTCATCCAGTATGCACTTATAAATAGACATGAGGGTGGTGTGGCTATCAAGCGAGCGTGTGGCATGAGGGCAGCTGAACGCTGCGAAGGGAAAATTTTGTGTGTGCTGTGGACCCAGCATGTAACCCAGGAGAAGAGGCAGCGGTGTCACCCACAGACAGTGATTGTCCAGGTAGTGTGGTGCTTAGCTAAGATGTGCTAGCGTGTGTGCCTTGCTAATGAGGGTTTGTCCGAAGTAAATTGTTAGTGGAGTGACGCCAGACTCTTGCCCCCATTTTGGCTTAATAGTGGGACCTGAGAGACTCAGATGCAGCCATGCATACTGCCCTGCCCTTCCCTATCCGTTTCTGTGGTGTTTTCTGGTGTTTGACAAGTCATCAGCTTTGCGGAGCATCGGTCCCATACAAAAATGCTCAAGTCCCCCATTGACTTCAATGGGGTTCGTTACTCGAAACGAGCTCTCGAGCATTACGAAAAGTTCGACTCGAGCAACGAGCACCCGAGCATTTTGGTGTTCGCTTATCTCTAATCACAATTGATGTACTTTTTTATTTTATATTGCTTTCTATTGTTACTGTTAGCAAAACATTTTCCTTCTTGACAGTAAAACGCAGGCCCGGCATCTTAAACTACCGCACATAAAAAACCTTTTTTATTTAGCCAATATGTTTTTTATTGGATACAAACAGGCTAGGAGACCAATTATTACCGAAGCTTCTATTTTTTCGTGCAATTACAGAAACTCTGTTTTCAAGGATTTTGTAAATGTGAGCATCTTGTTTTAATATGGGCAGATAGGCATAAAAAAGTTTTTTTTAATCATAGAAACGGTTACTGTACTGAGTTGAAAACACTAGATTGTTATAATGACTATTTTTTGTAAATTCATAAATACTTAGTGTTTTATTTTTCAGTAACTCCTCTCGGTTGCAGCACTTGACCTTATTACATTCTCTATTTAAAATTTGTTTAGAATAACCACAGTCTGATAATCTTCTACAAAGTGACATTTCAGTTTCCTTGTAGGTAGCTTCCTTAGAACACGCTCGTTTTGCGCTAATGAGCTCACCTACCAGAATTGCTTTTAGAGTATGTTTTGGAAAGTTACTACTAGCGTGCAAAATAGTATTCCTCGCAGAGGGTTTACGATAAAGTACTGTTATAATCTCCCCTGTTTTCCCATCACCACATAGGGTGAAGTCTAAAAATTGTGCTACCTCCTCGTAGTAACCAGAGGTAAATCTAAAGTTGCTTCCATTGTCATTAATATAGTTTTTAAAATGAACTACGATTAGAGATGAGCAAATATACTCTTTTCGAGTAATTACTCGATCGAGCACCGCGATTTTCGAGTACTTCCATACTCGGGTGAAAAGATTCGGGGGGCGCCAGGGGGCGGGGGAAGGCGTGGCGGAGCAGGGGGTAGCAGCGGGGAACAGGGGGGAGCCCTCTCTCTCTCCCTCTCCCCCCCCACTCCCCGCTGCAACCCCCCACTCACCCACGGCGCCCCCTGAATCTTTTCACCTGAGTACGGAAGTACTCGAAAATCGCGGCGCTCGGGCGAAAAAGGGTCGTGGCCGAGTAGGTTCGCTCATCTCTAACTACGATGTCCCGATTTTTTTCTCGTTCCTTTTCTAAGTTTTTCTAAATAATAATGATGTCGTCTGTGAATCTAGCATACCACACCATGTGGCCAGCATATGGATAACTGACAGAAAAAAAAAAAACAAGCAAAAAACCCACTTTCCCACCAACTCATACAGTACATAAATTGGCTACTGTAGGTGAAAATCTGTAGATAATATTTAATGTTAAATGAAAAAAAGTTGTTTTTTAGCAAAAAATGCACATTCTGCAATATAAATTCTTAGAGTTCATTAGAATAACAACTGGATTCTTTCAAACGATAACTGACTGCCCCATGGCCACATGGTGAGGTATGCTAGAATAAAGACTCTCTACATCACACAAAACCCACCCAAAATTTTTTTGCCATTTCAAACTTGTCAGCTGCTGAACAACATCTTTGCTAACCTGTATGAAACCGGGAACACGTTTAACGAAAGGTTGCAGGCATTAATCCACCCACGAGCTAAGATGCTCACAGGTTGCTATAGTTGCTCACTGCAACTATAGGTCAGAGTAGAGGGGGGAAAACCCCTTTATGGAGCTTGGGGAGACCATGAAAAATGGGCATAGCTGGAAATTCCAGAAAAAGAAAAATTGCTTTCTTATCATTAAGACCCCATCCTCGTTCCCTCTTCTACTACTTTTTTTTAAATTTAATGAGACAATCTTGCATAGGGTTAAAGGTTAGTCTTCCATACACCATATCAATATCCAGTAAATTCTGAGCCAACTTTGCATATAAAATTGCATCCAATACAACAACATTACCACTCTTGTGGGATTTTTTTATAATTGAATTCTTATTACTTGAAAACTTCCTTAATTCAATTTTTTCCTTCTGGGTTAGTTACTGAATTTATCTTTTTTTTTTTTAAATCAATGTTTATTGTAATTTTCTCAGGGGAAAACAGAAAGAGACTCATACATATAGTCATACACATAAACAGCAGTAACAACAAAGCCTATGAGTCAGTAGTCAGCAATGCAAAGCAATACAATGAGGCATGTACAACCTCTTTGGATTATAGGGAAAGGGCAAGGGGAAAAAAAAAATCCCCTTAAACAAAACCAAGAGGTCCTGACTCGGCTTCAATAATGAGCTATTAATGTAGAGATCAAATCGAGCAAGACAGTCTGTGGGGAGTGGGTGGGTGGGGGGGGGGGAGTAGACGAATGGGAAGGTAAGGGAGGGGAGGGAATGGGAAGGGGTAGGTGAAACTCAGAGCGTGAGGGGGCAAACGCTGTTATTAGGGGTCCTCTCATCCCCAACCCCCCAGCATCCCCAAGCACGGCGCCAGTCCATGCCAGGGGTGGGAGGGAGGAGGGGGGTGCATACAGCCCCCGCTCTGGCCACCAAGGCCAAATTAGGCCAGATTAGGACCAACTCTGTGAGCTGTGGTGAAACTGACTCTGCCCTGCGGGGAGGGAGAGGTGGAGCGAACAGACCCCTAGTGAGCTTTTGTCTCAGACCGATAGCTGCATGTTGCCGGTGTTAGGCAGTGCCCCTTCTATTTCGTTCCTAATAGCACGCCATGGGCTCCAGATTTTTAGGAAATTATCGTGTGTCCCTTTGGACGAGCTGGAGAGCTCTTCCAAATGTGCCAGAAGGTCCACTCTGTCCTTCCAGAGAGTTAGGGTAGGAGCCGCTTGCTGCTTCCACATCAGGGGGGATGTATCGAGTAAGAGGGCTATCAGCTTGTGCTTGCGAGGATGGAAGGCAGGGGATGGCTTCCACAGGAGGACCACCCCAGGTGAGAGAGTCAGGTTGGGAGAGAGTCTCTTCAGCAGCACCCCAATGTCTCTCCAGAAAGGTGTAATGACAGGGCAATCCCACCATATATGCAGAAATGAGCCAGTGGCAGATTCGCATCTCCAGCACCTGTCCTGCGAGGCCAGCTTATGGTCAAACAACCACTGCGGGGTCCTGTACCACCCGCCAGGAGTTTATAATGAGACTCCTGGGAGGTAACACATGGGGACAGACCGAAAGCATAATTAAAGAGGAGTTTAGCTTTGTCCCTGGATAGAGATATACTAAGCTCTCTCTCCCAGGAGGTGAGAAAGGCAGGTTTCGATGTGAGTGGAGGAGAAATATACTGCTTGCGAATATGAGCTATTCTCCTTGAGGCTATGGAGGATCCCTGGATTGCGGATTCAAAGGTGGTCAGAGGCCTGGTTGACTTGTGTGCCTCCAGGAAGTCCCCAAAAAGCCTTACTATATGAGTTGCTACGAGGAGGGGTATATTTCTGTTTGGAAGGAGGTCCTTCAATAAGGAAGAGGGAGGTTTATGGGAGAGGAGAAGAAGGTCTTGGAAGCATTTCCCTTCAAGGATCCTCCAAACTCCGGCTGAGCATGCGTCAAGGGTTATGCCCATGAATTTGTATAGTGCACATAAGGGGGCACTAGGGGAGGGGCCAGGAGCCAATGTCTCTCTCAGGGCCTCCCAGGTCTCAAACGCACCTCTTAATAGGGGGTTGTGTCCCCGACCCCTATGTTTTGTCCTACCTGGAAACCATAAGTCCTCTATAAAAGAGGGGCCGTACGATCTTCTGGCTAGTGTCTGGATGAAAGAGTCCCTGCTTGGGCGAAAAAGCTCCATCCAGTAACCTAATTGGTTGGTGAGGTAGAACTCCCGGACACAAGGGAGGTCCACTCTTCCTTCACTGCACCGTCTGACCAGGAGACAGTGGGCCAATCTCGGTCTCTTCCCCATCCACAGAAATCTAGTAAAGATTGATCTGAGGGTCTTTAAAAAGGAAGTTGGGATGAAGATCGGAAGAAGTCTGATCTTATATAAAATGATGGGGATGACGTAGGATTTTAGAATATTTTTCCTGCCCAGCCAGGAGATAAAGGGCAAATCGTAGGTCCGCTGCAGGTTTTTGATTTTAGTTATTAAAGGGAGGAAGTTCGCCGCGAAGAGGTCTTCCGCTTTTTTGGTGAGACTGATCCCTAGAAAGTCCATGCTAGAGTCGGACCAGGAGAAAGGAGACTTGCTACTAAGAGTCCTGTATCTGGAGGGAGAGATGGAGATATTAAGGACGGTGGACTTACTGAAATTGATCTTAAAATTAGAGATACCCCCATATTCCTCCAGGAGTAAAGTGAGTCTAGGGAGGCACTGTTCAGGATTCGTGATGAGGAATACTATGTCATCCGCGTATGCTGCTGTAGACAGGGTCTCTTTGCCGATTTTCAGACTCAAAATAGAGGGGTCTCTCCTTATCTTTTGAAGGAGCGGTTCTAGTGCGAGATTAAACAGGGTGAGGGATAAGGGGCAACCCTGACGAGTCCCATTGTTGATGTTAAAGGGGGGTGAGAGTGAGTTATTAATTTTAAGTCTGGCATGGGGCATAGCATACAGGGATAAGATTGCAGAAACGAACTTGGGCGGGATATTGAAGTGGAGAAGGACCAGTTCCATGTAGAGCCAGTTCACACGGTCAAACACTTTTTTGGCGTCTGTGCTCACTAGCACCAAGGGAACGTTGTGAGCTTAGGAATATCTAGCAGCATGGAGGAGTCTAAGGCAATTGTCCTTACCTTCCCTTCCCTTCACGAAGCCCGTTTGTTTTGGGTTAACTAGTTTAGTGACATGCTTCTCTAGTCTTTTTGTGAGCAATTTCGCCCAGAGCTTCATGTCAAAATTTATAAGGGAAATGGGACTGTAGCTTCCGCAGGACTCCGGATCCTTGTTTTCCTTATGCACTAGGGTTATATGGGCTTCTTGGGTTTGCTTGGGGAGAGGTACGCCCTGTAAGAGCGAATTGAAAAGTTCCGTGAGATGTGGGACTAAAGTGGCTCTAAATGATTTATAGTAAATTAAAGGGAGGCCATCTGGGCCTGGGCTTTTACCGGGAGGGTAGGAGTTGATGAGGTCCTCTATTTCCTGTGGGGTGATCGGGGACATAAAGTCTGTGGTTTCCTCGTTGTCTATTTTGGGCAGATTCAGTTCTCTGAGAAAGGATTCTATTTGGGTCTTGGCACTAAGTCTCGACTCCGGGGTTAAGGGGTCTCGGAGATTATACAAATGGGAATAAAATTGCTGGAATTCCTTAGCTATCTCCGAAGTGGAAGAAACTTTGGAGCCCGCTTGGGTTTTGATCGAGTTTATGAAATTTCTGGTGCGTGCCTTTTTAATGAGGGAGGACATATACTTGCTACCCTTGTTACCTTGGGCGTACACTATATGCTTAAGGTATAGGTGTTTCTTATTATATTTAGTTTCTAATAGAAGTTTGAGCTCCTTTCTCAGGGATATAAGTTTCTCATTAGATGTTATGCTTTGGGAGAGTTTTGCTATCTGTTCATGTTTGGCAATTTGGGCGAATTTGTCGTCAATCTCTTTCCGTTGTTTCCTCTTGACTCTGGAGCCCAGAGAGATCAAGAGTCCCCTTACAAAGGCCTTATGGGCTTCCCAGATCAAAGGGGTCGCCTGGTCCTCAGATTTGTTCAGTTGGAAGTATTCCTCCAGAAGTTTGTTTATTTGCGATCGCTCGCTTTCAGAGTCTAGAAGGGATGGATTTAATCTCCAGCGCCATTCACGACAGGCGAGGCTGTGTAGGCGTATGTTTAGGTGGACTGGGGCATGGTCAGATATGACCTAATAGGATGAACTAGGACACCACATAAAAGGCCGCAGATACCAGCACCGAGGTAGGACCCGCTATTCTTGGTGAGGGTAGGACGTGAGCGGTCCCAGGCTCTGACTCGGTCCCAGCCTCCACCAAATTCACCCAATGTGCCATCAGGGAGATATAGTGGCCCTGCCCGCCAGTACTTGTCCACTTGTCCATGGTTAAGTGGACCTTCCCAGTAACCGCGTTGGTGAGAGCACGATTTATGTGGCGGGAGATGTACTGGTGTAGGGCTGGGACGGCACACCGGGAAAAATAGTGGCGACTGGGGACCGAGTAGCGCGGGACCGCCGCCATCATTATGTTTTTGAAAGCCTCTGTTTCCACAAGCCTGTACGGCAGCATATCCAGGCTGATTAATTTGGCAATGTGCATGTTTAAAGCTTATGCATGTGGGTGGGAGGCGGCGTAATTCCGCTTTCGCTGCATCGCTTGTGTTAGCGACAGCTGAACGCTGCGCTGAGAGACATTGCTGGATGGAGTGGAGAACCGTGGAGGTGAGGGTGTGGGTGAAGGCTGGGAGGCGCTCGCGCCTGCATCCTGGGGGGGAGGATTGGATCTGTGTGGCAGGTTGGGGCACAGGGGAAGAGGCAATGGTGTGACCTGGAGACGGTGAATGGCCTTCGTTCCACCTTGTGGTGTGCTTGGCCATCATATGCCTGCGCATGCTGGTGGTGGTCAGGCTGGTGATTTCCTCTCATTCAGGTGCAGCCAAACATTTTATAAATAAAAAATGAGGAAGGGAAACTTCAATACTCTATTCAGCTTATTTTATTTGCTATATGAATAATTTATCCATGCAAGGTGGATGAACTGTGTTATATCTACCTTTTTCCACCTAAGTGTTTGGAGTTATTAATGAAAGAACCGAGGCCACCGGGCGCGGGTGAGTACGAGCTCCTCCCTGCAGGCGCTCGGGTCTGGTCCCGCGGCGAGAATTCTTGCCGCCGGATCCAACCCGCCCGTCTGCAGGTGGCCTAATATGTCATTATTTATTAGGTATTTATGTATTGTTTACTTATAGAACCTTATATTGTATCATTATTTATTAAATATAAGTATATCATTCATGTGATGAAATGAAACCAGCTTGGCTCCAGAACATATGTTTGCTAGGTGGTAATCAACAGCACTGAGGTGGTTAACTAATCAGGAGTTGTTTTCAGTTTGTCTATTTAAGAAACAATGTTTGTAAGGATTACTGAGGTGAACAAGAACTCAGAGTTCGTAACACGTTCTCTGTATCTTAGATCCTGATTTTATGGCACGCTTTAAATAAAAGCAGAACCCATTTTCCTTAAAAGTTAATCAAGTTGACTTTTTCCATGGATTGCTTTGCTGCCAGGACTGGGTGGGTTGATTTGACGCAAGGAGTGTTGCTGCGGTAGCGGTGTGGTGCAGGTTTTCTGACAGGTGGGCTTCTCTCTATTTTTTCTGTTCCATGTAGATATAGCCCTACTGTAGAGGCAAATGGCACATTGAGGGGAGTGTAAGCGCCGCAGCGGTCCCGAGGAGAGGTGAGGGACAGATATCAGTCAGAAACTACTGGGGAGAATGGGCCAGTTAGGAAGAAATATTAGATACACACATTGAAAAGTGCCCCAAACTGATGTGTATGTCATGCGCCACATTTATTATGTCTTTTAGAAACTTTTTGCACCTCACCGGATAGTGTTTAAAAACTGTGTAGAAAATAATTGTTAAGTGAGTCAAGAAATGTCTGTAAAGCAAAGTGTCTAACACATCTAGTGATATGCGCCAAATGTCTTATATAGTTTAAATATAATGCCGTTTATCCTCTAGTTTTTTGCTGTCTATCTTCAGGAAATGGGGAGAATTTATCATTAGGGAAAGTTTTGATGCCAGTTTTTTAGTAGCCCTTTTACCCTCTTCAGATAAAAATACAACAAAATGTATCAACGTTCAATGATGTTGTTGATTTGTTGTAGATGTGTAATCACTTTCTGTACCAACCAGATTCTGGAGCAAGAGTGCAACAAACTTTGT
The DNA here is from genome assembly GCF_035609145.1 of Eleutherodactylus coqui. NCBI lineage: Eukaryota > Metazoa > Chordata > Amphibia > Anura > Eleutherodactylidae > Eleutherodactylus > Eleutherodactylus coqui. The sequence goes on along the minus strand of NW_027102567.1, from coordinate 59,857 downwards.
GTCTTTTTTTTTTAAACAATAGTTTTCATTAAAAGTTTTTTTTTTATTTTTTAAATCAATAGTTTTTTTATTGTTTTCAGGTAAAGGTTACAGAAATAGAAAGAAAAATCACGTTTCAAGTATTAGCAGTTTACATGAATCTCGTGTACATGGCATACATTTATGCATTTGACAAAGTTAACTATATTCGTAACCATTAGTATGCTAATATAAGTAATCAATACAGAATGAAACGGTTTAGAACTGGTATGCAATATGGTGTGAGTGTGTATTTGGATTGGGGGGGGGAGGGGGTAGGGTTAGGTGTACTGGAGAGAGAAGGGAGTGTAGAAAATGAGATGTTTATTAGATATAGGATGAAAAGAACAAATTCACCAAGAAGATTCTGCTTAAGGGTGGAATGTGTTGGTCCAAGGCTTCCACATTATTTCAAATCTAGTGAGGTCATTATTTCTTAGGGCCAGGATTTTTTCATAAAGGCAGTGTTCCGAAATTAGGCTGATGAGGTCTGGTAGCGTTGGAACAATCGCAGTTTTCCAACGTCTTGCAATGAGAGATTTTGTAGCTAGGAGTATGTGGCCCGCCAATTTTTTGAAATGTGTAGGCATTTTGATTGTGCTAATTAGCATCAGAGCCAGCTCTGGAGAGAAGGGAAGACGGAGGGCTGTGAGTCTATATGTGAGATTATAGACTTCTCTCCAGAATGGGGTCAAGAGAGGGCAAGACCAGAAGATATGAATGAGAGAGCCTTTATTGTTGCATTTTCTCCAACATCTGTCGTTGTCGGAGAGTCCCCTTCTGTTTAAAACCAGAGGTGTGAAATACCATCTTGTAAGAAGTTTCAAGTGGGTTTCGATTAAGTTAGCGCTCTGCGAAGATTGTCTCGCCCATTCAAAGGCCCCGATCCATTTATCTAGAGATATTTCCCTTCCGAAATCTTTATTCCAATTAATGAGGTGGCATTTGCCTGGCGGTTTTAGGGTTCCTGAGAAGATGTCGTAGAATGTTCGAGTGTTCATTTTGGTTTGTGGTTCCTCCAGGAATAGGTCAGTTATTTTATGTATTTTGAGGTTATCTAGTTGGTAGCTATGTAAGAAGGAGGAAATTTGAATGTATTTAAAGATGTCTGAGTTTGGAAGGTGGTATTTGTTGGTCAGGTCTCGAAAGGGGAGGAGTTTATTTGATGAGAAAAGGTCGGATATAAATTCGAGGTTCTGTCTGGGCCAAGACCCTATATTTAGGTTAGGAATTAGGAGTTCTAAGGTTTCTAGCGGTATTTTCAGAAGGGTGGAGGGCGTGGATTTGTTAAGAGTTCGTATTAAGTCGGTCCAGGCCTCTATTGATGCCTTCATAGGGAGAGAGAGGTGAGATCCTATTAAAGGTTTCGATATAGTAGGGTGAATGATGTCTAGGATATATGAGATTAGAAGATGTTTCAAAGGTTTTTGGTTGTTGACTTCCTTTTTCAAGGAGGACCAGCTTATTTTTGAGTTGTGTCTTGTCCATGCTCTCAAGTTATTGAGGATAGTGGATTTGCGGTATGAGTTAAGGTTGGGGAGTCCCAAACCACCTTGGCGCCTGTTTAAGGTTAAGATGGAGAGTGCAATTCTTGGTTTTTTTATTCTGCCACACAAATTTGGAGAGTTGACTTTGGAATCTATTAAGAAGAGTTTTAGGTATCGGTATTGGTAGTGTTCGAAAATAGTGTAGAATTTTGGGTAAAGTCATCATTTTATATATAGTGACATGGCCTAGCCATGAGAGAGGGTACGATTGGTAGGTGTCTAATTCTTTTTGAAGATCGTCTAGGAGCGGGGGGAAATTTGTCCCAACTGGTCGCGATGTGGGGAAACTTAAGTTTATGCCAAGATATGGGATGGAGTTGGGTTGCCATTGAAAGGGGAATTCTTTTTGTATATCTATTTTTTGGGGCTCCTGAATGTTTATGCCTAGGATTTGTGATTTGGTGATGTTTAGTTTATAGTATGATATATCCGAGAATTCTTTTAATATTTTTTGCGTTGTTCTTAGGGATGAGATTGGGTTAGAGAGCGTGAGCAGGATGTCGTCGGCGAAAAGGCTTATTTTATGTTGTCTTGAACTCGCTGCTATTCCCTGAATGTCTGGGCAGGTTCTTATGTACTCCGCCAGGGGTTCCATAACCAGGGTGAATATTAAAGGAGAAAGTGGGCAGCCTTGGCGGGTGCTATTAGTGATTGGGAAGGAAGATGATAGCATGCCGTCTGCAAAAATTTTTGCCGATGGGGTGGTGTACAGGGCTTGAATAGCTTTGAATATGTTGCCGGAAAAACCAAATTTTTTTGAAGTGGCGAAGGCATATTTCCAATGGAGCCTGTCAAAGGCTTTTTCAGCGTCGAGGGCAAGTAGCACTGAGGGGGTATGTGTGATTTCTAGTTTATGAAGGAGGTTTAGTATTCTTCTAGTTCCGTCTGAGGCCTGCCTGTCTTTAATGAAACTGACTTGGTCTGAGTGGATTAGATTTGGTAATATATTTAATAGTCTCAGTGCTAGAGTTTTGGCATATATTTTTAAATCGCAATTTAGTAGGGATATTGGCCTAAAATTGGAGGGTGAGGTGGGGTCTTTCCCTGGCTTGGGGATGGTTATTATTGTAGCTTCTAACATTTCGGGTGGGAAGGAGCCTTTCATGATTCCTTGGTTGCAGGCTTTCGTTAGGTGTGGGGCAAGGTGGGTTGAGAAGACTTTATAATAGTCATTAGAAAACCCGTCAGGGCCTGGGGCTTTGTGTGGTTTTAAAGATTTGATGTTCTCAATTATTTCATTTGATGTTAAGGGAGCGTTAAGATGGTTGAGTTGAGATTCTGAAAGTACGGGAAGATTTATTCCATTAAGGAATTGTTCAATGTTGTGGGTTTGGGGTTGGGGGGTTGAGGGGTCGTCTTTTAAGTTATATAGATCTTTGTAGTATTGGCGGAAGGCTTCTATTATGTGATTAGGGTGCTGAATTTTATTATTGTGGTTATTTGGGTCAAGTAGATATGGTATTTTAGTTCTGAAGATCTTTTTTTTTACCAAGTTTGCCATCATTCGTGTGGGTTTATTGTTTGAGGCGTAGTAGGTTGCTTTGGAGGATCTCATTTCTTTATCGTAGTTGTCTATCAGGAGATTTCTGAGGTTTTGTCTTAATTTGAATAGTTCGTTGTGTAAGGAGTTGGAGGGGGAACTAGACATTTGTTTTTCTTTGTCAGTGATTTGTGATAAGAGTTCGTTTAGTTGGAGGGTTTTTTCTTTTTTGTACCTTGCGCTTATTTTAATTAAGATTTCTCTAATAAAGGCTTTGTGGGCATTCCATATGGTGGTGGGAGAAATATCTGGGGTTGTGTTAATTTTAAAATAGTCTTTTATAGCGGAGGAGATGTTAGCTTGGTTTTTAGGGAGTGTCATGAGGAACACATTGTTTCTCCACGATTTTGGTCTATCGCTTGCTTGACCTAGATCGATTGTTATTGAGACGGGGGCATGGTCGGACCATGTGGCCGTGCCTATCTGAGCTGATTTAATGAAGGGTAGGGATAGTCTATCTGTTAGAATTAGATCGATCCTGGAGAATGACCTATGCCTCGAGGAATAAAAAGTGAATTCTTTTGATGATGAGTTGAGACATCTAAAGGTATCAAATAGGGCATTGTTGTGGAGCCAGGGAAGTAACGGCGGGGTAGATCTCGACGCCCCCTTTGTAGAGTCAAGTATATTGTCTGGTACGGAGTTGAAGTCTCCACAAATTAATAGGGTGCCTTTTTCGCATTTTCTTATCTTTTTTATAATCTTGTTTAGAAAGCGGATTTGGGCAGCATTTGGTGTGTAGATGTTGGCAATGGTGAACGGTTTGCCATTTACATGGTCTGACAGGATTTGGAATCTGCCTTTAGGGTCTACTTCTTGGTGTGTTATATCAACTTGCAACGAGTCTCTAAAAGCTATCAGGACTCCCGCCTGTTTTTTAGTGGCGCAAGCTTTAAAAATTTTGGGAAATTTTTTATTTGCTATTTTTGGGCACGCTGCAGAGGCAAAATGTGTCTCTTGCGCGCATATTATTTCAGCTTTTGAGCTGTTCGCCTCTTTCCAGAAGGAAGATCTTTTAAATGGCGAGTTTAGCCCGTTTACATTTAATGAAAGTATTTTTATGGACATTTTTGTTTACATAGGATTGATTTAATGGTCCGTGGAAGCCTTGTGTTTTTCGGTGAAAAGTAGAAAAAAAGGAAAACCTTAACCTGTAAAGAAGAAACCTCTGTTCTGCAATTGTAAAGGGTTACAAAGACATTTACACAAATGTGTGGGATCTTTAGTAATGCAGAATAGAAATAGAAAATTTTTAAACAGTAAACAAATCTGGATTTAGTAATCTTGAATAGGGTTGGGGTAGACGACATGAAGCACGTCGATTCAGCTGAGTACGTGTGCACGCTGAATAAAAGGGGGGATGAGAAAGTTCGCCTGTTAAGGAGCTTCTCAAGAGCGTAACCACCTTAATGGTTGTTCTGAATGTATGGCAAATCCGCTTGATGATTTACGTCTGGAGCCATTCTTGGGTTTGCTTTCCCTGTTTCCTTGGGGAAGGTTGGGATTGTTGAGGTGTTGGTAACTTAACTCCCCAGGACTTTGGTATTTGTTGGAAGTCCTCTGGTTTTTGGAGGACATGCGTGACGTTGTCCTTACGTATTATTTTTGCTGGGAAGCCCCAGCGGTAGAGGACATTGGCTTGGCGTAGGGCTGCAGTAATTGGTTGGAATTTTTTCCTCTTGTTCATGGTGACCTGTGAGAGATCTGCAAAAAGTCGGATGTTCGAGAAGGGTGTTGGAAGCTGGTTCTTTTTTCTAGCCGCGAGCATCAAGGCCTCCTTAATATGGAAAAAATGGATCCTGGCTATGGTGTCTCTCGGACTAGAATCAGGAAGAAATTTTGGCCTGGGGAGCCTATGTGCTCTGTCGATAGTTAAGTTGTATGGAGTGGCCTCCGGGAGGAGGGTAGACATAATTTTTTTTAGAAAGTTGGACAGTTCAGATGGCGCAATAGCCTCCGGAATACCACGGAATTTTATGTTATTTCGCCTATTCCTGTCCTCTATATCGGCGAGCTTGGTTTTGAGCTGGGATACTTCTTCTACCAGGTCGTAGTGCGCGTTGATTAAAGCATTATGGGATTGTGTTATTTCTCCCATTTTATTTTCGGTATGCGACACTCTCTCTACAATAGAATCAATTGTGTTTCTTATGGATGAGTTGAGAGATTTGAAGCTGGCTTAAAAGGAGTCGCTGAGGGCCACTACCATGTTTTTAATAAATGCTTCTGAGGCCGGCTGAGAGGTCGATGGTAGGGACGTTATGAATTTATGTAGTGATTCTGGTTGGTTGTCCGATACGCTCCCTTCGTCTGTTCTAGGGCGCTGTTTCAGTGGACTGTCCGAAGGGGAGTTTATTGTGTACTGAGATCCCTGCTTTGCAGGCACAGATATGGTAGCAGCCATTTTGTTGTGAGCTTGTGAGGGGTTTTTCTGTCTTTTCCCTCCTGCCAGCATGTGGGATGGAAGAAGAGGGTTGACAGGCATTAAATCGCCTAGATCAGAGTCTAGCAGGCGTGCCTTGACTTGTTCTGGCTGGGACTGCTGTTTGGGTGAAGCAGCTGGAGCTGTTTCAGCATGGTGTAGGTGGCCATGATTTGTGGAGACTGGGGTGTCCGCCGCCATTTTAGTGAGGGGCTGTGATGGAGGGCTCTGTCTCTCCCTGTCTCTCTGGCCATGTGAGGGGGGTGAAGACGCTTCACTCACCAATTCCTGCAGTTCCTGGACCAGGGGCCGCTGATCTGCGTGGTCTGAATCATTGTCGGCGCTCTCCTCCTCTCTGAGCGCCGTTCGTGAGCTGGGAGAAGCCGGGAGGCTGTCGGCTCTCAGGCGCGGGACCTCCGACGGGGGGAAGAATTCCTCCAAGCATCTCGGCTGAGACCGGGATGGACGGCGGCGAGTCATCGCTGTGGCAGGGAGAACCGGAGGCTGCACTGCATAGTGACAGGTGAGCGGAGGGCTGCTGTTTCGGTCAGTTTTGCGGTGGTTACGGCCGGAGCGCAGGGACTATGCTGCCATCTTTCAGCTCGGCTAGGCCACGCCCCTCATTAAAAGTTTTTTGATACATAACAGAATATAGCAGTAGACAAAATGTTTACAGGTATAACACGAGGATATAGTGACAAAGCATTGTATATTCTGGCTAGGCTACGGTTATCAAAATAGCAGCAATCCAGTGTTGTCAGTTTTCTCACCTTACATTACTATTTTTCTTGTAAAAAAGTTTTGCAGTAAAGAATGACCTTCCCAGGGCCGAATCATATATATACTCCCTATGTTTTCCATGGGGCTAGTGCTGCTGCCACTGGCCCCATTTAAAAAACTGAGTGAAATCGCAGCGTTTTTCTTGCTCTGCCATGAATGGGTGTGAGTGAGAGCTGCCTCTGATTGGTCAAGCTGTGACAAATCAGAAGCAGCTCATTCAGCAGGCGGGGATTTTAAATCCCCGGCTGCTGAATACTACTCAGAGCAGTTCAGGAGAACTGAAGCCGGCCGCGGCTGAACTCCGTCTGCCGGGACCAGGGGAGTATATATTTTTTTTTTTTTTTACACAATTCTGGATGAATTGCAGGGAAGGGCTTATATATTTAAGCCCTTCCCGAAAATTCATCGTGAGATCGCCCGCAGCGCATTGCTTTCAATAGAGCCGGCTGTATTGCCGGCTCCATTGAATTCAATGCGCTGGACAGCTCCGGCCCGTTTCTATTTTTTTTTTTACACATTTTAGGATGATTTTCAGGTAAGGGCTTATATTTTTAAGCCCTTCCCGAAAATTCATCCCGCGCTCGCCGGCAGCCCATTGCTTTCAGCCGGCTCCATTGAATTCAATGGTCAGTGCTCGTTTAATCGAGACGAGTACCGCGTGGTGCTCGTCTCGAGTAACGAGCATCTCAAGCACCCTAATACTCGAACGAGCATCAAGCTCGGACGAGTATGCTCGCTCCTCTCTAGTGAACATACATTCACTGTGGAGCCTTGTTAGTAAGAGGGGGAGGTGATGGCACCTGCAGCTGAATATTAGTGCTGAGCATCCCAAAGGAGGGCATATTCCTCAACCCTGTTGTAAAATAATGAGTCCTGGTGAAAAGACCCCAAGTGGGATCATCTGCAGAACACACAGGTTCATATATACAATCGCAAAATCGCAATTTACCGCGAAATCACGATTCTGCGTGATCGCGATTTTAACATTACAAGTCCCATAGACCACTGCAGAAAAAAAATGCTGCGAATTTCGCAGTGAAAAAAACTGTAGTCGGCAGTCACCCTTAGGGTGCATTCAGACGACCGTATATCAGCTGGGTTTTCACGCCCAGCCAATATACAGCATCTATCTCTGCAGGGGGAGGAGGCTGGAAGAGACGGGAGCAGTGCTCTGAGCTCCCGCCCCCTCTCTGCCTCCTCTTCACCCAGCTGCACTATTTGCAATGAGAGGAGGCGGGGCGAGGGCGGGACTAAGTTCCAGGAATTAGCCCTGCCCCAGTCCGGCCTCTCCTCATTGAAGATAATGCAGGGGGGTGGAGAGGAGGCAGAGAGGGGACGGAAGCTCAGTGCACTGCTCCCGGCTCTTCCAGCCTCCTCCCCTGCAAAGAGAGATGCTGTATATCGGCTGGGCGTGAAAACCCAGCCAATATACGGTCATCTGATTGCACCCTCATTATCACTTCAGTGTTTAAGCATTAAAACAACATAATTAACTCAATACACTGCACAGCTCTATTCAACTTAAGCAAGCAGTGTATAGTTCCCACGAGAGACTCATACATCACACTCCCACCACAATATTTCCCCTCCCTTAAGAATGTGGACTCCAGTGTTTCACCAGTGGAAATGTAGTAAAATGTAGATGCATTGTAGGAACTTTTAACTATCTACATACAATAGCCTTTTCAGCACTGCTACATCTGCACAAGCAATTAGAGAGGACACAGAACTGATACAGCAAAAACATTACATGCCATATAACAAATGCAATGACAATGCCAGTTAAAACACATATGTATGTACTCATACACACATATGACTCTGCTCTATCAGTTATTCCAAGTTACCAATTCCAACCCTGCCAACCTTACCATACAGAACAAGGCTTCGCCTTGCGCAATGATGGCTACTAAGAAAAAGTCAGTTTTTAAGAGTTAATCGATCTCTTAATTTTACCGTACCAAACAGTAGGTCCCCTACCTTATACTCTATGATTTCCGTGCCTCTGACGGTTCCTATATGTCGCAGTTACAGTCTGAATCTTTGGGAGTGTGTTTTCCCGCTATGAAGCCAATATCTCCTTGGCACCCAAGTGGATCTTCACTCTCAGTCAATCAGTCTTAAAACCTATGAGATAGCAGGAGGTGAAATCACCCTCTTCTGACCCTCCAAATTCCGGATGATCCCCCAGAAATGTTGAAGAGTCCAATGACACCAGGCTGTTCTTCAGGAGGCATAGACACTTTATTGCATCCATATATATGTGTCCAGTTAGAATAGTTTACAAAAGACTGAACCAAAACAAAAGGAATCCTCAAAAATACATTCTTCTATTATCTAAAAGCAAACTGCATTTCACTACAGTATTACACAGGTGCAGTAACTCTTTAACCCTACAATTGCTGTCTCATCTCCTACTCCTAAAATAGGCATACTTGCGCCCTTCTTTTTACAACACCTCCAGCTTACTTGCATTAACTCTTTCTTATCCAAATCCCAGCTATCACAGAAGCTGCCACAGGCTCAGCCAATAGGAAGTGCCGCAGGCTATTTAGTGCCGCTAGATGGAGAATGGAGGTTGTGTCGTTAATGTCACCAGCAGCTGCAGAGTGTGAGAAAAAACACGCAGGGAGCCTCCACTATAGGAGGCCGAGCTCCATGGTCAGGACTCTGAGGGTCTCTGTATCTCCTGTTAGTGTTGGGGAATCAGCCAACCAGGAAGGGGAGCAGGCAGAGAGCCGAGTGGGATCACAGCAGAGAGAGGCAGAGGCGCTTGGTGAGGTCACTTCAGAGTAAAAGACCCCACCACTTCTAGTCCAGAAAATACAGTATATGTCACACACGCATGTATACATATCACACACTGTATATACCATACACACATATATACCAAATAGATGTTGTTAAACAGCACTAAAATTGTATAAAAATTATGTTTCATAGGAGTCATTTACAGTGTTCAACCCCTTCCTAAAGTACATTGAACCCTATTATCAATGGCCGCGTCCCCACACATAAAGATTTAATGTAACTGGGGGGTTGAAACTTATTGACCAGAGGGTCATACTATAGATCTTGTGTTTTATCAACCGCTTTATACATAAATATACTTAACACTAGTATTACGTGCATTTATCATAATATATTACAATACCATACAATAAGTATAAACCAAATATGTAAACTCATCATAAAATGGTACACTATTATAAAGTGTAAGTTTACATATTTGGTTTACAACCCCCCCCCCCCCCCTCCCCCACCGGCCACAGGTTTCGCCGCCTGCATCTCCGCTGTGGTTTTCTCTACCGATGGAGAGGAGTGAGGCCGCAGTGGAAAACAATAAAGAAATAACATGCTGCGGCTTGAAATTCTGCGCCGCAACGCCGGTTCCACCCGGTGTTGCCGCAATGAATTGGCCACCCCACGTGGACGATATTTTTGCAAAATCTTGTCATAATGGCTGGCTAATCCTGGGATTAGGAGCCGCAGCTAAATTTGCCGCACAACAATTCTGCACGGAATTACCGTGGCAAATCCATCCCGTGGGAACCCAGCCCAAGGGATTGACACGAATATGATGATTCAACACTGTGAAATATTACGGCTAAAATGTTTTCCGCTCTTTTTGTATTGTAATGTATAAAACGTCCAAATATGGCATTTTTTTTAGAGCCGCGCGTCAATAGAAAACCGAAAGTAGCGAAGACCTCGGGAATTGGCTGCAAGTCTTTTTGTCATTGGCGGACATCACTTGTCATCACCAGCCAGAAAAAGGACCAGAGTTGATGGTATGCATCAACACGATCTTTAGCGCTTGCAAGCTGCACGGGGGTGCGGCTTGGTGGTGTTACAACAAGGACTTTAGGCGGCGTATATCAGGTACTGGACATATCAGCTGGGCTTCCAAAGCAACCGATGTTTGGATCCAGCTTATATTAGCACAAAAAACAGCAAAAGAAGCCGCTTGGCTCCTGTTGGGCATTCAATGAGGGGCACTGTCATTTTTATGACGCTTGCAAATTCAGACATGAGCGCTTCACAAGAAAGCAGAGGCAAACCTGCCCAGGGAGGGGTTTTCGATACCGTTTGTCTACTAGCCATCGTTGAGGTTATGTTTGGACCTAAGATCGGCTGGGTACAACCCGGAAGTGGTTCGGGAAAAGTTAAGTAAGGAGGTGGAGTTGGGTCGCATGGTCGGTCCGTTTCAAGAGCCACCGTTTGAAAACTTGCGGGTTTTCCCATTGGGGCTAGTTCCCAAGAAGAAAGCGGGCAAGATTTGCATGATACATCATCTGTCTTTTCCCAAAGGGGAATCAGTGAATGATGGGTATTCAAAAGAGCAGGCCGCTGTTTCCTACACATCGTTTTATTGGGCGGTTCGAATAGTGCAAGTGGCCGGGGCGGGAGCGCAGCTGGCAAAGGCGGACATAGAGTCGGCCTTTTGGTTGCTGCTGATGCACCCAGAGTGCTTTCATCTATAAGGGCAGTGTTTCCCAACTCTGGTCCTCAAGGCACCCCAACAGGTCATGTTTTCAGGATATTTTATAGTAAGAACACCTGTGGCAATGTCTGAGGCACTGACAATAATTACATCGCCTGTGCAATGCTGAGGAAATCCTGAAAACATGACCTGTTGGTGTGCTTTGAGGACTGGAGCTGGGAAACACTGTATTAGGGTGTTGATTCGACAGTCAATTTTTCATAGATATGTGCCTCCTGATAGGATGCGCTATTATCGTGCTATTGTTTAGTTTGTTCCTGGAATGGATGGTGAAGTACGAGACCGGCATCTCATCGGTAATTCACTATCTAGATGATTTCTTGTTCGTGGGCCCACAGGCTAGTTCAGACTGCTAATTTTTGCTATACTCATTTCAGAGGTTGATGGGTCTTCTGGGAGTGCCAGTTTTGGAGGAAAAAACGGTGGGGCCCGTGACACAACTAGTTTTCCTGGGCATAGAAATTGACACAGGTGACAGTTTTTTGGCTACCAGTGGAGAAAGTGGCGTGCCTGCGACAAACGGTAATAGAGGTTGGAGCATCCAACAAGGTCATGCTCCACTAAATGCATGTTTTTGATGAGATTAATGAATCTAGCGTGCAAGGGGATGCCCATGGGGCGGGCTTTCACCTGGCGCTTATCGTTAGCGACCGCGGGGGTCAAGTCACCGCATCATTTTATTAGAATCACGAGGCAGATGCAAAGCGACCTTCATATGTGGCGAATTTTTATGCAGTCCTTCAATGGGCAGGTTATCTGCCCGAGGGAGGAAGTTTCGACAGGCGCTCAGCATTTCTTCGGACGCGGCAGGAAAATATGGTTTCAAGGTGATTTTTCAGGAGCATTGGTGCAGTGATGGATGGCCTGCAGAGTGGGAGGAGCGTGGTTGGCTGAAGAACGTTACATTGCTGGAGTTCTTTCCTATAGCGGTTGCGCTGGAAATTTGGGGTGAGGTGCTGGGGAATAGGAGGATTTGTTGATGGACAGACAATGAGGCAGTAGTACAGGTTGTCAATCGGCAGACCTTCTCTTCCTCTCCCCCCCCCCCCACCCCCGGTGTTGGCAGTGCTGCGGCACGTGGTTTTGCAGTTGAATATTGGTTTGAGAGCAAGGCATATCCCTTGTATGGAAAATGGTATGGCTGACCGTCTCATTTCCAGATGGAGGTTTTCAGTGAACTCCACCCGACGGCAGACGCCGAGGGGGTACATTGCCCTTGTTTCTTATGGAGAGTGGCAGAGGAGATATGTTGAAGCTGGTGAGAACGTCGGTGGCTGAGGCCACGTGGAGAAGCTACCATGCAATCTGGAAGTGGTGGTTGAGTCATACGGGAGGAAGTCTGCCAGAAAAAGGAGCCGCTAGGTCGGCAGTTTTGGATATGATGGTGGAACTGCGCAGGGAAGGTGCATCAGTGGGGGTGGCAAAGAGAAACCTAGCCGGGATAGCCCTTCTGCTGAAGCTACATGGAGAGGTCGATGTAACAAAAGCGTTCGTTTTTGGTCAGATTATAAAAGGATTGCAAAAGGAGAGGGGCGAGTTTACAGTCGCCGCCCTATCACGTTTCCGGTGTTGGTGTCAATTTTGCAAGCGCAGGAAGAAGTGTGCAGGGATGCAGTGGAGATGCGACTGTTTTGAGCAGGTTTTTTGCTAGCATTTTTTGCAGCCCTCAGAATCGGCAAGTTGGTGCCAGCGAGCAAGCGAAAGTCAGGTGGCCTGTGCAGTATGGACGTGGTGGTGGAGGAGTTGGCGGTTAGGGTGTGTATCAGAAGGTCAAAAACTGACCTGTACGGCCGTGGTGATTGGGTTTCCATAGTGGCACTGGGGTTCACTTGGTGCCTGGTAGCGCTGGTGAGACAATACGTATCACTGGCAAGAACAGCGGACTATTTTTTTGGCACATGCAACTGGGCCCCCCCTTATGTGATTCCAGTTTGCAGCGATATTGTGCAGAGTATTGGGCAGAGCGGGCTTTCAGTCAAAAGAGTTCGGCACACACTCTTTCCGCACTGCTGCTGCGACGATGGCTTACGATTGCGGGGTTAGCGCAGAAAGCATTAAGAAGTTTTGAAGATGGAAATCAGATGCATATAAGTCATACGTACGGCCGGACCTGGAAGTAGAAGGAAGCATGATGCAACAGGGGAGGTAGGGGGGAATAGTATTAGCAGTAGTAGTATTGGTTAGAAGTTTGCTTTAGCTGTTTTTATCACGGGTTTTTGTTTGCAGCAGAAGACACGTGGCAAATTTGGATGTTGGGACATTATTATATTCATTGGGCGGAGAGACGGGCCCGAATTCGACCAGTCGGATCAGGACTGTGTCTTAAAAGGGCATCTGTACATTGGTGCGGCATCAAAGGTCTTCGGTGGCATAGCTTGCTTCTGGAGGTACTTCGGATTAGCAGACATGCACAACGCCGGGTCATCCTGCTTATTCATGCAGGGAGAAATGACTTGGGCCACAAAAAGATGAATGAGCTTCTAGTTATGATGAAGCAGGATCTACTCCGATTTCAAGAATGTTTTGAAGAGGTGCGTTTCGTGTGGTCGGACATCGTAAAAAGACGGATATCGAAGTTTGGGTGGGATCGCCATTCATCATTGAGAGCTGGAGGATTTGGCATGGAGCGCGCTTAGGGAGGATGGAGTTCATTTGACAGACGTGGGATTGGACATCTTCATTTCCAGACTACAGGACGGGTTAGAGGCAGCTATGGAGAGAGGTAATGGGGTGGGGTGGGATGCGTCATAGGCGGTATGACGCACCCTTAGTGGTGGATAAAATTCTAATGTCAACGGAGCAACGCGGTCTACAGCCCGACTCTAGCGGGGCTTATGTACGCCAATTTTGGGTAAAGAAGTGGAAAGGTGTAGAGAGGCATGGGAAGGGTATATTTGTTTTTGTAAACGTTTAAATGTTTTAAAATTGTTCATAAGGTTATTTAATAAGGCTGCGGCCAATTCCACTTTAATAGCCAGAAATGGTCAAGGGTGGTAATTTTAGATAAGAAAGGGAGTAGGTAACAGTAGAATACCTCCAGTCTATTTATTTCCTCTGTTTTACATTTAGCTGCTGGGAGGTTCATGTATGAATAGTACTGAATGTGAGAGCGGATGTGGCTTCAGACCTGCGATTACTGCCGTAATTTGAACACCACGGTAATTGTGATACAACACTACCATTGATTTCAATGGGGCCTCGCAGACATGCGCTTGAACGCAGCGCTTTCTAAAACGTGATTTTGGAGTGCTGATTGCTCTTTTTGGTGTGTTTTCACTCTTTTTAAACACACCCATCACAATGGCGGGGTGCGTTCAAAAATCACAGTAAAAAAAATGAACGTCATTTTTCCGATGCTGTGTGTAAGAGTGACCTTAAACTGTCAGATTGGTGCCATATTTTCCTCATGGGGCTCTGAACATTTAACCCATGGCAGCACTCAGACTGAGCTCTAGAACTCTGCTGCAGATTTTTGTGCGTGTTCGCACGTGAATGTAACCTCTGTTACGGGACAGATCCATGTGCGGCCGCATGACGTGGTTTCATCACCAAGAATTGACAGTGCGACCTGAAATTTTGCACAAGAAACATCTAAATTGTATGCCCTACAGATGAGATACGCAGAGCGATCAACTAACCCTACAGCTGTTCCTCCTTTACTCCTCCTGGAACTGCAGGAAAATATACAGGAAGAATGCGCCTTATGAAACAATTAAATCTTCATTCAATAGAAACAAAGTTTTGAAGGTGAATGAAAACTCACCTGGGGCTTGAAGGGTTAACCCTGCTCAGGGACGGCCCTTCGGCACCCATTGTCCAGGATAGCGTAAAGAATCACTCTATCCAAAATCCACCTGGTGATGGAGAGACGTCCAGGGTATACTAGCTTCTCTGGGTGACCAGGAGCTCGCCGTGAAGTAACAACCGATGTTGGAAAGACAATGTAGCCGGCGCTGCGGAGGACCCCGAGTGAGCGGATCTTCAGTTCATAAAACTATCAGGTTTATTTTAAACGTAGTTTATTTAAACACATTGAATTATGTTTTAGTACATAACTGATTTTATATGCAGAGATTATTTAGTGACTAAGTAATGCACGTAACTGATGAATGATATGTATCCATTCATAAACAGAACGGTAGTAAAACGTAAGCTTCTCTCTGGCAGCTTCCAAGGGCGGAAATTCCCCAGGAAATCCCTCCGCGGAATTTTCGCCCGTCTGCAGGTGGCCGAACTGTATGATAAATACCCCCTCGGTGTGCCTGTACACATAGCAGTAGTGCGCCGCTCTTTACTGTAAACCATGTTTTGATGCAGTTTTGGGACTTCGCCTACACCATCATAATGCACCTGTGAGTGTTGCCCGAGTCTAAGTCCCATTTTAGCACATTGCGCATGTGTGAATCTGCTGTGGGAACTCTCGGACTACAGTTACTTACATCCAAAGTTAAATGTGTTCATCGTTTAGTATATCACCTAATTGACATATCGAGCCCCCTTCCTGGACTTGGGCTTAGTGCAGAAACATCCGTATGTGCCTTTTCTAGGTACATATTATAGACTGCACATACCAGAAATGTAAGAAAATGCTCGGCCCACAGACATAATCCATATACTATTGGCAATCTGTCAGTCATATATTAAGGGCCATATGCCTATACTATATCAGCTGTATGTTTTATTATGAGGCACATAGAAAAGGAGTTAAACCACCCCTAGTATGTTGAGCAGCATATATTACAAAATGACATATTCCCATATCTCTGTTGGTATAACAACCCATGCATTCCAAACCGTCCACATCACGGGAATTGTATATAGGCATATGGACTGCAATCGTGGTTAAAGTGTAGCTGACAATCTGTCAGTCTAATATGATAGATCATATATACTACATAATACAAATGTATATTACAGAGTACTTATATCAGAATTATACCACGAATAGTACATAAATCAACAAGGGCTTAAAGGGATCATACCGACATATCCCAACTGATATCGAAATCTGTTTACCTTAGGCTATATATATATGTGCATACATAAGTAGTAATGATACCAATGGTACCATATCCCATATATTAACAAATGGCCTAAAAAGGACTCCTCACTCCAATTGGCGTGAAAGAATACAATTTTTATTGTGATATCCAAAAAATTCCAAAAGAGGAACAACGGCAGAAAAAAAAAGCAAATCTGAGACACCGGAAGCCAGGGGCACGAGGCATATGCGCAAAACTTCATATCTGTAAGACAAACAAACAAGAATGTGATTAAAAACAAAACTGAGGATGGAATCGCAGTATTCTATTATTCAAGTATAGCATATATCAGATAGTCACAAATACATATCATCCAGCTGACATTGAATCAAAGAAAAGAAGATATTGGATATTCAATGTTAAGGCCTCTAGGGGACAGAGTATCGAGTTCAGAAATCCATTTTATCTCCTTCCGTTTGAGTAGGCCCACCCGATCACCCCCTCGGGGTAGTGGGGCCACCAATCAATGACTTTGAACCTGAGTTGGCTCACAGAATGTCGATGTTCGCAAAAATGTCTAGGAATCGGCGGACCAGTTTTCTTCGTTCGTATAGTACTTTTATGGTTTGTGATGCGGCTACGTACTTCCATCGTTGTTTCGCCAACATATCCTAGCCCACAAGGGCAGGTGATAAGATATATGGCAAAAGACGTGGAACAGGTAAATCTTTCTTTAAGAATATTTTTTTTTCCAGAGGTTGGATGTCTAAAATGGTCCCCCTTGTGCATATTACTGCAACAAGAGCAGGAAAGGCACGGGAAATTACCCTTCCTGCTCTGTGCAAGTGTCCATTGGATAAGTCCCCCAGTCGGGGTAAATAGGGGTCTGACCAATTTATCTCTTATGTTCCTACCCCTTTTGTAGGCTAGCATTGTTGGTTGTGTAAACTCAGGGATATTCTGACAGCAATTACTAACAATGGGCCAGTGTTTAAGGAGAATATTCTTAATCTTGCCACTCAAGGGGCTATAGGTAGAAATAAATGGAATCCTACGTGCCCGTGGTGTACGTTTTTTATCTGCCAAAAATCTCTCCTATCCACATTCCTAATTCTCTCACTTGTGGATTGCAACAAAGAGGGAGGATATCCCCTCTGCAAGAATTTTTATCAACCAGTCTATCATCTGTGATACGGCGGACACGCAATAATTGGGACCAAGGAAGTGAGTCGACCATAGAGCACGGGTGGTTACTACTGTAATAAAGAAAAGAGTTTCTATCCGTATCTTTAACCCTTTCCAATCCACTGTCTGACCTCTGAAGACATTATGATTTAAGGCTGTACAGCTCTGATGTTGGAAGACGTTCGTCAGGGTTCTCTTACTGTATATTGCCAGCCTCTCTGCTGTCTGAGCCTATCCAACCTGTCACCTCATGCAGTACTGGCTTTAGCCAGCATATTGCGCCGTTACATAACAGCAGAAAAAGAATAAGCCCCCTAAGAAAACCAGGATAGAAATTGGATTGGAAAGGGTTAATAAAAAGATCCATACTCAATGTGCAGCCCTCACGTATCACATTGACATCCAAAGAGTTTATACTCTCCCGTGAATAAGTTATGGTAAATTTGATTTCCGCATAGATGTTATTTAAAGTACCTTGGATGCTGTCAGTTCCACCTTAGAACCCTTCCATAATAGAAAAATATCATCACTAAAGCGATACCAACATATCACGTGGCGCCAATAGTCGGAGACATAGATATATTGTTCCTCACATGTACGCATAAATATATTCGCGTACGTGGGCGCCACATTAGATCCCATAGCGGTACCCTGTCGCTGCCGGTAGTACACCCCGAGAACATGAAGTAATTGTTCACAAGGATATACTCCAGCAGCGACAGGGCAAACTGTTGGCTACCCACTGGGAAAGAGGAATTTTTAAGATAGTGCTTTACAGCTGCCAAACCACGTGTATGGGTGATAGAGGTATATGGACTGACCACATTGAATGTAACCAAAATAGTAGCTTCTGTTATAGTACAATCACCGAGTTTCCTCAGCAAGTTCCCAGTATCTTTAGGATACAACTGGGATTTCTCAGCAAAGCATCTGAGAATTTTGTCCAAGAACCTAGCGCAGTTAGAGAAAAGGGAGTCGCAACTGGCTACTAAGGTATAGGCCTCCCGGGGGGGGGGGGGGGGGATGTAGATGTTTATGAATCTTTGGCAATGTGTAGAAAGCCGGGACTATTGGGTAAGTCACATCAAGAAATTTATGAAAGGGCTATCAATCACCCCCTCCAATAGTGCATCCTGCAGCATAATTCTCAATTGGACCTGAAATTTGGGGGTGGGGTCTCCCATCAATTTCTCATATACCTGTCGGTCAGCTAGTTGTCTATCCATTTCAGCACAATAGTCTGTGGCATTCATAATGACCACCGCACCCCCTTTGTCCGCGGGTTTTACAATCACAGACTGATCACATGATAGATCATTTAGAGCACGATATTCAGCATTGGTTAGATTGGGTCTACTCTCTATCCGATTTCAAGATGCATCCGATTTTAACTTTGAAATGTCCTTCAGGACCAGAGATGTAAAGGTCTCTATCGCAAAATTAGAGGTCGGTGGCATAAAGTGACTCTTATTGCGTAGGCCCACTCCCGTTAGGGTGAAACTCTCAGGGGGAGTAGCTGCCGACGCAACAGAGGTGACATCCTGCGACCCAAAATATTGTTTTAAACCAAGATTTCTAAAGAATCTACGCAAATCAAGGTCCAGTTCGAACCAATCTGATTGGAGGGGCAAAACGAAAGTCCCTTCGCTAGAACCGTGACCTCAGTATCAGTCAATGTTCTAGAAGAAATATTTACCACAATGTCGCGGTTCACGGCTTCTTCTGTGCTGGTGGTAGTTGCCAATGCGGAGGCCGAGTTGTCAAAGTCGTAGTGATCCAGGTTCCTTTCGTGGCTGGCACTTTACTATATGGTCCCACCTTTTTGGTTTTATGGAGCAGTGCTGTTTTGCATTACTTTTACATCTTTTTGCACACAGATTGATTTATCTCCTGGCGGCGGGACAAATCCGTGTTCGCCAGCAGATCTCGTCTCTGCGGGAATTGTCAGGACAATTATTTTTGCCGCATTAGAGATTTGAGGATCTACATAAAGAAAAATCTATTACATGAGCTACAGCACAGATCTGCGGAGCAGCGATAGAACGCTAAAATGGCGCATTTCACTGCAAAATCGGGTGCGGAATCTGTGCTCAATTTAGTGGCAACATTCTGCCATGAGAAGGAGACCCGAGAGCCGTCCGTCCGTCTGCAGACAGATCTAAGTAACTATTTGTATTGGCCATAAAATAATGATCCTGGAGGATCGTATATGATGATGTTCCTCTATTACTCCTCCTGGAAGTGTATGTATAAGTGTACACTCAGGGTACTTGTACATGTAACATTAGTGTTTGATGCTCTTTTCCTGCATGTCACATTTTCAATGCAGTTTTTGGGCACATGGCTATCACAGATAAAACATGTTATAACCGCGTGTTTCATCTGTACAAGCAATAAGCCGTAGTGTTAGCCAGCAGAGCAAAATGTGCTGCGATGTAACGTCAGGCGGGACATTCTCGGTAACAGGACCCCCGGCCTCACGCTGATATTACATTCTCCAAACAAAAGAAAACAACCAAACGTACTAATCCAGAGATAGAAGGGCGGGGACACCCCAGCTCCCCGCAGCAGGCAGAAATGGTATATGGGGGAGGGACACCGGTGCAGCATACTGATGTATGACCGCTCTTACACCGATCGTACACTGGAGGCCTGCTTAGTATTATACCTGCACATATATAAAGCTTGTATAGGGGGCCAGTCACACAGATTCGTGTAGTGCACCATGCAGGGTTACAACTATTAGTGATGCCCCTACTATTATATCAGGCGGGCTATCCTGTATATTCTAAGTGTACAAAGCACTAACACCCCGGGCCCTCCAGAATTTAAGGGCCAGGCTGCTGCCTGCATGATGCACTACATGTATCTGTGTGACTGGCCCCCTATACAAGCTTCATCTATGTGCAGGTATAATACTGCCCATCATGGCCGACCCCATTGAAAGCAATGGGATAGCATGCTGGACTTCTGCCACAGCTATGACAGCTGTGGCAGAAGTCCACAATATTTTCCCTGTTTTCAATGGGGCTATCGCTGCTGGCACTGGCCCCATTGAAAACACTGGCGTTATCACAGTGTTTTTCTTGGGCTGCGAGGCGAGTGTTTTCCCTCACTCTCGCAGCACAAGAGAAAAAAAAACACCAGTGGGTGTGAGCCCTAAGACTAAATCTTTGCCCGTTTTCCGTACCAAGGGGCGTTATTGCGTATACATTTTTCTCATATTAAAGAAAAGTTGATGGAAACCGCTAGACTTCCAAACTTTTCGAGTGCAAATTATTGCACTCTTCGTAGACCTATCAGAAGAGACACTTCTGCAAAAAGAAGCATACACTACGAGCAAAAAATCCTCAGAGAACACGGCATCACATACATATGAGGCATCCCAGTGAAACTCATTATCACCGGGAATGGCACAAAATCCTATGCAAAATTCCCATAAGAAGCCTCCCTACCAGGGCTCACCTGGTCCACTAAGCTCTAATGGAAAGTGGAGCTCTCCATCTCGGTGGGAAGAAGCGCACTGAAGAACTTTCTTTGGCCAACTAACATAACTCCCTATGAAAAGACCATTACAAGGCTGGGGACTCTCCTTATTCAGATTTTCTTGTTCTTATTCCTAAAATTGCCATACCTGGCATGCAAACCATTCGTAACCGATAAATCCAGGCCACCTCAAGAACTATGGAAGTATGTGCCCCATTTATCCTGAGGTTTGTTTTCTTGGTCTTATAGGCCCATATTTCTAACCATACTGTTTGGTGTTTTGAGTTTTATTCTGTTCTCATTTACCAATAGGCCTGAGATGAGCTTGCATGTGATGGTGCTGTGGCTATATTGTAATTGGGGGGAGCTCCACAAAATGGAGATAACTCTCCTGGGTCCCCCAGGTCCCTTCCAAGTCGAATGCATCTAGCTTCTTGCATTATGGTAGTTAAAAATACTATCAATCATTGTCAGGGGCCTAAACTCACACTTTAGGTGATCAATGGTCTGCAGAGAGGCTGCATAACTGGTACAGACATACTATGCAATCAGGAAATGCATTTAAACAAAGTAGATGTATTTAAGCTAACACACAAGTGGTTTCCCCATATTTTTCCTCACCTGCCATACATAGAAAATGTGGGGGGCCATAGCTATCAAGGATGCAATTGCAATTTCTGTTCATAAAGCGATCTTGGATGACAATGGACGTTACGCTATACTAATATGTTTTATTAGCAGTAGAGATGAGCAAATATACTCGTTTTGAGTAATTACTCGATCGAGCACCGCGATTTTCGAGTACTTCCGTACTCGGGTGAAAAGATTCGGGGGGCGCTGGGGGGCGGGGGGAGGCGTGGCGGAGCGGGAGGTAGCAGCGGGGAACAGGAGGGAGCCCTCTCTCTCCCTCTCCCCCCCACTTCCGCTGCAACCCCCCACTCATCCACGGCGCCCCCTGAATCTTTTCACCCGAGTACGGAGGTACTCGAAAATCGCTGCGCTCGGGCGAAAAAGGGGCGTGGCCGAGTAGGTTCGCTCATCTCTAATTAGCAGCACTAAATACACTCTAGCCTCAATACATGCCCCTAATTCTAAGCAGCATACTATCATTAAAAACTATAGACCAGGTTAAAGTTAGTCCATTAGGACTATTGGGTGACTTCAATAAAACTCTATGGCCCTTAGTGGACACATCATCCACTACTCAGATTACAGACCAACCTGCTTCCATTGTTCCCCTACTAAACAGTAAGAATCTCTTTGATATTGGGCATCTACAGCATCCAACTAAGAGCAATTATACCTTTTTTAATTTCAATAAATCTTTGGTATGTTGTTGGGTAGCGTAGCATAGTAACAGTTTTACATTGTCATAGAGTTGTAGGCCTAAACATCACATTTTCCTCATTTTCCATACCTAAACATAAACATATCAAACAACATAAGGAGCAGGAAAGTAGGAAAGAGGGGTGGGGCAAGGAGGGAAGTATGTTCTGAGATCTGCATACATTCTAACCCAAGAAAGCTCTCCAATTGCCAAACCTTTATGGAAGCATATTGTAACAGGTCGGGGTTCACTCGCCTCTGGATCACTGTCCACATGGTTAGGAAGTGGCGCACCTCACATGAAAACATGCTCCAGACGTCTAAAATTTCTTTAAATCTGGCTCCTGCCAGCCTTCATTCGAAGCACATCACAAATCATAAACAGTCCATATAGGTGTAGGGTTCACAACCCACAGGGTCCTGTCACTAACCCCGCCTAGGGCATCTTGAGGGCGTCTTCCTCCATCAGACAGAGTGACAGACCCAACTGGTCCACACTGGACCCCAGGCTTCAAGTCCCTGAAGTGGCTCCCTTCACCGCCTCTCTGGCTCTCTCAGCCAACATCACCTTTTTCGCTTCTGGCAGGAACTGGCTTATATGCAACCAATTCCTGCTTCACCTATCAAGTGTTTACCATCTCTTTTTCAGGTATCAGACTGCCTATTTAGCACCCTCTATAGGCCATTCTGATACTGCCTTACTACATATCCCCCCCACCCCCTTGATAAAGGCTGTATCACAGCCTTTGGCCCTCCAGGGTCAAAACTCCTGGCTCGGGGGACTGTCGATAACTGGCACTTTCTCAGCTTCCACATTGGATACTTCAAATTGTACATCACTCATCTATTCAACTGTTGCTGGAGCCATTTCCTCAGTCTGCACTTCAGTGGCGGCATGTGCACTTATTTCCACCTGCGAGCCCTCTATCATAGACACTTTTATTTGTTTGCATAACTTCTTTATCTGGGACAGGAGTAATTTCTGAGGCCTTTTTCCCTTAGTCTCTGCTAGTCTCGTGGCATACACGTCATCACGCATACCACTATGGGTCATGTGATTGTTGGCGTTTGAAACACACCATGACATATGCTGCACGTAGCTACGGACTCTTTGCTCCTATCAGCATGCACGTTGGCTTACACGTCATCAAGTAAGCCGCCGTGGGCCATGTGACCATCGGCCCCGCCTCCTCTTTGCTAGGATCTTGCAGCTACCCTACGTCACTACATGTGACGCTGCTGGCCATGTGACCGCTTGTTCCGCCGACTCAATGCTAGGATTCTGTGGCAATCCTATACTATTGGCACATGCTGGCCAATTGGTACGTTTGCTTAATGTCGTCGGCCAGGCTCATTAAGTGACTTAATGGTAAGTGTATTTGACTTACTATTTAAACTTGGTTGTTATCTGTGATACTATACTTGAAAAAGGCTACATATAGCCGAAACGCATTGTATGTGTTCGGTCCCCCTAAGCAGGGACTTTTTTGTATCTGTAAATAAAAATCCTTTTTCATCATTGTATTGTCACAAAGTAGTTTTGATCCTGGTGGATGTGGATCTGGACTAGTCTTGTTTAAAGCTACCCTGGATTTTGAGAGGGGAGATTTGTTGCCCATTCCTTCTGGGTACCTACCCACCTCTCTTAAGGCCTCATGTCCACGGGGAAAATCAGGCCCGCTACGGATTCTCCATGGAGAATCCGTAGCGGGTCCCTCCTGCCCCGCGGACATGAGTGCTTAAAATAAGAATAAACTTACCTCTCGCCCGCTCCGGATCTTCCCTTCGCCGCGGCGTCATCTTCTCTGCGTCGCGGATGGATCCTCTTTCTTCGGCCCGGCGGATGCGCAGGGTGACGTCGGTGACGTGGCCCGCGCATGTGCCGGCCCGAAGAAAAAAGATCCAGCCGCGACGGAGAGAAGATGGAGCCGCGGCGAAGGGAAGAACCAGAGCGGGTGAGTAAATTCCGATTTTTGGCTCCCGCGGATCCGGACGGCTTCCATAGGCTTCAATAGAAGCCTGTGGGAGCCTTCCCCGCAGGAGACCCGCACAAAAATGGAGCATGGTCCAGATTTTTTCATGCTCCATTTTTAAAAAAAATCACTTTTATTGACCATCCGCGGGTATTTATCTACCCGCGGGTGGTCAATGCATCCCTATGGGATGCGGATCCGCGTGCAGGAGAAGAGTTAAAATCCGCTGCGGATTTTAATTCTTCTTTTGCCCGTGGACATGAGGCCTAAGTGTGTATTCTTTAATCCTGCATGTTCGTAGCGCAGCTTGGTTAGCATTTTTTGTGATTTCTCTGCTACCTTAGTGGCCTTCTCTGCTTCAGCAGTTTCACCTTCTGCCCTCTGTTTGGTAACTTGTACTTCAGATGATTGCTCACCTCCCATCTGTGGCTCAGCTCTGACTTTCTCAATGAATTTCACAATTTTTTTCTCCTTTTTAGAATCCTTTTCCTGTATCAGTGTTCTCTTTTCAGTGTCTGTCTTAGCGCTAAACCAGTCTTGCATTTCAGTGCGCATCCACTTATTAAGCCATTGTTTTGCAACAAAGGACACATTATGCAGCATTTTAACTACTTTGGCATCAATTCGTTCACTGTCAAATCCATACCGCACAGAACCCACAGTCTTTTTAGTGGCTCATCACTCCATGGAGTCTTTTCTGGAGTTCTGTCAAAGTCCTTTGGCGGGACACCTCCTGTTGTGCCCTCAAAGCCTTGCAGTCAGCCTCCAACCCAGACCAGTGGGGTTTTACCGGCCACTTTGCCACTGGACACTCGCACATGTACAAAGCCATTTGTAGACTGGCAAACTGCAAAGAAACTCCCCCATTTGCTCTCAGCCAACGTCATCTCTTTTGCTTCTGGCAGCAACTGGCTTATATGCAACCAATTCCTGCTACACCCATTAGATGGTAACCCTCTCTTTTTCTTTTCCAGGTATCAAGACTGCATATTTAGCACCCTCTATAGGCCATTCTGATACCGCCTTACTACAATATTTCCTATTGATCCACTATTTATGAAATCAGTCCTTTTTTGACCTGTCTCTCCATGGTTGCCAAGTTTCTTTAAAACTGGATACTCTATCCTGTCTTATTGCAAATAGTTTTTCAAATGAACAATGCTCAGATATCATATTGATAAGCTTTTGAGTGGTAGATACACTAGAGGACTTCCATTCTCTGGCAATCAATAATTTGACACTGAGCAGAATATGAGTGAGAATCTTCCTATTCTGGGTGTGTGTGTGTATGCATGTGTGCGGGGGGGGGGGGGGGGGGAGGGGATTCTCCCATGCCCATCAATAGCATAGCTGTTTGTGGTTTTAGTTTGAGTTTGATCCTCAACATTTGAAAAGTATTTAGAGAAACCGAGTTCCATAAATGTAAGGACACTCCCAAAATAGTTGCAAACGGGATCCAACTGCTCCACATCCTCTCCAACAAACTCCAGAGGAATGTCGAAAAAGCGTCGCAATGGCGAGTAGTGCCATCTGGTTAATACTTTTTGGTGAACTTCCAAAAATCTAGCACTAACCTTACTTTTAAATGCCCATTTGCAGGTATTAGCCCAATAATCCGAATTATGCGAAATTTTCAAATCTCTTTCCCAATTGAGAAAATGTTTTGTTTTTTTCTGCTTATTTACCTCTTCTTCAGCTTCTCCATTGAAAATATACCAATATTTTAGCTTAAGTTTTGAAGCCTCCTCAGCATATAATAAGTTATACATGTACCATTAATATGGGTTTCATTTTTATCGACAAAAAACTCTTAATTTGTAGATATTGAAAGAGGTTGCCACTAGTAAAGTTCCTTTCTCTACACAGCCTGTCAAAGGGGATGAGCTTGGAATTTTCCTCAATGTCTGATAATATGTCAATTACTTTTTCCCTCCAACTTTTAACTGATAGGTTGGGGATAAATAGTTCTAATTTATCTATAGTAGAGGGACCTGTCGTCTAAGAGAATGAGAAAGTTTAAGCACATGTAACCATATTTGTATTGAGGCCTTAATGGTCAGGCGGTTGGAAAATTAAGTGTATGGATTAATTGAGGCTGCCAGCAAAGTTGTTTGTAGATTTCTACTGCCTCCTAAGCATTTTTCAATTGCAGGCCAGCTAATGTTATTTTGGGGAACGCACCAAACTCTTAGTTGAAGTAGTATGGTAGCTTTATAATATGCATAGGCATACTACTAAAGAGAAGGACAATCTTTAAGCCCAGATATGGGATTGGCCCCATTTCCCACAAAAAAGGAAATTCTCTTTTGATCACCTCTTTAAGATTTTTAATTATATTAATTCCCAATAAATGAGAATTGTGGGAGGTAATTTTATAGTATGAAACCTGTCCAAAATTATTTATAATCCTTGTTACAGCCCTAAGAGAAGATATTGGATAGGTCATACCAACAATAATTGAGGTAGTGGCAGCATCAGAGGTGTAATAAAATCAGCTTCTCTTTATTGCTCCATGTTAAAAAGGCAACATTTCAACACAGATGTCATTATCAAGCCTAAAGGCACCTCACCCATGTTTGGGATCTACTAAGGACTGCTGCAGGACACTTGGAATTTTGATCGGCTAGGTCATAAGCAGCGCAACATCATCACCAGCAAATAAGCTTATTTTATGTTGACGATTAGGGATTCCCCTAATTTCAGTATCTCTTCCTATTTTCTCTGCAAATGGTTCCATTGTTAAAATAAACAATAGAGGTGAAAGGGGGCAGCCCTGGCGAGTACCATTAGTCATCTGGAAAAAACTAGGAAGGGTTCCATTAACTAATAGTCTCGCAGATGGGGAGGAGTATACAGCTTGAATAGTTTTAAGAATCTCTCCCTTGAATCCCAAATTTTTCAAAACCGCAAACGCATAGCCCCAGTGAATCCTATCGAATGCCTTCTCCGCATCCAAAGTAAGGAGCAGAGAAAGTACCCACAAATCCGAGGCCTGAGCCAGCAGGTCTATTATTCTTCTCGTTTTATCTGACACTTGACGGCCCCGAGTGAACCCCACCTGGTCACTATGTACTAGTAATGGGATCATTTCCAGTAATCTTTGGGCTAGGTTTTTTGCATATATTTTTGTGTCACTGTTCAACAGAGAGATTGGCCTAAAATTCGCCGGGGAAGTAAGGTCTTTATCTGGTTTAGGAATTGTTACTACTGTGGCTTGAAGCATTTCCACAGGTAGTTTCCTATCTTTTTAGCTTCGTTAAAAATTTTAGTGAGATTTACCAACAGTTGTTTTCCAGAAATATGGTAGTACACGTAAGAATACCAGTCAGGGCCACGGGGCTTTGTCTTTTATAAGACTATTGATTATTTTTAAGGTCTCCTGTACTGTAATCGGGTTATTAAGTGTCTCTAACTGTTCCTGACTAATTGTCGGGAGATTAATACTGCTCAAAAATTCGTTTATACTCCCCTCATTCGGTTGAATTGTTAGAGGTTCATCTTTTAAGTTATAAAGCTTTGCGTAGAGCCGATTAAAAGCTGCTGCTATATGTTTTGGGTTGCAAAGCTTATGCTCTGAGCCTGGTTCTTTTATAAATGGAATCTTGGATTTGATTCTTATTTGTTTTACTCTCTAAACCATATAAAATAAGAATCAAGACAGCGCTCCTCCCAATATTAAAATGACTCCATAAACTGCAAATAGGGTGCGGGTGGGAAAACCCCCCAAAAAAGAGGGGCCCCCACACAACACCTCCATGTCCCAGTAGGCGTGAAATCAATCCAATAGATGGAAATCCAATGTAATGGTTAAGTTGGACCTTGTATATACAGGGGGAGCAAGCCTCAGCCCGTCGTTCCCTAAGGATAGGGCTCGACTTATAAGATAAAGCTGAACAAGGTACAAAAGGAAAGAGGGGGCTCGGCGCTCCGCTAAACTAGTCTGGAAAGGTTATGGAAATGGTCCCAATTGGACCCTTTAATGCAACATGCAACGCATTTCGTCGCGGTAAAGATGTGACTTTTTCAAGCATATTAAATCACACTGACAAAAAGACATATAAGCATAAAATGTGGGACTTACAATGTCCGATGAGCCAATCATGTCGTTCCGCATATGTCGGTCCTCCCCTCACTTGGGGCCGTGCCACCGTGGCCGCCACATGGATGGAATGGAACTTCCGGGTGGTACCTGTGACGTGTCAGCGTCCCACATCAACACGCACTTGGAATGGATCTTCCGGGTAGCGCATGTGACGTGCGACGCATCAGCGCCCCACGTCAACACGTACCAACAAAAACCCGGAAAGATGCGGATACGTGGATGGTGTAACCACGTACTTCTGGACCTCACGGCATAAGGAGGAGGAACGCATACCAGGAAACCTATAATCGGGACATATGACTAAGAATTAAAACCACTTATTGTGTGCATAAATAACATATAAACCTATCAATGACCTAGTAACATATAATATTATAGATTATTTTGAAGAAAGCATATAAAAGAATAAGCTAAAGCTAAAGATCCTCTTTGGCAACAATGTATAAAGAGAAAAAAACAAAATAAACAAACTAAATGTGCACAAAGATAATGCATATAGATTACTGTCTAAAACATGCATGTTGCATTATATTACCTCTCCCTCTTTAGTAATAATTTTTGTTGTACCATGCACAATATGTTTACAACTTTTACACCTCTTTAACCCACATCTAAAAACTCCCCTCTTTTGATAGTTACAATCTTCCTCCAATCCCAGTTTTTTCTCGTTTTTGGGACATGATGGGGCTAAAGAGGGAGAGATTGTTCAAATAAAACAGCACTTAACATGCAAAAGTAGATGTTATTTATTTACTAGAATGTCCGTGCGAAAGGCGGTATATTGGAAGGACAATTAATAATCTTAGTATCATGATTGGCTCATCGGACATTGTAAGTCCCACATTTTATGCTTATATGTCTTTTTGTCAGTGTGATTTAATATGCTTGAAAAAGTTGCGTTTTTACCGCGACGAAACGCGTTGCATGTTGCATTAAGGGGTCCTATTGGGACCATTTCCATAACCTTTCCGGACTGGTTTTGTGGAGCGCTGAGCCCCCTTTCTCTTTTTGTAACTTGTTCAGCTTTCTCTGGACCATATAGCTATTAAATTTGTTGTTAGCTGTATAGTAGGTAGTTTTATAGGCTTTGAGTTGTTTGTCATGTTCCAATAGTAAGTGATCTCTCAGTTATTGTCTTACACAGAGTAGTTTCCTATGTATGCTATCTGTCGGATCTTTCTGTACTTTTAGTTCTAGATTTGATAATTGTGATATCAGGTCATGTAGGATTTCATTTTTTTTTCTTTTTTGTGTGACAATCCCAAGGATAGAAAACCTGGTGCGTGATCCGGCCAGGAGGTAGTTCCAATCGAGGCCTCTTTCACTTTTGGTAACAAAAAAAATCCATGTCAATCCTAGTAAAGGTTCTATGTCTTGTGGAGTAGAATGAGTACTTTTTTTGCATTTTCGTTGATACATCTAAATTTATCATAGAGTTCCTCTTTTAGGAGCCATGAAGCTAATGTAGGTGCTACCGTTCTGCCTCTGCTGTTGGTGTCTATAGTTCTATCAGAAATTACATTAAAGTATCCACATAATAAAAGTGTTAGGGACTGGTGGGGGCAGATGGTCAGGGGATACCTACGCCAGCCCTCTCCCATGTCCCTACCTACTTGCCCCCCTGCAAAACTGGGATTAAAAACCAAAATTACAGAAGAAAGGAGAAATTCCAGAAGCCGAATGTGTGTGGTTATTGATAGCAAATTCAGCCAGCGCTAAATAGTTCACCCAGAGACTCTTACAATTGCTCACATACATTCTGAGGTACTGAACCAGGTCCTGGTTCATACGTTCTGTCTGCCCATTGGACTCAGGGTAGAAGGCAGAGGAAAACGACAACCCAATACCAATAATCTTACAAAAAGCCCTCCAAAACCGGGCAACAAATTTGACTCCCCAGTTGGAAACAATATCCCTGGGAACCCCGTACAGGGGCACAATCTCCTCGATAAATATGGTGGCTAACTCAGGGGCAGACGGAAGCTTCTTAAGAGACGTAAAATGCTCCATCTTGGAAAATCTGCGAACGACCACCAAGATGCCCGAACACCCCTGGGACTCGGGCAAGTCGGTAATAAAATCCATCGACAGATGGGTCCATGGTCTCTGTGGAACAGGAAGGGGAAGAAGCGGACCTTCAGGCCGTCTCCGTACACTCTTTCCTCAGGCACAAATAGGACAGGACTTGACAAATTCCCTGATGTCCCGAGACATTTGTGGCCACCTATATAGGAGGCCACACAGCTCCAGGGTGCTTCGGATTTCTGGATGACCTGCCAAGACCGACAAATGTACTTCCTCCAATATGAGAAGCCGCACTGGGAACAAATAACCTCCTCTCTGGGAGACCTTCGGGAATGGACTGGTGAGCCGCCAGTAGTAAAGCAGAGGTGTCGGACGTAAGGGCAGCTACCACCACGCCCATGCCCAGGACAATCTCCAGCTAAGCCTCGACTACTTCGGGCACCCCGAAGCTACGTGACAAAGCATCAGCCTTGAAATTCTTGGACCCCGGCACATATGTGACTACAAAATTGAAGCTCGAAAAAAACAATGCCCACCTTGCCTGATGAGCGCTTGGCGGACTCCAGATAAACCAAATTCTTATGGTCCGTTAGGACCGTAATAGTAAGACATGCGCCCTCTAAAATATGTCTCCATTCATCAAAGGCCCATTTTATGGCCAATAATTCCCTGTTGCCAATATCATAGTTGCATTCTGCCGGATTAAACTTCCTGGAAAAGAACGCACAGGGTTGGAGACCAGGGCGGCCGGGAGATTCCTTCTAGAGAACTGCCCCCACACCATGCTCAGAGGCATCCACTTTAATGATGAACGGGCGATCTAGATCCAGCTGAGCTAAAACCGATGCTGTGGAAAAAGCCCTCTTGAGAAGTGTGAAGGCCTTAACAGCCTCCTTGCGACCAGAAATCCACCCTAGCTCCCTTTTTAGTCAGGTCAGTCAAGGGTTTGGCCACCACCAAAGTCCGTGATAAATTTCTGGTAAAAGTTTGCAAACCCCAAAAAGCATTGTAACGCCTTTAAGTTGGCTGCTTGCACCCATTTAGTGATGGCCTTGACCTTGTCTGAATCCGTCCGGATGGCTGATTGAGAAATAACATATCCCGGAAAAGCAATATCCTGTACCCTGAAAAGGCATTTCTCAAACTTAGCTTACAAGTGATGGGCTCGAAGGCGAGAAAGAACTGTCTGTAAATGCTTGACATGTCTCTCCCAATATCTGAGAATATCAGAATGTCATCCAAACCATGTATGCTCCTAGGATGTCGTGGAAAATGCTGTTCATAAAACCTTGAAAAATAGCTAGCACGTTACATAACCGGAATGGCATGACTAGACATTAGAGATGAGCGAACGTACTCGTCCGAGCTTGATATTCGTGCGAATATTAGGGTGTTCGGGATGCTCGGTACTCGTAACGAGTACCACGCGATGTTCTGGTTACTTTCAGTTTCCTCTCTGAGACGTTAGCGCGCTTTTCTGGCCAATTGAAAGACAGGGAAGGCATTACAACTTCCCCCTGTGACGTTCAAGCCCTATACCACCCCCCTGCTGTGAGTGGCTGGGGAGATCTGATGTCACCCGAGTATAAAAATCGTCCCCTCCCGCGGCTCGGCTCAGATGCCTTGTGAGTTAGCTGAGGGAAAGTGCTATCGTGCTGGAGCTGCTGTAGGGAGAGCGTTAGGAGTTAGTGTAGGCTTCAAGAACCCCAACGGTCCTTCTCAGAGCCACATCTAATAGTGTGCAGTACTGTGTTAGCACTGTATTTTTTTTTTTTTTCAAAATTGGATCTGCAGAGCATTGCGCCCTGCAATAGGGACAGAAGTGGTGGTTAGGCAGGGAGAGTGTTAGCAGCGAGTGTAGGCTTCAAGAACCCCAACTGTCCTTTCTAGGGCCACATCTATCTGTGTGCAGTACTGTCCAGGCTGCTGTTAGCAGTGTTGCATTTTTTTTTTTTTTCTCAAAACCGGCTGTGCAGACCATTGCACCCGGCATTAATACTACAGGGATAGAATTGTGTAGGCAGGGCCAGAAGACATACATTATTCATTGAATAGACGCAGTGTGGCTTTTCCTTTGAAAAACAAGGGAAAAAATTCTATTTCGCCTGCCTCTGACAGTCCTCAGGGCTCTGGGTACGTGTGTGCTGCGTGCAGAACGTTAAAAAAAATCAGACGCAGCCAGCTACGTTTTACTGCAGGCTTGCGCCAATTTTTTTCCTGCATGGGAAATCCCTGATCTGCTGTAGCGAATAACTTTGCATCACTGCAGTTCTCTGACACATTTGCAGGGCCACAACACAGTTATTAAACTTAGTAGTATTCATTGAATACACGCAGTGTGGCTTGTCCTTTGAAAAACAAGGGAAAAAATTCTATTTTGGCTGCAGGCTTGCGCCAATTTTTTTCCTGGCTTGGAAATCACTGGTAATACAGCATGCTGAGGGGTAGGGGTAGGCCTAGAGGACGTGGACGCGGCCGAGGACGCGTAGGCCCAAGTGAGGGTGTGGGCACAGGCCGAGCTCCTGATCCAGGTGTGTTGCAGCCGACTGCTGCGCGATTAGGAGAGAGGCACGTTTCTAGCGTCCCCACATTCATCGCCCAATTAATGGGTCCACGCGGGAGATCTTTATTAGAAAATGAGCAGTGTGAGCAGGTCCTGTCGTGGATGGCAGAAAGTGCTTCGAGCAAGCTATCATCCACCCACAGTTCTGCGCCGTCCAGTGCTGCAAATCCGAATCCTCTGTCTGCTGCTCCTCCTTCCTCCCAGCCTCCTCACTCCATGAAAATGACACATGCTCAGGAGCGGGAAGACTCCCAGGAACTGTTCTCGGGCCCCTGCTCAGATTGGGCAGCAGAGGTTCCTCTCCCACCAGAGGAGTTTATCGTCACTGATGCACAACCATTGGAAAGTTCCCGGGGTCCGGGGGATGAGGCTGGGGACTTCCGGCAACTGTCTCAAGACCTTTCAGTGGGTGAGGAGGACGATGACGATGAGACACAGTTGTCTTGCAGTGAGGTAGTAGTAAGGGCAGTAAGTCCGAGGGAGGAGCGCACAGAGGATTCGGAGGAAGAGCAGCAGGACGATGAGGTGACTGACCCCACCTGGTGTGCAACGCCTACTCAGGACAGGTCTTCAGAGGGGCAGGCAAGGGCAGCAGCAGGGCAGGTTGCAAGAGGCAGTGCGGTGGCCAGGGGTGGAGGCAGGGCCAGACCGAATAATCCACCAACTGTTTCCCAAAGCGCACCCTCGCGCCATGCCACCCTGCAGAGGCCGAGGTGCTCTAAGGTCTGGCAGTTTTTCACAGAGACGCCTGACGACCGACGAACAGTGGTGTGCAACCTTTGTCGCGCCAAGATCAGCCGGGGAGCCACCACCAACAGCCTCACCACCACCAGCATGCGCAGACATATGATGGCCAAGCACCCCACAAGGTGGGACGAAGGCCGTTCACCGCCTCCGGTTTGCACCGCTGCCTCTCCCCCTGTGCCCCAACCTGCCACTGAGATACAACCCCCCTCTCAGGACACAGGCACTACCGTCTCCTGGCCTGCACCCACACCCTCACCTCCGCTGTCTTCGGCCCCATCCACCAATGTCTCGCACCGCACTGTCCAGCCGTCGCTAGCGCATGTGTTGGAGCGCAAGCGCAAGTACGCCGCCACGCACCCGCACGCTCAATCGTTAACCGTCCACATAGCCAAATTTATCAGCCTTGAGATGCTGCCGTATAGGGTTGTGGAAACGGAGGCTTTCAAAGCTATGATGGCGGCGGCCCCGCGCTACTCAGTTCCCAGTCGCCACTACTTTTCCCGATGTGCCGTCCCAGCCCTGCACGACCACGTCTCCCGCAACATTGTACGCGCCCTCACCAATGCGGTTAGTGGCAAGGTCCACTTAACTACGGACACGTGGACAAGCACAGGCGGGCAGGGCCACTACATCTCCCTGACGGCACTTTGGGTGAATTTAGTGGAGGCTGGGACAGAGTCAGAGCCTGGGACCGCTCACGTCCTACCCACCCCCAGAATTGCGGGCCCCAGCTCGGTGGTGGTATGTTCGGCGGTGTATGCTTCCTCCACTAAAGCACCCTCCTCCTCCTCCTCCTCCTCAACCTCTGTCTCGCAATCTAGATGTGTCAGCAGCAGCAGGACGTCGCCAGCAGTCGGTGTCGCGCGGCGTGGCAGCACAGCGGTGGGCAAGCGTCAGCAGGCCGTGCTGAAACTACTCAGCTTAGGAGATAGGAGGCACACGGCCCACGAACTGCTGCAGGGTCTGACAGAGCAGACGGACCGTTGGCTTGCGCCGCTGAGCCTCCAACCGGGCATGGTCGTGTGTGACAACGGCCGTAACCTGGTGGCGGCTCTGCAGCTCGGCAGCCTCACGCACGTGCCATGCCTGGCCCACGTCTTTAATTTGGTGGTTCAGCGCTTTCTGAAAAGCTACCCACGTTTGTCAGACCTGCTCGTAAAGGTGCGCCGGCTCTGCGCACATTTCCGCAAGTACCACACGGACGCTGCCACCCTGCGCACCCTGCAACATCGGTTTAATCTGCCAGTGCACCGACTGCTGTGCGACGTGCCCACACGGTGGAACCCTATGCTCCACATGTTGGCTAGGCTCTATGAGCAGCATAGAGCTATAGTGGAATACCAACTCCAACATGGGCGGCGCAGTGGGAGTCAGCCTCCTCAATTCTTTTCAGAAGAGTGGGCCTGGTTGGCAGACATCTGCCAGGTCCTTCGAAACTTTGAGCAGTCTACCCAGGTGGTGAGCGGCGATGCTGCAATCATTAGCGTCACCATTCCTCTGCTATGCATCTTGAGAAGTTCCCTGCAAACCATAAAGGCAGCCGCTTTGCGCTCGAAAACAGAGCCGGGGGAAGACAGTATGTCGCTGGATAGTCAGAGCACCCTCCTGTCTATATCTCAGCGCGTTCAGGAGGAGGAGGAGGAGCATGAGGAGGATGAGGAGGAGGGGGAAGAGACAGCTGGGCCCACTGCTGACGGTACCCATGCTGCTTGCCTGTCATCATTTCAGCGTGTATGGCCTGAGGAGGAGGAGGAGGAGGATCCTGAAAGTGATCTTCCTAGTGCGGACAGCCATGTGTTGCGTACAGGTACCCTGGCACACATGGCTAACTTCATGTTAGGATGCCTTTCTCGTGACCCTCGCGTTACATGCATTCTGGCCACTACGGATTACTGGGTGTACACACTGCTCAACCCACGCTATAAGGAGAACCTTCCCACTCTCATTCCCGAAGAGGAAAGGGGTTCGAGAGTGTTGCTATACCACAGGACCCTGGCGGACAAGCTGATGGTAAAATTCCCATCCGACAGCGCTAGTGGCAGAAGGCGCAGTTCCGAGGGCCAGGTAGCAGGGGAGGTGCGGAGATCGAGCAGCATGTACATCCCAGGCAGTGCAACAGTCTTTAAGGGCCTGGACAGCTTTATGGCTCCCCAGCAAGACTGTGTCACCGCTCCCCAGTCAAGGCTGAGTCGGCGGGAGCACTGTAAAAGGATGGTGAGGGAGTACGTAGCCGATCGCACGACCGTCCTCCGTGACGCCTCTGCCACCTACAACTACTGGGTGTCGAAGCTGGACACGTGGCCTGAACTAGCGCTGTATGCCCTGGAGGTGCTTGCTTGTCCTGCGGCTAGCGTCTTGTCGGAGAGGGTGTTTAGTGCGGCTGGGGGAATCATCACAGATAAGCGTACCCGCCTGTCAACCGACAGTGCCGACAGGCTAACACTCATCAAGTTGAACAAAGCCTGGATTTCCCCAGACTTCTCTTCTCCACCAGCGGACAGCAGCGATACCTAAGCAATACGTAGGCTGCACCCGCGGATGGAAGCATAGTTCTCTCTCACCATCCAAAACGGGGACATTTCTGCTTCATCAATCTGTGTATAATATTCCTCCTCCTCCTCCTGCTCCTCCTCCTGAAACCTCACGTAATCACGCTGAACGGGCAATTTTTCTTAGGGCCACAAGGCTCACTCATAATTTTTCTAAAAATTTTTTATACGTTTCAATGCTCTTAAAAGCGTTGAAACTTTAACTTGAACCAATTTTTCGTTAAACTGGGCTGCCTCCAGGCCTAGTTACCACTTAAGCCACATTAACCAAAGCGATTAATGGGTTTCACCTGCCATCTTGGTTGGGCATGGCCAATTTTTACTGAGGTACATTAGTACTGTTGGTACACCAATTTTTTTGGGCCCTCACCTACAGTGTAATCATAGCAATTTCTATGTTCTTCGCCTGCACTCATGGTACAGAAAGGTGTGTGGGGTTGGCCTACACTTTAGCTACATAAATGTAACTTGGGCCTTGGCTATACTGCAGCTACTGAAATGGAACTAAGACTGCGCTCCCACTATACTGCTGCTTCGGAATTGTTACTGGGGCCTGTCTTGAGTGCTACTATTACTGAAATGGAACTAATACTGTGCTCCCCCTATAATGCTGCTAGTGATATGTTAGTGGGGCCTGTCCTAATGCTACGGCTGAAATGTTACGAATTCTGGGCTCTGCCTATACCGCTGCTAATGGTATGTCTCTGGGGTGTGGAAACAAAGGCTTCCCAAAGACATGATGGCGGCGAGGCCATTTCCCACCAACGCGGTCACTGTTAAGGTGCATATAACCACGGACACGTGGAGAGGACACGTAGTGCCTCAAAAACATCCCCCTCCTCCTCCAACAATGAAAACATTCTTGGCAAATGCCTTTGCATTGGTTCGTCTGGTGGCAGTCCAAGAATTTCACCTTTACCGACACAACAAGAGAGCCCCCCCACCATCCCCCCGCCACGGCCCACTTAATCCTGGCCACATTCCGAAAACCAACAAAATACAACCGTGCTACTAGGTCCGCAGTCACCACCACATTACCACCAACGCGGTTACTGTTAAGGTGCATATAACCACGGACACGTGGAGAGGACACGTAGTGCCTCAAAAACATCCCCCTCCTCCTCCAACAATGAAAACATTATTGGCAAATGCCTTTGCATTGGTTCGTCTGGTGGCAGTCCAAGAATTTCACCTTTACCGACACAACAAGAGAGCCCCCCCACCATCCCCCCCGCCACGGCCCACTTAATCCTGGCCACATT
This sequence comes from Eleutherodactylus coqui, assembly GCF_035609145.1. NCBI lineage: Eukaryota > Metazoa > Chordata > Amphibia > Anura > Eleutherodactylidae > Eleutherodactylus > Eleutherodactylus coqui. Next base: position 22,846 of record NW_027102567.1, on the reverse strand, counting down.
CCGAAAACCAACAAAATACAACCGTGCTACTAGGTCCGCAGTCACCACCACATTACCACCAACGCGGTTACTGTTAAGGTACATATTACCAGTCTGACTGGGGCATACAGACACCTTGACAGAATGAATAGTGTGTGGCACATAGGTTCCCCATTGCTATGCCCACGTGTGCAGCTCCTGATGGAGGTGGCACAGGATTGGATTTCTCATTGCTTCTGTACAGCATTGTGGGCTATCGCCCCGCCCCTTTTAAAGAGGGTCGCTGCCTAGCCGTGCCAACCCTCTGCAGTGTGTGCCTGCTTTTCCTGTGGCAGACGCACTTATAAATAGACATGAGGGTGGCGTGGCATGAGGGCAGCTGAAGGCTGGGCAGGGACAGTTTGGTGTGCGCTGTGGACACTGGGTCGTGGGTGGGGGGGGTTGGGCAGCATGTAACCCAGGAGAAGTGCCATCGGAGTGTCATGCAGGCAGCGATTGTGCTTTGTTGTAGCTAGTGTGGTGCTTAGCTAAGGTATGCCATGCTAATGAGGACTTTTCAGAAGTAAAAGTTGTTGGGAGGGGGGGGGGCCCACTCTTGCCGGTATTGTGGCTTAATAGTGGGACCTGTGAACTTGAGATGCAGCCCAACATGTAGCCCCTCGCCTGCCCTATCCGTTTCTGTGTCAATCCCATCACTTTCTTGAATTGCCTAGATTTTCACACATGAAAACCTTAGCGAGCATCGGCGAAATACAAAAATGCTCCGGTCGCCCATTGACTTCAATGGGGTTCGTTACTCGAAACGAACCCTCGAGCCTCGCGATAAATTCGTCCCGAGTAACGAGCACCCGAGCATTTTGGTGCTCGCTCATCTCTACTAGACATTCAAAATGCCCCAAAGGAGTATTAAACGCTGTTTTCCATTCGTCCCGCTCCCTGATATGGATGAGATTATAGGCTCCCCGAAGATCAAGCTTGGAGAACCGATACGCTCCTACAACCTGGTTGAGGAGGTCAGAAATCAGAGTAGAGATGAGCGAGCATACTCGTCCGAGCTTGATGCTCGTTCAAGTATTAGGGTGTTCGAGATGCTCGTTATTCGAAACGAGCACCTCGCATTACTCGAGTCAATTACATTTACTTCCCTGAAATGTTAGCGCCATTTTCTGGCCAATAGACATGCAGGGTAGGCATTACAACTTCCTCCAGTGAGGTTCCAGCCCTATCCCACCCCCCTGCAGTGAGTGACTGGCGAGATCAGGTGACTGCAGAGTATTTAAATCTTTCCCGCCCGCTGCTCGCCTCAGAAACACGCTGGCAGAGATTAGGGAGGGTGCTGCTGCTATAGTTAGAGTGTTGGCGTCTTCAAGAGCCCCAACGGTCCTTATTAGGGTCACATCTCACTTAGTGCACTACTGTTGTGGGTGCTGGGAGCAGTTTTGCACATTTTTTTTTAAATATCGGACGTGCAGGCTATAGCGTTCTCAGGCTGCAGTCTGTACTACGTAGTATAGGGGCAGTATTGGTCAGGCACGGACAGTGGGTAGTGTACAAGAACCCCAACGGTCTTTCTTAGGGCCACATCTTACCGTGTGAATTACTGTTGTGGCTGCTAGGAGCAGTTTTGCACCAATTTTTTTTTTCATCTTGGGCTCTGCAGACTATTGCGGTTCTCAACCTGCAGCCAATTATACAGAGTATAGGGGCAGTATTGGTGAGGCAGGGACAGTGCTACTGTAGAATCCTGTCAACAAGTACCCCAAAAAAGCACCTGTTTAGGGCTATCTGTGACCGTGTGCATTTAACTCCGTGGCTGCTGGCAGTTGTAGTACCTCACTATTGCACAGCTAGGCCTGCTTGCAGGCTTCTGTATTATTTTTTCCTGGCTGCAGTTTGCGTTACATAAGCGTTGTCTCACTCCAACTGCACGCCAATAATAATTCAAAAATTTTTTTCTGGCGTCAACTGCACGCACGGCGACAGACCCCGATAGAGGGAAGCTTAGATAGACGCAATATAGCCTGCATTGCATTACCCCCCAAAAAATAAAATACTTCTTACGGCTAGCTGTGACTCCCTGCATTTCACTGCGTGGCTGCTGTGAGGTCAGGTGTATCAGTATTGCATATTGCACAGCTAGGCGTGCTTGCAGGCTTCCGAATTATTTTTTTCCTGGCTGCAGTTTGCTTTACATAAGCCCTTTCTCACTCCAACTGCACGCCAATAATTCTAAAATTTTTTACACCACTGTGTGTCTGCCGTCAACTGCACGCACAGTGGACGGCGACAGCCCCAATAGAGGGAAACTCAGATAAACTGTTGCGTCCTATGGACGTGCAACCTCAAAAACACCAACAAAAAGACACAACTGTGCAAAGAAAACATAACACTATGGGGAATTCTCTCCCTATAGTCCCCCAACCCAGGAAGGGGCCCTGCCTACTCGGTGGACCGATCGCTCTGACAAGTGCGAGCCCGCATGCGTGCCTGGGCCACTGACAAGTCCCTATCCGGGAGCCCTAGCACAGAAGACAGGCAAAACAGAAAACCAAATGAAACAGAAAAGAACTTAGCTCGCATGGAGAACTTCCGCCAAGGTGTGTTCCTCCGTCGCTGTCCAAAGGCAACTGAACTATTGACCAGCACAGGAGATAATGCTGGCACTGTTTAAGTAGGAGCCCTACTACTCAGCACCAGGTGCTGACTGACATTACTCCTGCAACTACCACACCCCTCAGCTCCAGGAGAAGCGAGAGCACACCCAAAACCTGGTCTGGCCTGCAAGCAAGGTGCAGGCCTCAGAATGGCTGCAACAGTACCTCCCCTTCTAGAAGGGGCCCCAGGACCCTTAGGACCAGGACGACCAGGGTTTGATCTGTGAAAATTTTTCACCAGATGATCCGCATGAACATCCACTGCAGGAACCCATGACCTCTCTTCTGGGCCATAACCGCGCCAATGAACCAGGTACTGTAAGGAATTCCTGACTCGGCAGGAGTCCAAAATGCGACTTATTACAAACTGCTCCTCCCCATTCACTAGCACAGGAGTCGGGGGTGGTAAGTTATTCCCCGAATCGATGAATCTTTTGAGCAGAGATTTATGGAAAACATTGTTAATCTTCATCGTGCTGAGAATTTCTAACCTGAAGGCCACCGCGTTAATCTTCTCAATTATTTTAAATGGACCAATAAATCGCGGGCCCAGTTTAGCGAATGGTTGTTTGAGTTTTATATTTCTGGTAGACAACCACACCAAGTCTCCAACACAGAATCCCGCCCCCTCAGAGCGGTGACTGTCTGCAACTCACTTGCTCCGCCGAACGGATCGCTGTAAATTTTTCTGGACCTTTGCCCACCCGGCCTCAATATCAGAGCACAGCTCATTTGCTCCTGGTACCTCAGAAACCCTCTTGGAAAGGGGGCCAAAACATGGGTGAAATCCGTAGTTACAAAAGAATGGTGAAGTCCCCTAGCCTCCAGTGGTCTATTGTTTGGAGCAAACTCGGCTAGTGGTAAGAACTTCGACCAGTCCTCCTGATTTTCTGAGGCATAACAATGTAAATACTGCCCCAGGTTCTGATTACACCGCTCAGTTTGCCCATTGGTCTCAGGATGGTATGCCGAGGAAAATGAAAGCTGGACACCCAAACGAGAGCAGACTATTCGCCAAAAGCTAGAAACAAATTGTACGCCACGATCAGAGACTATATTCTCTGGCAAACCATGTAGTCTCACGATGTGGCAAATGAACAAACTCGCCAACGTCTTGGCATTAGGTAAACCGGGGAGTGCCACAAAATGGCACATTTTACTAAACCGGTCCACTACCACCCACACAACAGTGTTTGCATCGGAAGGTGGTAAATCCGTAATGAAATCCATGGACAAATGCATCTATGGTCTCCTAGGAATAGGCACAGGCAATAACATACCGGCTGGCCGACTGCGGGATGACTTGGTTCTGGCACACACCTCACATGACGACACAAAACTGAACGTATCCTGTCGTAATGACGGCCACCAAAACGTTCTAGAGAGTAGCTTACGGCTATTATTAATCCCCGGATGCCCGGCCAACACCGAACTGTGAATCTCGGCCAGCACCTGTAACCTTAGGTGAACAGGAACAAAAAGCGTCCCAGCCGGAAGCTTTGACGAGGCCAAATTTTGTGCTCTACGGACTTGCTCCTCTAACTCTACTGACACTGCCGACACCACCACCCCTTCAGACAGGATAGGGGCAGGAGGTTCCTCAGAAACTACTGGGAGAAAACTTCTTGAAAGAGCATCGGCCTTCACATTCTTCCAGCCTTGACGATATGTAACCTAAAAATTGAAACGGGAAAAGAAAAGCGACCAGCGTGCCTGTCTGGAGTTAAGTCTCTTGGCAGACTTCAGATATATGAGGTTTTTGTGATCCGTGAAAACCGTTACTTTGTGTCGCGCCCCCTCTAGAAAATGATGCCACTCCTCAAATGCCCATTTAATCGCCAGCAATTCCCTGTCCCCAATGTCATCATTTCGTTCCGAAGATGAAAATTTACGGGAGAAGAATGCACACGGGCGGAGATCTTGCAATGTCTCCGTTCCCTGAGATAGAATTGCTCCAACCCCCACCTCTGAAGCATCGACCACAACAGTAAAGGGCCTAGAAGAATCTGGCTGCACCAGAAACGGAGCAGTAGCAAAACACCTCTTCAATCTCTGAAATGACTGCATAGCTTCCGTCGACCATTTAGTAGGAAAGCACCCCTTCTTAGTCATATCAGTAAGAGGTTTAACTATCACCGAAAAATTCCTAATGAATCTACGGTAATAGTTGGCGAATCCCAAGAACCTTTGTAAGGCTTTCACATTTTCTGGTAGGACCCAATACTGCACAGCTCGGACCTTCTCAGGATCCATCTTGAACCCTTTGTGGGTAATAATATGCCCCAAAAATGTCATCTCTTGTACAGCAAACACACACTTTTCTCTTTTGGCGAACAAGCAATTCTCGCGCAAAACTTGGAGCACTTGGCGAACATGAGAAACATGGGACTCAAAATCCGGTGAAAAGATCAGAATATCATCCAAGTATACTAATACAAATCTGCCCACAAACTGAGAGAGAACCTCATTGATCAAGGACTGGAATACAGCAGGGGCATTAGTGAGACCAAAAGGCATCACCAGACTCTCAAAATGCCCCTCTGGGGTATTAAACGCAGTCTTCCACTCGTCCCCCTCCTTAATCCGGATTAAATTATATGCCACGCGCAAGTCTAGTTTGGAAAACCAGTTGGAGCCATTCAACTGCGAAAACAAATCCGGGATAAGGGGGAGAGGGTATGGATTGCGTTTCGTGATTTTGTTCAATTCCCTAAAGTCAACACAGGGACGTAACCCGCCATCTTTATTCTTTACAAAATAGAAATCAGCTGCTAGTGGGGAATTAGATGGCTGTATATGATTCCTTCTTAAGCTGTCCTGGAGATAGTCTTTGAGCGCAAGTCTCTCAGGGGCCGATATGTTGAGCATGCTACTCTTGGGGAACTTGCAGTCAGGGAGAAGTTCAATTGCACAATCCCCCTTTCTGTGTGGTGGTAATTTGTCTGCCCCCTCTTGGGAAAACACATCAGAGAAGTCAGCTATAAATTCAGGCAACTCCTCTGCCTGTATGGAAGCTATATCAACAGAAATGCAACCGGACAGACAACCCGGGCTCCATTTCACAATGTCCCCCTTTTCCCAGTCCACAACTGGGTTGTGTAAGCGCAGCGAGGGCAACTCCAAGACTACTTGCGTAGGGAGGGATTCCATGACATATAGTGCTATACACTCCATGTGGAACATCCCAATCCTTAAAGGGGTTGTCCCGCGGCAGCAAGTGGGTCTATACACTTCTGTATGGCCATATTAATGCACTTTGTAATGTACATTGTGCATTAATTATGAGCCATACAGAAGTTATAAGAAGTTTTTCACTTACCTGCTCCGTTGCTAGCGTCCTCGTTTCCATGGAGCCGACTAATTTTCGGCGTCTAATGGCCAAATTAGCCGCGCTTGCGCAGTCCGGGTCTTCTTCTTTTCTCAATGGGGCCGCTCGTGCAGGATGCCGGCTCCGTGTAGCTCCGCCCCGTCACGTGCCGATTCCAGCCAATCAGGAGGCTGGAATCGGCAATGGACCGCACAGAAGCCCTGCGGTCCACCGAGAGAGAAGATCCCGGCGGCCATCTTCAGCAGGTAAGTAAGAAGTCACCGGAGCGCGGGGATTCAGGTAAGCGCTGTGCGGTTTTTTTTTTAAGTCCCTGCATCGGGGTTGTCTCGCGCCGAACGGGGGGGGGGGGGGGGGGGTTAGAAAAAAAAAAAAAAACAGTTTCGGCGCAGGACAACCCCTTTAAATGGACATTAGGCACACAAAAACTCAGACTTCTCTGAGATAGTGGAGCAGCATCAATGGTGGACACAGGGATGGGACAATCCAAAGCACTCATCTCTAAGCCTAAACGTTTGACTGTCTCCTGATGTATTAAATTAATACTAGCTCCACAATCCAGAAAGAATTGTATGGGACAGTCAACACTGCCACAACGAATTTCAGCGGGAAGTACCAGCCTGGAAGAGGATACCCAAGCAATCTGATGGCCTAGAGGGACCTTCCCTCTATCCTCCAGGCCATCTAGTTTTTCCCACTGAGCATTACGACGTGGGCAAAACTGAGCCATATGACCTGTACGATTACAGACAAAGCATCGGCCATTAAACTGTACCGTTCTTCTCCTCCTAACCTCGCCAGCTAGAAACCCCAGCTGCATGGGCTCTTTCATAGCTGCAGGTAGGAAGCCGGAATCCATAGACAGCTCCTGATGTCTTTCCCTGATCCGTCTCCCAACTTTAATAGCCAGAGACATGGCCTCATCTAGACTGTGAGGTACTGGATGTTCTACCAGTACGTCCTTGATCTTGGTCAGGCCACAATGGAACTGGCTCTTTAAAGCAGGGTCGTTCCACTGAGTTTCTGCTGCCCAACATCGAAACTTAGCACAATAATCTTCAACAGTGGAATCTCTGTCGCAAACGTCTGATATTTCCCTCAACCACCGCTATCTTATGGGGTCGTCATAGATAAGACCCAAAGTAGCAAAAAAGTTATCCACTGAGGTCAGGGCCTCAGACGTCGGGGGTAATGAAAAAGCCCACGCCTGTGGCGCCCCCTGCAGTCTGGACATTACAATGACCACCCTCTGGGCGTCGTCCCCTGAAGAACTAAGACGCAGTCTGAAATAGAGCTTACAGGCCTCTCGAAAGGATCCGAATTTCTGCCTATCACCAGAAAAACGGTCAGGTAGCTCAATTTTTGGTTCCTTGCTGGGAACCTGCAGCGCAAGTTGTCGCTGTTTAATCTCAGCGACCTCGGCAGTCGCTGGTGCGACAAAACCTCAAGGGGATTTATGTTAACTGCACAGAATCTCCCTGAGTAGGTAAGGGCTGGTCAATCTGTTGCATCCTACGGACGTGCAACCTCAAATACACAAACAAAAAAGCACAACTGTGCAAAGAAAACATAACACTATGGGGAATTCTCTCCCTATAGTCCCCCAACCCAGGAGGGGGCCCTGCCTACTCGGCGGACCGATCGCTCTGACAAGTGCGAGCCTGCACGCATGCCTGGGCCACTGACAAGTCCCTATCAGGGAGCCCTAGCACAGAAAACAGGCGAAACAGAAAACCAAATGAAACAGAAAAGAACTTAGCTCGCATGGAGAGCTTCAGCCAAGGTGTGTTCCTGCATCGCTGTCCAAAGGCAACTGAACTATTGACCAGCACAGGAGATAATGCTGGCACTGTTTAAGTAGGAGCCCTGCTACTCAGCACCAGGTGCTGACTGACATTACTCCTGAAACTACCACACCCCTCAGCTCCAGGAGAAGCGAGAGCACACCCAAAACCTGGTCTGGCCTGCAAGCAAGGTGCAGGCCTCAGAACGGCTGCAACATAAACGCAATATAGCCTGCATTGCATTGCCCAAAAAAAAAAAAAAACTTCTTACAGCTAGCTGTGACTCTCTGCATTTCACTGCGTGGCTGCTGTGAGGTCAGGTGTATCAGTATTGCATATTGCACAGCTAGGCATGCTTTCAGGCTTCTGAATTATTTTTTTCCTGGCTGCCGTTTGCGTTACATAAGTGCTGTCCCACTCCAAATGCACGCCAATAATTTAAAAAAATTTTCACCGCTGTGTGTCTGGCGTCAACTGCACGCACGGCGATAGACCCCGATAGAGCGAAACTCAGATAGACGCAATATAGCCTGCATTGCATTGCCACCCCCCCCCCCCCAAAAAAAAATACTTCTTGCGGCTAGCTGTGACTCTCTGCATTTCACTGCATGGCTGCTGTGAGGTCAGGTGTATCAGTATTGCATATTGCACAGCTAGGAGTGCTTCCAGGCTTCCGAAAAAATTTTTTCCTGGTTGCAATTTGCGTTACATAAGCCCTGTCTCCCTCCAACTGCACGCCAATAATTCAACAATTTTTACACCACTCTGTGTCTGCTCTATTCGTAATCCACCATGCTGAGAAGTAGAGGACATGGACGTGGACGCGGGCGAGGACGCGGATTTCCAAGTGAGGGTGTGGGCACAAGCCGAGTTCCTGTTCCAGGTGAATCGCAGCCGGCTGCTGCGGGATTATGAGAGAGGAAAGTTTCTGGGGTCCCCAGTTTCATATCACAATTTTTGGGTCCACTTCGTAGACCTTTATTACAAAATGAGCAGTGTGAGCAGGTCCTGTCGTGGATGGCAGAAAGTGCATCCAGCAATGTCTCCAGCAACCTGTCTTCTACGTCGTCCACTGCTGCAACTCTGAATCCTCTCACTGCTGCTCCTCCTTCCTCCCAGCCTCCTCACTCCATGAAAATGACACATTCGGATGAGTAGGCAGACTCCAGGAACTGTTTTCGGGCCCCAGCGCTGATTGGGAAAAAATGGTTCCTCTCCCACCTGAGGAGTTTTTCGTGACCGATGCCCAACCTTTGGAAAGTTCCCGGAGTCCGAGTGATGAGGCTGGGGACTTCCGGCAACTGTCGCAAGAGCTTTCGGTGGGTGAGGAGGTCGATGATTATGATGAGACACAGTTGTCTATCAGTGAGGCAGTAGTAAGGGCAGTAAGTCCGAGGGAGGAGCGCACAGAGGATTTGGAGGAGGAGCCGCTGGACGATGAGGTGACTGACCCCACCTGGTTTGATAAGCCAACTGAGGACAGGTCTTCAGATGGGTAGGCAAGGGCAGCAGCAGGACAGGTTGCAAGAGGCAGTGGGGTGGCCAGGGGTAGAGGCAGGGCAGAGCAAATAATCCCCTAACGGATTCCCAAAGCACCCCCTCGCGCCAAGCCACCATGCAGAGGCCAAGGTGCTCGAAGGTGTGGCAGTTTTTCACTGAGAGCACGGACGACCGACGAACAGTGGTGTGCAACCTGTGTTGCGCCAAGATCAGCCGGGGAGCCACCACTACCAGCCTCACCACCACCAGCATGCGCAGGCAAATGATGGCCAAGCACCCCACAAGGTGGGACGAAGGCCGTTCACCGCCTCCGGGTTGCACCACTGCTTCTCCCCCTGTGCCCCAACCTGTCACTGAAATCCAACCCACCTCTCAGGACACAGGCACAAGCATCTCCTGGCCTGGACCCACACCCTCACCTCCGCTGTCCTCGGCCCCATCGAGCAATGTCTCTCAGCTCTGCGTCCAGCCGTCGCTAGCACAAGCGTTGGAGCGAAAGCGCAAATACGCCGCCATGCACCCGCACGCTCAAGCTTTAAATGTCCACATTGCCAAACTGATCAGCCTGGAGATGCTCCCGTACAGACTTGTGGAAACGGAGGCTTTCAAAAACATGATGGCGGCGGCCCCGCGCTACTCGGTCGCCAGTCGCCACTATTTTTCACGTTGTGCCGTCCCAGCCATGCACGACCACGTTTCCCGCAACATTGTACGCGCCTTCACCAACGCGGTTACTGGGAAGGTCCACTCAACAACGGACACGTGGACAAGCACAGGCGGGCAGGGCCACTATATCTCCCTGACGGCACATTGGGTGAATTTAGTGGAGGCTGGGACCGCTCATGTCCTACCCACCCCCAGAATTGCTGGCCCCAGATCAGTGTGGGTATCTGCGTCGGTGTATTCCACCTCCACTAAACCTTCCTCCTCCTCCTACGCAACCTCTACCTCGCAATCAACACGTGTCAGCAGCAGCACGTCGCCAGCAGTCGGTGTCGTGCGGCGCGACACTACAGTGGTGGGCAAGTGTCAGGAGGCCATGCTGAAACTAATCAGCTTAGGAGAGAAGAGGCACATGGCCCACGAACTGTTGCATGGTCTGACAGAGCAGACCGACCGCTGTCTTTTGCTGCTGAGCCTCCAACCGGGTATAGTCGTGTGTGACAACGGCCGTAACCTAGTGGCAGCTCTGCAGCTCGGCAGCCTCACGCATGTGCCATGCCTGGCCCACATATTTAATTTGGTGGTTCAGCGGTTTATGAAAAGCTACCCACACTTGTCAGACCTCCTCGGCAAGCTGCGCCGGGTCAGTGCACATTTCCGCAAGTCCAACACGGACGCTGCCACCCTGCGGACCCTGCAACATCGCTTTAATCTGCCAGTGCACCGACTGCTTTGCGACGTGCCCCCACGGTGGAACTCTACGCTGCACATGTTGGCCAGGCTGTATGAGCAGCGTAGAGCTATAGTGGAATACCAACTCCAACATGGGCGGCGTAGTGGGGGTCAGCCTCCTCAATTCTTTACAGAGGAGTGGGCCTGGATGGCAGATATCTGCCAGGTCCTTGGAAACTTTGAGGAGTCTACCCAGATGGTGAGCGGCGATACTGCAATCATTAGCGTCACCATTCCTCTGTTATGCCTGCTGAGAAGTGCCCTGCAAAGCATAAAGACTGACGCTTTGCGGTCAGAACAGGAGACGGGGGAAGACAGTATGTGGCTGGATAGTCAGAGCACCCTCATGTCTATATCTCAGTGCGTTTTGGAGGAGGAGGAGGAGGGAGAGGAGCCTCAGGAGGAGGAGGGGGAAGAGACAGCTGGGCCCACTGCAGAGGGTACACATCCTGCTTGCCTCTCATCTGTTCAGCGTGTATGGCCTGAGGAGGAGGAGGAGGACCCTGAAAGTGATCTTCCTAGTGAGGACAGCGATGTGTTGCGTACAGGTACCCTGGCACACATGGCTGACTTCATGTTAGGATGCCTTTCTCGTGACCCTCGCGTTAGACGCATTCTGGCCACTACTTGGTGTACACACTGCTTGACCCACGGTATAAGGAGAACCTTTCCACTCTCATTCCCGAAGAGGAAAGGAGTTCGAGAGTGATGCTATACCACAGGGCCCTGATGGACAGACTGATGGTAAACTTCCCATCTGACAGCGCTAGTGCCAGAAGGCGCAGTTCCGAGGGCCAAGTAGCAGGGGAGGCACGGAGATCAGGCAGCATGTTCAGCGCAGGCAGGGGAACACTCTCCAAGGCCTTTGCCAGCTTTATGGCTCCCCAGCAAGACTGTGTCACCACTCCCCAGTCAAGGCTGAGTCGGAGGGAGCACTGTAAAAGGATGGTGAGGGAGTACGTATCTGATCGTACCACCATCCTCCGTGACGCCTCTGCTCCGTACAACTAATGGGTGTCAAAGCTGGACATGTGGCACGAACTCGCGCTGTATGCCCTGGAGGTGCTTGCTTGCCCTGCTGCTAGCGTCTTGTCAGAGAGGGGTAAGCGTACCCACCTGTGAACTGCCAGTGCCGACATGCTTACACTCGTAAAGATGAACAAAGCCTGGAGTTCCCCAGACTTCTCTTCTCCACCAGCAAAGAGCAGCGTTACCTAAACAATCTTTTCGCTGCAACCGCAGATAAAAGCACTGTTCTCTATCACCGTAAAAAAAGGGACATTTACCTCTGTTAATTTGTCTCTGATATTAGTCCTCCTGCTCCTCCTCCTGAAACATCCTGTCATAACGCTAAACTGCCAATTTTTCTGCTGCCCAAAAGGCTCATATAACTTTTGTCTAACAATATTTCAATGTTTCTAACTGAAGCATTGAAACTTCAACATGAACCAATTTTTTAACAGGGCTGCCTCCAGGCTCTGTTACAAATTAAGACAAATTAAAATATTAATTGGTTTCGCCTGTCCTCTTGGTTGAACAATTTTTCTGGGGTACATTTCTACTGTTGGTACAGCAATTTTTTTGGGCCTCGTCTACATTGTAATCCAAGTAATTTTACTGGCCTTCGCCTATACTCATGGTACACCAATGTGTCCGGGGTTGGCCTACACTCTTGCTTCAGACATGTCACCCGGGTCTGCCTGCCTATACTTCTGCCACAGTAATGCTACAGGGGTCTGCCTATACTTCTGCGATAGAAATGTTACTTCAGTCTGCCTATACTTCTGCTCCTGAAATGTTACTGGGGTCTGCCTACAGTAACATTTCATCTGAAGCAGTATACACAGACCCCAGTAACATTTCATTTGCAGCAGTATAGACAGACCCCAGTAACATTTCAGTAGTAACAGTATTATTTTTTCGGCCTACTGTGTGCGTTACAGTACCCCTGTCAGCCTCCAAGTGCAGGCCAATAATCGCCTAATTTTTACCAACTCTCAGTGTCTGCTGTATTCGTAATCCACCATGCTGAGGGGTAGGGGTAGGCCTAGAGGATGTGGCCGTGGGCGAGGGCGCCGAGGTCCAAGTGAGGGTGTGGGCAAAGACCGAGTACCTGGTCCAGGTGAATCGCAGCCGGCTGCTGAGGGATTAGGAGAGTGGAAAGTTTCTGGGGTCCCCAGCTTCATATCACACTTTTGTTCTGTGGCTTCACTGTTGTCCATTGGCTCTTATTCGTATCTGAAGCTTTGATTTTGCCCATGGAGGCAAAATCCACGGTGGTATCCCGGAACCTAGCCTGAACCTGGGCCCGCTAACATGGTTTCCACAAAGACTATAGCGGGTCCTGGTTATCCTGTATTGGCCTTGTAATGCCACCTCCTTTAAACCCCGCCCCTCCTCCTCCTCCAATGCAAACATTCTTGGCAAATGGTAAAGCTTTGGTCCCTCTTGCGGCAGTCCAAGAATTTCACCTTAACCGGCACAATAGGAATGCACCTCCCCCCCCCCCCCCTCCGTCCCTCTTAATCCTGGGCACAGTTCCGAAAACCAAAGAAATACAACCGGGGTGCTATTCGATTATCCCTCGCTAAAGCATTCAGCCGAGCGGTACAGCATTTGCAGGCTTCCATCTTGTTGTTGCAGATAATAATTACATGGTGTTGTGTCATGCTGAGGTAGGAATAGAGCCGACTCTCGAACACAGCATCCCTACAGGGCTGGGGACAGAGTAGCAGCAGGCACATATCCTTGGTGGAAGCAGGCCAGCTGAAAGCCACATACTCCCAGTCTGATTTTGAACTGATTGAAGAGGCCTTTACTTGTGATCATCTTTGGTAATTCCTGACCAAAGATGAGTGGTATAGCTAGAAACTTGCATTGCTAACACTTCGCAATGGTCAACAGAAAACATATGAATGAAGCCTTTCCATATTTCTGATTGAGATGAGGAGGAGTGCCTACTTTTAGTTCCTATAATATCCTTTTCATTGCTATCAAATGCCCCTCTTGTCTCAGAATATACTAGCTTTTCCACATAGCTGTTGTCACTTCTGCTTTTATTCTGTGGCTTTACTTTTGTCCAGTGGCTCTTAGGTGGATCTGAAGGTTTGATTTTGCCCATGGAGGCAAAATCCACGGTGGAGGCCCGGAACCAAGCCTGAATGTGGGCCCGCTAACGTGGTTCCCACACAGACTATAGCAGGTCCTGGTCATGCTGTCTTGGCCTTGTAATGCCACCTCCTCCTCCCGCTTGGGGTCAGGGGGTCAGCAATGCGCATCATGTATTTTCTCTCGAGTTACCACAGTTATCGGAGAAACTTGCTTGGGCCAAATGAGAGGAGTGTAACTGCATTAACGTTACAGGAGTCTGCCTATACTTCAGCTGCAGGAATGTTACAGGGGTCTGCCAATACCGCAGCTACATAAATGTTACTGGGGTCAGTCTATACTGCTGCAACTAAAATGTTACTGGGGTCTGTCTATACTGTAACTACAGAAATGTTACTGGGGTCTACCTAGACTTCTGCAACATAACTGTTATTGTGGTCAACTCATACGTTTGCTACAGGATTACTACAGGGGTCTGTGCATAGTATGGCTGCACTAAGTTTTCACATTGCGGTGTTCTACCTATCTGCCCCCCCCCCCAAAAAAAAAACAGTCTGACTGGGGCATGCAGTGTGGGCCGAAGCCCACCTGCATTTTATCTGACATTAGCTCTGCTGTCCAGGGCACTGCAATGGGATTTATTTAGGTTCTGCCGGAGGCTTCCTGGGACCCACCCATGCTGTGGGTGCACACGGAATTCCCATTGCGGAGTTGTACCTGCCAGTGACTATTTATAAAAAAACCCAGTCTGACTGGGGAATGCAGAGTGGGCCAAAATCCACTTGTACTTTATCTGACGTTAGCTCTGCTGTGCAGGGCACTGCAATGGGATTTATTTATGTATCGCCGGTGGGTTCCAGGGAGCCACCCATGCTGTGGGTGCACACGGAATTCCCATAGGGAAGTTGTACCTGCCTGTGTCTATTTATAAAAAAAACCCAGTCTGACTGAGGAATGCAGTGTGGGCCAAAGCACACCTGTATTCTATCTCACGTTAGCTCTGCTGTCCGGGGCACTGCAATGGGATTTATATATGAACGGTCGGAGACTTCCTGGGACCCACCCATGCTGTGGGTGCACATGGAATTCCCATTGCGGAGTTGTACCTGCCGGTGACTATTTATAAATAACCCCAGTCTGACTGGGGAATGCAGAGTGGGCCAAAATCCACTTGTACTTTATCTGACGTTAGCTCTGCTGTGCAGGGCACTGCAATGGGATTTATTTATGTATCGCCGGTGGGTTCCAGGGAGCCACCCATGCTGTGGGTGCACACAGAATTCCCATAGGGGAGTTGTACCTGCCTGTGTCTATTTATAAAATAACCCAGTCTGACTGGGGCATGCAGTGTGGGCCAAAACCCACCTGTATTCTATCTCACGTTAGCTCTGCTGTCCGGGGCAGTGCAATGGGATTTATTTATGAACGGGCGGAGGCTTTCTGGGACCCACCCATGCTGTGGGTGCACACGGAATTCCCATTGCGGAGTTGTACCTGCCGGTGACTATTTATAAAAAAAACCAGTCTGACTGGGGAATATAGTGTTGGCCGAAGCCCACCTGTATTTCATCTGACGTTAGCTCAGCTGTGCAGGGCACTGCAATGGGATTTATTTATGTACCGCTGGTGGGTTCCATGGAGCCACCCATGCTGTGAGTGCACACGGAATTCCCATTGCGGAGTTGTACCTGCCTGTGTCTATTTATAAAAAATCCCAGTCTGACTGGGGCATGCAGTGTGGGCCGAAGCCCACCTGTACTTTATCTGACGTTAGCTCAGCTGTGCAGGGCACTGCAATGGGATTTATTGATGTACCGCCGGTGGGCTCCAGGGAGCCACCCATGCAGTGGGTGCACATGGAATTCCAATTGCGGAGTTGTACCTGCCTGTGACTATTTATATAAAGCCCCAGTCTGACTGGGGCATGCAGCATGGGCCAAAGCCCACCTGTATTCTATCTCACATTAGCTCTGTTGTCCGGGGCACTGCAATGGGATTTATTTATGAATGGTCGGTGGCTTCCTGGGACCCACCCATGCTGTGGGTGCACACAGAATTCCCATTGCCGAGTTGTACCTGCCGGTGACTATTTATAAAAAAACCCAGTCTGACTGGGGCATGCAGTGTGGGCCGAAGCCCACCTGCATTTTATCTGACATTAGCTCAGCTATCCGGGGGACTGCAATGGGATTTTTTTATGTACCGTCGGTGGCTTCCTGGGACCCACCCATGCTGTGGGTCCACAAAGACTTCCCTGAGCGGAGTTGTACCTGCCTGTGATTATTACTTTAAAAAACCCAGTCTTACTCGGGCATGCAGTGTGGGCCGAAGCCCACCTGTATTTTATCTGACGTTAGCTCAGCTGTCCGGGGCACTGCAATGGGATTTATTTATGTAGCGCCGGTGGGTTCCAGGGAGCCACCCATGCTGTGGGTGCACACAGAATTCCCATAGCGGAGTTGTACCTGCCTGTGACTATTAATTAAAAAAAAAAAAACAGTCTGACTAGGGCATGCAGTGTTGGCCAAAGCTTACCTGTACTTTATCTGACGTTACCTCATCTATCCGGGGGACTGCAATGGGATTTATTTATGTACCGTTGGTGGCTTCCTGGGACCCACCCATGCAGTGTGTCCCGCAGGCAGTGCTTGTGCTTGGTTGGAGGTAGTGTGGTGCTTAGCTAAAGTGTGCCTTGCTAATGAGGGTTTGTCCGAAGTCTAGCTTGTTAGGGGGGGGGGCACTCTTGACGCTATTGTGGCTTAATAGTGGGACCTGGGAACCTGAAATGAAGCCCAGCATGTTGCCTCTCGCCTGCCCTATCCGTATCTGTGTCGTTTCCATCACATTTGTAGGTTTTGAAGATTTGCACAAATGAAAACCTTAGCGAGCGTCGGCGATATACAAAAATGCTCGAGTCGCCCATTGACTTCAATGGGGTTCGTTACTCGAAACGAACCCTCGAGCATTGCGGAACGTTCGACTCGAGCAACGAGCACCCGAGCATTTTGGTGCTTGCTCATCTCTAGTAAAGAGTACTGATTCTTGATGGTTATCCTGTTCAAGGCTCTATAATCGACACACGGCCGAAAACAGATCAGAAAAATCCTTGCTATAAGGAGGTAACTAGAGATGAGCGAGCACCAAAATGCTCGGGTGCTCGTTACTCGAGACAAACTTTTCGCGATGCTCGAGGGTTCGTTTCGAGTAATGAACCCCATTGAAGTCAATGGGCGACCCAAGCATTTTTGTATATCGCCGATGCTCGCTAAGGTTTTCATTTGTGAAAATCTGGGCAATTCAAGAAAGTGATGAAAACGACACAGCAACGGATAGGGCAGGCGAGGGGCTACATGTTGGGCTGCATCTCAAGTTCACAGGTCCCACTATTAAGCCACAATAGCGGCAAGAGTGCCCCCCCCAACAACTTTTACTTCTGAAAAGCCCTCATTAGCAATGGATACCTTAGCTAAGCACCACACTACCTCCAACAAAGCACAATCACTGCCTGCATGACACTCCGCTGCCACTTCTCCTGGGTTACATGCTGCCCAACCCCCCCCCCCCCCCCGCACGACGCAGTGTCCACAGCGCACACCAAATTGTCCCTGCGCAGCCTTCAGCTGCCCTCATGCCACGCCACACTCATGTCTATTTATAAGTGCGTCTGCCAGAGGACCCGCAGGCACACACTGCAGAGGGTTGGCACGGCTAGGCAGCGACCCTCTTTAAAAGGGGCGGGGCGATAGTCCACAATGCTGTACAGAAGCAATGAGAAATCCAATCCTGTGCCACCTCCATCTGGAGCTGCACACGTGGGCATAGCAATGGGGAACCTATGTGCCACACACTATTCATTCTGTCAAGGTGTCTGCATGCCCCAGTCAAACCGCGTTTTTTTATAAATAGTCACAGGCAGGTACAACTCCGCAATGGGAATTACGTGTGCACCCACAGCATGGCTGGCTCCCTGGAACCCACCGGCGGTACATAAAAATATCCCATTGCATTGCCCATCACAGCTGAGGTAATAATGTCATGTTTAATGCAGGTGGGCTTCGGCCCACACTGCATGCCCCAGTCAGACTGGGGTTCTTTAGAAGTGGACACAGATGCATTTACAACTCCCTGTGGACCCACAGCATGGGTGGGTGCCAGGAAGCCACCGGCGGTACATAAAAATATCCCATTGCATTGCCCATCACAGCTGAGGTAATAATGTCATGTTTAATGCAGGTGGGCTTCGGCCCACACTGCATGCCGCAGTCAGACTGGGGTTCTTTAGAAGTGGACAAAGATGCATTTACAACTCCCTGTGGACCCACAGCATGGGTGGCTCCCTGGAACCCACCGGCGGTACATAAAAATATCCCATTGCATTGCCCATCACAGCTGAGGTAATAATGTCATGTTTAATGCAGGTGGGCTTCGGCGCACACTGCATGCCCCAGTCAGACTGGGGTTCTTTAGAAGTGGACACAGATGCATTTACAACTCCCTGTGGACCCACAGCATGGGTGGCTCCCTGGAACCCACCGGCGGTACATAAATATATCCCGTTGCAGTGCCCAACGTCAGCTGTAATGCAGGTGGGCTAAAAATTAATTTGATTACACTGTAGGCGAGGGCCCCCAAAAATTGGTGTATCAACAGTACTAATGTACAGCAGAAAAATTGCCCATGCCCAACCAAGAGGGCAGGTGAAACCCATTAATCGCTTTGGTTAATGTGGCTTAATTGGTAACTAGGCCAGGAGGCAGCCCAGTTAAAATAAAAATTGGTTGAGGTGAAAGTTTCAACGCTTTAATGAGCATTGAAACGTATAAAAATTGTTTAGAAAAATTATATGACTGAGCCTTGTGGGCCTAAGAAAAATTGCCCGTTCGGCGTGATTATGTGAGGTTTCAGGAGGAGGAGCAGGAGGAGGAGGAGGAATATTATACACAGATTGATGAAGCAAAAAGGTCCCCGTTTTTGATGGGGATACAGAACGATGCTTCCATCCGCGGGTGCAGCCTACGTATTGCTTAGGTATCGCTGCTGTCCGCTGGTGGAGAAGAGAAGTCTGGGGAAATCCAGGCTTTGTTCATCTTGATGAGTGTTAGCCTGTCGGCACTGTCGGTTGACAGGCGGGTACGCTTATCTGTGATGATTCCCCCAGCCGCACTAAACACCCTCTCTGACAAGACGCTAGCCGCAGGACAAGCAAGCACCTCCAGGGCATACAGCGCGAGTTCAGGCCACGTGTCCAGCTTCGACACCCAGTAGTTGTAGGGGGCAGAGGCGTCACGGAGGACAGTCGTGCGATCGGCTACGTACTCCCTCACCATCCTTTTACAGTGCTCCCGCCGACTCAGCCGTGACTGGGGAGCGGTGACACAGTCTTGCTGGGGAGCCATAAAGCAGTCAAGGGCCTTAAAGAGTGTTCCCTGCCTGTGCTGTACATGCTGCCTGATCTACGCGCCTCCCCTGCTACCTGGCCCTCGGAACTGCGCCTTCGGCCACTAGCGCTGTCGTATGGGAAGTTTACCATCAGTTTGTCCGCCAGGGTCCTGTGGTATAGCAACACTCTCGAACCCCTTTCCTCTTCGGGTATGAGAGTGGAAAGGTTCTCCTTATACCGTGGGTCGAGCAGTGTGTACACCCAGTAATCCGTAGTGGCCAGAATGCGTGTAACGCGAGGTTCACGAGAAAGGCATCCTAACATGAAGTCAGCCATGTGTGCCAGGGTACCTGTACGCAACACATGACTGTCCTCACTAGGAAGATCACTTTCAGGATCCTCCTCCTCCTCCGGCCATACACGCTGAAAGGATGACAGGCCAGCAGCATGTGTACCCTCACCAGTGGGCCAAGCTGTCTCTTCCCCCTCCTCCTCATCTTCCTCCTCCTCCTCCTCCTCCTCACCGCGCTGAGATATAAACAGGAGGGTCCTGTGACTATCCAGCGACATACTGTCTTCCCCCGGCTCTGTTTCCGAGCGCAAAGCGTCTGCCTTTATGCTTTGCAGGGAACTTCTCAAGGGGCATAGCAGAGGAATGGTGACGCTAATGATTGCAGCATCGCCGCTCACCACCTGGGTAGACTCCTCAAACTTTCCAAGGACCTGGCAGATGTCTGCCAACCAGGCCCACTCTTCTGAAAATAATTGAGGAGGCTGACTCCCACTGCGCTGCCCAAGTTGGAGTTGGTATTCCACTATAGCTCTACGCTGCTCATAGAGCCTGGCCAACATGTGGAGCGTAGAGTTCCACCGTGTGGGCACGTCGCACAGCAGTCGGTGCACTGGCAGATTAAACCGATGTTGCAGGGTGCGCAGGGTGGCAGCGTCCATGTGGGACTTGCGGAAATGTGCGCAGAGCCAGCGCACCTTTCCGAGCAGGTATGACAAGCGTGGGTAGCTTTTCAGAAAGCGCTGAACGACCAAATTAAAGACGTGGGCCAGGCATGGCACGTGCGTGAGGCTGCCGAGCTGCAGAGCCGCCACCAGGTTACGGCCGTTGTCACACACGACCATGCTCGGTTGGAGGCTCAGCGGCGCAAGCCAGCGGTCGGTCTTCTCTGTCAGACCCTGCAGCAGTTCGTGGGCCGTGTGCCTCTTATCTCCTAAGCTGAGTAGTTTCAGCATGGCCTGCTGACGCTTGCCCACCGCTGTGCTGCCACGACGCGCGACACCGACTGCTGGCGACGTGCTGCTGCTGACACATCTTGATTGCGAGACAGAGGTTGCGTTGGAGGAGGAGGAGGAGGAGGGTGCTTTAGTGGAGGAAGCATACACCGCCGCAGATACCACCACCGAGCTGTGGCCCGCAATTCTGGGGGTGGGTAGGACGTGAGCGGTCCCAGGCTCTGACTCTGTCCCAGCCTCCACTAAATTCACCCAATGTGCCGTCAGGGAGATGTAGTGGCCCTGCCCGCCTGTGCTTGTCCACGTGTCCGTTGTTAAGTGGACCTTGGCAGTAACCGCGTTGGTGAGGGCGTGTACAATGTTGCGGGAGACGTGGTCGTACAGGGCTGGGACGGCACATCGGGAAAAATAGTGGCGACTGGGAACTGAGTAGCGCGGGGCCGCCGCCGCCGCCATCATACTTTTGAAGGACTCCGTTTCCACAACCCTATACGGCAGCATCTCCAGGCTGATAAATTTGGCTACGTGCACGTTTAGCGCTTGAGCGTGCGGGTGCGTGGCGGCGTACTTGCGCTTGCGCTGAAACACTTGCGCTAGCGACGGCTGGACGGTGCGCTGAGAGACATTGGTGGATGGGGCCGAGGACAGCGGAGGTGAGGGTGTGGGTGCAGGCCAGGAGACTGTAATGCCTATGTCCTCACAGCGGGGTTGGATCTCAGTGGCAAGTTGGGGCACAGGGGGAGAGGCAGCGGTGCAAACCAGAGGCGGTGAACGGCCTTCGTCCCACCTTGTGGGGTGCTTGGCCATCATATGTCTGCGCATGCTGGTGGTGGTGAGGCTGGTGGTGGTGGCTCCCCGGCTTATCTTGGTGCGACAAAGGTTGCACACCACTGTTCGTCGGTCGTCTGCACTCTCAGTGAAAAACTGCCAGACCTTTGAGTACCTCGGCCTCTGCAGGGTGGCATGGCGCGAGGGGGTGCTTTGGGAAACAGTTGGTGGATTATTCGGTCTGGCCCTGCCTCTACCCCTGGACACCGCACTGCCTCTTGCAACCTGCCCTGCTGCTGCCCTTGCCTCCCCCTCTGAAGACCTGTCCTCAGTAGGCGTAGCAAACCAGGTGGGGTCAGTCACCTCATTGTCCTGCTGCTCTTCCTCAGAATCCTCGGTGCGCTCCTCCCTCGGACTTAATGCCCTTACTATTACCTCACTGATAGACAACTGTGTCTCATCGTCATCGGCCTCCTTACCCACTAAAAGGTCTTGAGACAGTTGCCGGAAGTCCCCAGCCTCATCCCCCGGACCCCGGGAACTTTGCAATAGTTGGGCATCAGTCACGAGAAACTCCTCTGGTGGGAGAGGAACCACTGCTGCCCAATCTGAGCAGGGGCCCGAGAACAGTTCCTGGGAGTCTGCCCGCTCCTCAGAATGTCTCATTTTCATGGAGTGAGGAGGCTGGGAGGAAGGAGGAGGAGCAGCCAGAGGATTCTGAGTTGCAGCAGTGGACGGCGCAGAACTGTGGGTGGACGATAGATTGCTGGAAGCACTTTCTGCCATCCACGACAGGACCTGCTCACACTGCTCATTTTCTAATAAAGGTCTACCGCGTGGACCCATTAAATGTGCTATGAATGTGGAGACGCCAGAAACGTGCCTCTCTCCTAATCCCGCAGCAGTCGGCTGCGATACACCTGGATCAGGAGCTCGGCCTGTGCCCACACCCGGACTAGGGCCTCCGCGTCCTCGGCCGCGCCCACGTCCTCTAGGCCTACCCCTACCCCTCAGCATGCTGTATTACCAGTAATGCAGAAACAGAACGCTGTAATTAAATGTGCCGCTTATTGGCCTGTGGTTGGAGGCTGACTTCGCTTACGGAACGCCAGGAAATAATTTGGCGCACGCCTGCTGTAACACTTAGCTGGCTGCGTATTTATTTGTAGAACTACTACCCCCAGCACACACGGACCCAGAACACTGAGCCCAGTGACAGGCAGGCCAAATAGATTTTTTGCCCAATATTTTTTTGAAAAGGACCACTGCGTATATTCAATCAATAATATATGTCTTCTGGCCCTGCCTACACAATTCTGTCCCTGGAGTGTGTCATAGAACTGCAGAGTGTTGCACTGTTATTAACTGCAACAGAGCGGTGATTTCACAGCCAGGAAATATTTTGGTGCACGCCTGCTGTAACACTTAGCTGGCTGCGTATTTATTTGTAGAACTACTACCCCCAGGACACACGGACCCAGAACACTGAGCACAGTGACAGGCAGGCCAAATAGATTTTTTGCCCAATATTTTTTTGAAAAGGACCACTGCGTATATTCAATCAATAATATATGTCTTCTGGCCCTGCCTACACACTTCTGTCCCTGGAGTATTACTGCAGGGCGCAATGCTCTGCACGGCCGATATACCAAAAAAAAAAAATGTGCAACACTGCAAAAAGCAGCCTCCACAGTACTGCACACGGTTA